>NC_059336.1:49827200-50128540 GCF_018350155.1 Leopardus geoffroyi
CTTTGAGAGCCATGTCGGCCACCAGCATGTCTTCCCAAGCCTGCTTCCCACTTATCCAAGACTGATCCAATGCAAACTCCTATGGTCTTAACAGAAAACGTCATTCCCAGTAACACTGTTGAAGGCCAAGTTCAAGGCCACAGGCTTCCCCATGATTCATTAATAAATAACAAAAGCCAGTGATTGGGTACAAGGTCTCTCACTTCTCACTTGCTGCTAACCATGGCCCCAGGTGTCCCCAGGTTGTTCCCTCCTGGTCAGAAGAAGCCTAGCAGCTTCTGCTTTGGTCTCTGAGACCACTGGTCATCAGCATTCCCCGGGCCCAGCAACATGCTGTGACAAGCCCTGTGTAGGTGCTTTGGGCCACAGTTCCAGCTGAGCCCAGCCTGCAGTCATCTCAGCCTAAGCCCCAGACCTGGGACTGAGAAACAAGGCAGATGCAACAGCCCAGACAGCCTTCAGGAGCAGAAACAAGTCATCCCCAACAGGCCTTGTCCAAAGCCCTGAGCCACAGAATCTGCAAGAGTAATAAAATGGTTGCTACCTTACGCCAGTAAACGTGGGGTGGTGGATATGCAACAATAGTAATTAGAACAGAGTTTGGTTATACACTATCTGTACTTTACAGAGGAGGAGATGCATACGAAGAACAGTAAGGGGAAAGTAAGGACTCAAACCTAGGTGTGATTCTAGACACACCCAGGACCACTAAACTGTACTGCATCACTCATATACCATTTTTGTTCGTTCAGCAGAGTCATCTCCAGGACACTAATCCCAATCCTGCCCATTTCAAAAGTGCCTTCATCTGCCCTGGTTTGGGGTTGATAGGTCAGTGGTTCTCCACCTTGAATGTGCACGGAGGACTTGTTATGGCAGGGCCCCACTCACTGGGGTTCTGATTCTGACAGTCTAGCATGGAGTCTGAGAACTTGTGTTTCTAAACAGTTCCCAGGTGATGCTGATACTGCTGGTCTGGGGACCACACTTTGAGAACTGCTAGTACAGTTGCTAGTACCCTGAAGGGGTAATGGCAGTTTTGAGAGCAATGCACCTTTGGGACAAGCCATCATTGTGCTATCACACAGACAGATCAGGCCAAAACACCCCCACCCCTTCCACAACTCTCTAGGTGGTACTCAGGGCAGCTATGGCCTGGCCTGATCCTCTTCCATAGTGTCACCTCTGTGATTTACAGACACTGGCAAAGGACAGAGATATCCCAGGCAGATGAATGGGTGGGCATACACACTGGAGGAAGGAAGCTGCAAAAAGCTGTCTCTCTCCATAACAGTTTCCTGAAGCTCAGCTGCTGGCTAGGCAGCCATAAAGAGAAATAAGTGAAGGAAAAAGAGGCAGAAGAATTCCTGCTGACCACACCCAGCTGTGACTGACTGAGGTTCACAAGGCCCTAGGTACCTGCCCCACAAGGTCCATCCTCACTCTCTTATCAAAGAGTAAGAGGCTGCAAATGCGAACAAGCTAACCATGAATGTTTACAGCCACTTCAGGCCTTCCACGTCCAAAAGCAGCCTCAAGGAGCTGCACTTTATGCACCTTCCTTCTGTAAGTCACTGTCCTCCCCTTCAAAGGCACATTCCACCAACTCTGCAAACCTAAGGGTTTGGTTTTTTTTCCCACTTAGTTCAAGGACACTTGTTGCTGACTCAATTTTAGAGAAAACACTTAGCTAGTAAGTGACTCATTTTGATTAAACCAGCAAAGTAATGTACAGTATGAAAAAATATATATATGGTCCAAAGTTCCCTTAAGTTTCTTTGGTGGAAAAATAATTGCCAGGCACTACCTATAATTTTAAGACCACTTCAGAATGTAATAAGTTAAAATCATTACTACCTATTGATCACCAATAAATGCTGGACTGGTCCATACTTTCTGGCACTCTGTCCTGACAACCAGAGTAGCAGGTGGGCATTATCACCCCCAGTTTGCACAGGAGGAGACTGAGGCTCTGAGTAGAAAAACTTGGTGGAGCTGTGCCAGACAGCAGATCCAACCTCCAAGTTCAGACCCTGGCATGGCCCTGCGGTGAAGACCTGAAGGCCCTTTCCTTAAACACCTCCCAGAGCCCATCTAACTCCATATTCCCAGACAGGAGGCAGCCCCTCTGACCACCGCACCTGCCTGCAAGTCCCATCCTGCCCCAGCAGACCAACACCAGGCCTACCCTGCCTGGCCACTACTGCCTCCAGTTCCTGGACCTTCTCCCCTTGTGGTATGGGAACACAGTGTTCCCAATCCCAAATCTTAATGAAACTATAACGGATTCAATCTCAGCAGATACGAAACTGGTTAATGGGGTCTCAATCACCACCAGGTCTGAAGCAAGTCGTGGGTCTTCCGGGTGCAGCTGAAACTGTCAGTTAGGAGACACCCATTCCATCCTTCCCACCTACAGTCGCAGAAGCAAGGAAATAACCGATTCCTACTGTTGGCTCAGGATTTGTTCCTACCCGAATGCCTTCCACTCCTGTGTTTGTTTACATGGGTAGTTTCTCCCCAGGCAAGTCGCTGGGCCCCGCAACTGGCGGTGACAAGTCAGACACTTATCGTTTTTTGCCTCCCCCAGGGATAGGAGCGGGCAAGTCCTGACGGACACCTCTGCGCCCCATACCCTACACCCCAGCCTGGCACATAGTTCGCCCGCAACTCCGCAGGCGCGCGCTCCGCAGTGCGGTGGAACCAAGTAGTTAACTCTGGGAGCAGTGGAGACAGGAGACGCGCTGGGACAAGGCCAGCTTTTGGGCGACTCAAGCTCATGCCCGGAGGTCTCCACAGGTGCGTGCGGAAGCCGGGAAGGTGGAGTCGGGGCGCGGGGTTGCAGTGGCAGTTGGAGCCTGCCGGGCTGGGTAGGATGGGGGCGGGGATGGCGAGGCGCCACAGTTGAGAGCTCGACTAGCAGGAGACTGGAAAAAGGGCCTCCCGTGGGGCCTGACCCGCCGGGCCGGGGACGGCTGGGCCCGCCAGTTTCTGTCACGTCCCCTCGAGACGCGTGAGCTAAAGGCGCCCTGGGTCCCCGGCAACCCACTCACCAGACACGTTTAACTGGCCTCCCAGGAACCAGCCGATCTTGCCGCTGCTGAAGTCACAATCCCAGACGGTGTGATACGGGGTGTCCCACACGAGCATGTCCCGCGCCAGCTGCCCCCAGAAAGCGGGGGGCTCTCGGGCCGCCTGTGCGATCTGCGCCTGGTATGAGCCGGGCTGCGCTGCGGCTGCGGCGGGGGCGCTCACCCCGCGTAGCGGCCTCACGGGCTGACCGGAGCGCCAGCTTAGGCTGCCCAGGAGTCTCCCGAAGCTGCGACCCAGCCCGCGCGCAGCCATCTTGCCCGACGCCCGGAGGCACTCTTGAGCCAGGATCTGCTGCGGAGAGCCGGGGGCGCCCTTTGGTGTCTCCGCGAGCCCCGCCCCGTCTCCGCCCTCCGGTCACCACCCACATCTCGGGGCCCGGGTCCTGTAGGGACCTGCCTCTCTCCCGGACCTGCCCGGGTCCCACCCTTTCTTCTCCGGCCTTTGAGAAGGGGCCCGCGGAGGAAGAAGCGCTGGGGCATGCATACGAAAGGGAGGGCCGCGGCTCTCGCGGGACTGCGATGCCACAGCCCTCCTCCCGTCTCTTCGCTCCCGTCCAGACTTCTAGGCATCAGGCCAGGATGTTTTGTTTTCAGTTTGTGGGTCTTCAGGATCTGAGAGCTGCGCCACGAAAAAGCAAAACAGAACAAAACAGCGACCTGTTTGCGTTGGGGGACGCAGGCTCCCAGGCAGTGGCTCCCGGAACCGTCTGCAATAGGAAGGAGCCAGCGCAGAATGTGACTGGTGGAGAGAAGCGCGCAGGTGGGTCCGAGGACCACCAAAGTTAGGTCGTTTCAGCATCTCATAGGTTGAAGTCAAAGTATTAATCCCTTTGTGTACCCTTGAGAGTGAGCCAGTCACCCTGCCAGGCTGGCCCATGCCCCACCCCCCAACACACACACAAGCGGCTCCCGTGGGCCAAATGGGCTGGTTAGTGGTCCTTGGGCCAGGACCGTGGTCCGGAGTCTGATGTTCTTATCAGCCAGCTGCCGGCCTCAGCCCTCGCGGAGGTCACCTGCTAAGGGGAGGTGAGCGAGAGTGTAACAGGGAAGCAAATGGCCTACTAACCCTGGCTGATTTGGAAACATGAAAGTTTCTCCCATTGCCCCAGCGTCTGTGGCCTGGGTTCAAACGTTGACTTTTCGAGCTCTGTGACCCTGAGCAAGTTTCTTAACCTCTCTGTGCCTCATTTTCCTTTTCTTCAAAACAAGAGTAACATCTCTTTCCCCAGGGCCTCAGTCAAGACTATATGCAGTAGTATCTGAAAAGTCTAGCCTGGAATGGGCACACAGGAAGCCCAGTGGTGGAGGCTGTGTTCTTGTTGTCACGCTAAGAAGGAAACTCATAGAATCTTGTCTCAACCAGATACTTAAATATTTCAACACCCAAGGAGTAAACACATACTAAAGAAGACAAACAGAGGGGAAAGGGAATTTGGAAAACTGGTTGGTTGAGTTCTTTGGGTTTGGGAAAGATTACTTCCTGTTAGCTGTAAGATCTGGAAAGGGAAATACAATGCAGAAGAGGGTCTTTTGGAGGAGCTTCCATTGGAAGTCAACCCCAGGCCGTGTGTGTGTGTGTGTGTGTGTGTGTGTGTGTGTGTGTGTGTGTGTGTAATGCCTGTCTTCTGCCAGAGAATGAAGGATTTTAAGGCTGGTAAGCCAATGACAACAGCTAGCACTAGACATGTGCCTTGCTCTATGCCAGATGCATCTTTTACTTAGCTTAAAAATTATCTAGGGCAATCAATTTCTGTTAATTACCAACCCCCTGGTGGAACAAATGAGGAAACTGAGCCCAAAGAAATAAACAGTGGAGGAGCAGCAGTAACATCCAGCACCCCCGCTCCTTCCTCATTACCTGCTTCACCATTTGGCCTGGATCTTCATTTTAATAGAACATATAGAATTGTGAATGAAGATTATAACTGTGGCAGGGGATCCCAAAGATGGCTAACAACATTTCATCCCCTGTAAGTGATGGTGTACACTCCAGCAAGATGAGGAGCCTGTCCCCCACCTCTTGAATGCAGGCTGGTGGACTGCTTTGATGCTGGAACACAGGGAGCACCCCTCTCTGATGGACCTAGGTCTAGGCCCTGTGAGACCCCAGCCACAGCCCCGTCTTTCTTGGAACCCAGCTGTGATGCTGTAAGGGAGCCCATATAGCCTTCCAGAGGAAGAGACCCCACAATGAGAACAATGAGGAAAGTACATAGAATTGACTCAACTTTAAAATAGGAGCACCTGGGTGGCTCAGTCGGTTAAGCAGCCGACTTCGGCTCAGGTCATGATCTCGCGGTCCCTGAGTTCGAGCCCCGCGTCGGGCTCTGTGCTGACAGCTCAGAGCCTAAAGCCTGTTTCAGATTCTGTGTCTCCCTCTCTCTGACCCTCCCCCATTCATGCTCTGTCTCTCTCTGTCTCAAAAATAAATAAACGTTAAAAAAGATTTTAATAAAAGAAAGAAGTACATAGTTCTTGTTTCCTTCAGGTTGCATAAAGAAAAGTGATTATGTGTACATAAAATATTTCAGAATTCGGGTGGTACAGAATTGCACTTCCTGCAGCCCATTACCCAAGAGGTGACTTGGAGGAGCTTCCTACTGAGTGTCACAGCCCTTGGGGCCCCTGAGGCCAAGGCCATCCCTGCTGCCTCCAGGAAGCCTATCTCCCAGAACAAGGTGGAACCACTCTATCCATCTGCCCCTGCCATGTCCACAAGACTGCTTCTGTGGAGCCTCAGTGGTGCTGAGAGAGAGCAGCAGGACATCCAGGAAGTGCTAGTCACATTTTCTTCCCAAGAGGCCCCTGGGCCAAGCCCTTACAGCTGAAAGATGTACGTTGGCAGGGAGGCCTGAGAGATTTTCCATAGGAAGCTGGGGCTTACTTTGTATCTACCCTGTGGGGTTAACCCAACATGCACAGCAACCACAGAGCAAGAGGGTTCACCACCAAAGAATAAAGCAGAGAGGAAGTGAAAACAAGGACCACCTCCAGGTGGTACTGGGTTGACAGCGAGTGTCCTCCTGGATGTGGGGGACCCTCCATCTGAAGGCAGTGCTGCATATACAGCAGCCAGACATTGTGGCGGGTGTGTTCTCTGTCAATTCTAGTAATATGCTAACTCAATTTCATCAACACCAAGCCCTGGAAGTTATCTAGCCCTACATGAGTATGAAAGGCTAGGGTGTCATTTATCCACAAACCCACAGAAAGGATTTATGCTCTTGGGTTCACCTCCATAAGACCCCCTCCCCCTCACACACAAAAGCCCACATAGTCAAAAGCATCGTCAGTAAAGACAATGGCATCTCTGTGTCTAGTAGTCATTGATAGCTGGAAGAACCAATCTTCTAACTGCTAGGGTCCACAGGGCCAAGGGGAGAGAGCAAGGCTCCCTGCACCCACGTATACTCTCCTCAGTCTCAGAGCTGCCTCTCCTGCAGACACCCTTGCTGTGGCAATAGCACTGCCTGCTCTCACCCAATGGCAAGCTGTCATTATTAGTGGTGATCATACAGACACAATGAGGGTCCCTCCAAGCACCAAGTGGTAAGAACTTTGAGCCATTGGCAACCATCACCCATGAGTCAAACCCTTGCTTCCTCATTCAGCAGCCCTTGGGGAAGCTGAGTAGACAGACAGCGTTGGACAGGGTGCCAAGAGACTGGATTAGGCCTTCAGTTCTTCCCCCAGCCCACCATGTGGCAAGCCCCTTGATGTCTCTAGGCCTCAGGTTTCTTATCTACAAAATGAGCAAATGTAGCAAGTTCTAAATCCTTTAGCTCTAAAATTCCAAGCAGTGTATTCTTCCTCATAAGAAGATGCCAGATTTAATATCCAAAGGGTTTTTTTTTTTGTTCTGTTTCAATAAAATCATAGCTTCTGTTAGTATGGGAAACTTAATGATGGATTTAAAGACTCTTGCACTTCAGGTTTATGGATCTCATGCCCTATCCCCTCCCCATTCCTTATCTTTCTTTGGCTTCCAACTCAGTAGACTGCCCCCAGCCCAGCTCGATGGGCACTGTCCCCATCAGATCAGGACAGCCACTGTGTCTCACACTCCTTTAGGGCTGAGTGATGCAGTCAGGAGCACTGTTTGTGGTTTCCTTTAAAGTTGGCACAACTAGAATTGGCTTTATTCTGGACAGAAGTGCAATCAGAGTTTACGTCTAATGGGTTTCTGATCCAGCAGCTTCTAAGAATGGCAGCCAGTTCTGTCTGGGAAGGTTTTTATTTCAACTTGCATAAAACAAAAAATTGAGGGGGTGGACAGCTAGAGAAAGTGCTCTCAGCTCACTCTTAGAGTTTTCTTTGAATTCAAATGGTGACTAGTGGAGAGATAACAGGAGGAGGAGGAGGTTTATTTATACTCCAGAGGGCAAAGCAGATGAGACAGCCAAGAGCAACACTGCTCAGAGAAGCCAACTCTTAAACCAGGACAGTCATCCTGAACAGTGTGTGGATTTTCCCGTGTGCCAGGAAGGCCCAGTGGCCATTTGTCCTCATGGTTCATCCTATGGGTTCGTCATCTGGCAGAAGTCTGTAGAGTCCACTCACTCCTGGTGAGATCCTAATGCCCACCCTGTCCCATTCATGGTTTCAGTCCAACAGATATCTTTGCTCAGAAGCTTGTCTGGCAGTGATCACCCTGGATGCTTGGCTTCTCTGATGCAAGAGTCTATAAGAGAGGAAGGCAAACCAGGAAGAACTCTTTGGGCAGGTCTGAGGAGTTGGACCCCTTTTCCTGCCCCAAGAGGGCAATGGCAGCTGAAACCACTCTTGCCATCTCTGTTGTGGCCTTGGTAATGTCTCCAGGGGCTCTCCATCCTCTTAGCTCAATCAACCCAAGTGTAAGGGTTTACATACATGCACAGCTTTGAGACAAAGACTGTGGCAGGAAAGGGTCAGCCAGCAAACATGTGCTGACTGCCTGGAATGGACACTGCTTTCTCTGGGGCCAATCCCTGTGGGTCCCAAAGAGAGATTAAACAGTGTCCCAACCCTGAAAGCACCCACTGAGTGTCCAGAGGATGTGTATTGATTGCTATATTGATTGATTGGATGGAAAAATCAGTGATAGAAAATACAAAACTAGTATCAATCAAATTTCTGACAGCAAGGACTTTGAGAAAGTTCAAGCTGGCCAACACTGCCACCTGGTGATAGATTCTATGTTTAACTTTTTTCATCATAAGTGTACTCTTTAATCCCTATCACCTATTTCACACAACCTTCAACCTCCCTCCCCACTGGTAACCATCAGTTTGTTCTCTATAGTTAAGAGTCTGTTTCTTGGTTTGCTTCTCTTTCTCTTTTCCCTTTGCTCATTTGTTTTGTTTCTTAAATTTCGCGTATGAGTGAAACCATATGGTATTTGTCTTTCTGACTGACTGATGTTATTCACTTAGTATAATACTCTCTAGATCCATCTATGTTGTTGCAAATGGCAAGATTTCATTCTTTTTTATGGGGAGTCTACATGTAACTTTAAAGTTACTTCCTATCCTGACTGGGAAACCTAATGATTATAATTTACAGGACAGGTCAACCAGAAGAACACAACACATTCCTTGAAATCATGTCATCATCAAAGAAAGTCCAGAAATATTTCCTGAATAATGACACCCCTTGAAATAGTCTTTGTCTCTTTAGTGAGTTCATGAACAAAGACTGACTATGTACAAAGCAGTGTGGCAGTCCTGAGCTCAAGGGACAGACACTCTGGTTAAGGAGATGAGACATCTGTTATATATGACCGGGGGAAGGGGGGGGGGCGGTGGCGGTGGGGGATATCAAGGTGGTAGACAGGGCATATGAAATAACTGAAATAATTTATTTGAAATTCTGATAAAATGGGAAAAGATAGACTTCATGTCTTAGTCCATTTTAGCTGCGATTGTAAGGGTTAAATTGTAGTGTAGGGCTAATGCTTAGCTTGAAAAATAACAGCTTTGTGTTGACACTGAAGGTTAAGAGATAACAGCCTTGCTTTGCTCTGGTAAACTACGCCTCATACTCTTGTAAATTAGGCTTCACCAATTAAGGAAACAAAAGTTCAAAGAAAAGAGCATCAGAGGCAGGGTCAAGGAGATCCACTGGTTGCAACTTAGAGGCAGAAAGTCTAAAGTAAACACCTCATTAGGCAACTGTTTCTAACTCATCTGGAAACTGTTTCTTTGTTCTGTTCCCAGGTGATGACAAAACGATGTGATTGGTTATAAAAACTCTGTACCCCGGCTATTCGGGGCCGCACTCTTATCAAGAGTGTTGGTCCCGATCGGTCGGCCTTGCCTCTCATTGTAATAAACTTTGTTGTGACTGTCACTGGTGCCCGTAGCATTCTGTTTCAGGAGGAGTCGTGTGGATGCAACACTATAACAAGTACCACCAACTGGTTGACTTCAACACAAAAGTTAATTTCTCATTGTTCTGGAGACTGGAAAATCCAAGACAAGGTGCCGGCAGATTCGGTGTCTGGTGGGGAGAACCCTCTTCCTGGTTCATGGACAGCCATCATTTCACTGTGTCTTCACATGGTGGAAGGGGTGAGTGAGCTCTCTGGGGTCTCTTTCACAAAAGCACTAAACCTGATCAGGGGGGCTTCACCTTCATGACCTCAGCATCTCCTAAAGGCCCTGCTTCCTAATGCCATCGCCCTGGGGGTAGGATCTCAACACATGAGTTTTGGGGGTACACAAACATTTGGTCCATAACAACTGGTTGAAGAGAAATCCTGAGGGAGGAGCCCTTGGAAGATAGGAGACAAATGGTGGAATTTGGGGAAGAAACTACAGCCCAAAACACACATAGAGTATGTTCTTAGAAATTAGAAACAATTCTAGAAAACTAAAAATAGGCAATGTAGTTACAAACCATTGGTGAAGGAAATGGAACAAAATTTGGTCAATCAAAAAATAAAAAGCAGAAATGGGTAAGATGGGAAAGGAACAAGCAAGAATGATAAATTAGAAAATATAAAACAAGATCAAGGGGTATATGTCCAAACATCATATCAGTAATAGCTATGAATTAATTAATCAAATTTCCCCCCACTAAATAGACATTGTATCACAGAGTCAAAAGGATAAAGAGTTTGGAAAAGAGGATGCAAGACATGGAGTGTGGAAGACACACACACAAACACACACACCCACACACACACCCTTGGAGTTTTAGAGGAGAGAGTGAGAAGAGGCAATACTCAGTGACTTAAAAGCTTCAAATTTTATAGAATTAATGAAAGACAATACTCAACTTCTAAAGTGCACAAATTCTGAGCCAGTTAACCAAAATGAAATCAACACCTACACACATCATTGTAAAACTGTCAGAAATCAAAGACAAGACAAATAGCAAGTCATAAAAACAGAAAGAAAAGGGGGGATGCCTGGGTGGCTCAGTTGGTTAAATGTCCGACTTCAGCTCAGGTCATGATCTTACAGTTTGTTAGTTCAAGCCCCGTGTTGGGCTCTGTGCTAACAGCTCAGAGCCTGGAACCTGCTTCAGATTCTGTGTCTCCCTCTCTCTGTGCCCCTCCCCCGCTTTCACTCGCTCTTTCTCAAAAATAAATAAAACGTTTAAAAAACTTTTTTTAAACATAAAAGAAAGGTGGATCACCTGCACAGGAATAATAACTAGGTTGACAGCTGGCAAAGGAGGAATATCTTTAAAGTATTACAGGATCCATGCTGACAATGTAAAACCAATTTGGGATTATTCTCTGTCTCCCTCTCTCTCTGCCCTTCTCCCACTCATGCTGTTTCTGCCTCTCTCAAAATAAGTAATTTTTTTTAAAAAATAAAGTATTACAGGAAAATAATTGTCAACTATAGTGTAATTAGTGAAATCATTTTTCAACAAGTACAAAGTACAAAACAAAAACTAATAGAGTTCTCCACTCTATTCCTTTACTAATGAATTACTTCAGAAGGAAGAGAATTTAGCCCCAAATAAAGATCTGAAATTCAAAAGGATAAGCAAGGAAATCATTGCACTTGTGGGTAAATCAAAACAAACATTATTTATATGAAATTGTAACAATGTCTACATGGTGGAGTTAATGAATGAGATGGAAACAAAATCCTGAACAACAGGAGTGTTGAAGTTGATGGGAGCAGCATTCTATAATTCTTCCCACGGTTAGGAGAGTTTTAAACTTAAATAAATATGCCTGTTACAATTTCTAGATTAACCATAGATAGAAACAGAATCTATAACTTCTAATCTAGTAGCAGGGAAAATGGAGTAAGAAAGTCTGAGCAATCTGAGAAATGGAAAGAAAGAAACAAATTTAAAAGAAAAAAAGAAAAGGTGGAAAATGTTTTTAAATACACATAAAAATAAATTAGTGAAAATAAATTCAAAAAGGTCAATACTTATATTCTATGCATATGGAATAAATTCTCTTATTAAAAACAAAGATTGTTGGAATGGATAAAAAAATCCCAACTAGATACTTTTTCAAGAAATTTACCTCAATCTAAAATGTAAATATGTGGGAAAAAATAAAATGTAAATATATGGAAATATTGATAATGAAGCATGGAAAATATTTACCAAATGAATATGAATTAAATATCAGACAAAATGGACAGTAATTCAAAATAAGAGGAAATTACATATGATAAATGGTCATCAGTAATTCTTAACTTGTGTACACTTAAAAATACAACTCCAAAAGCATTAAGTAAAAATTGACAGAAATACAAGGAGAAACCAACAAATTAACCCTCATAATTTTCAGGTCATGTATACACAATCCCAAAACCATCTTATAAAAATCGGGACAGTGACTGGATTTAGATTTACAAAAATGGCTGTTTGATTGGATTCAAGCTTTGTTTACAAAATTGAATTCAGTAAAGCCAGTTTGTGTGTGCAGGTGGAATTTCAGATCATAAGAGTTCTTTCAGTTTCCACTACACTCTGTCATGGTTAGGATGCTGTTCTACCACACCCGCCTGAGACCCTTGAGGGCTTGTGACAGGTGGTTTGGCTTGAGAAGACATCCAGGGAGAAAGAGGAGGGGTGATAGAGGAGTGCAAGACAGAACAAGAAAGAGGGAATGCCACAGCAAGAGTCCATTCTCCTGTCTGTCACTCCTGTGGACCATGAGAGATGGATCCACCAAGGCTTTCAAGGTGCTTTGTAGAACGCAGGGTAGAGTTGTCCATCACAGAGGTGGAAAGGAGAGCATTCATCCACAAGGATTCCACCACCTGCTGGTCATGAGTTATGACTTTTTGCACTTCCAGGTCTCACAGGTGGAAGTACCAGATGAACTCCCAGAAGGATCCATGCTTCAGTGTTCCAGAATCTCAGGCAGAAAGCAGGAGACATTCAATGCAGTGCCCAGACTTGCAAAGCCAGTGGATACAGCCAAAGTTAAGAGATGTTCGAGAAGATGTAATGTGGGGCACAAGAGTATCTCAATCAGAAATTTCTTGAAGGACTCTTCACTGTATTGCTTGGTAAAAGAAATGGATTTCTGCCCCCCCCCCCCACACACACACATGAACACATACTTCTTTGCAATATTGGGCTTACACTGGTTATTTTTATGGAATTCCAGCCCAGCCATGGGCTCCCTACACATGACATTTAAAGATATCCCAGAATATCCCCTACCTCCCATCCTTGGCTGCATCCCCATTCCCTTTGCTCAGGATTTAATGCAATTTCAGTCATTGTACAAAACTGACAGTGTGTTGAAGAGAGAAAGAGAAAAGAGATAGTGCAGGTGGCCTTGGGTGGAAGGGAGTGAAAGAGAAATCCTAAGGCTGTGAAGCTGAACAAGCAAGGTGGCTAATGAGTTAGAAAGATGAAGGTAGAAAAACATAGAATGTCCTTCACATAAAAATGTTCAAGCTGTGAATTTAGATGGTTATTAAGCTACAAGCAAGGCAAAAGCATATCAGTGTGCTTGCCAACAGGTGGCACCAGTGGGTAAACTTGTGATGCTTATGTGAGTTTTGGATCTGGGGGTTTTTGCCTGCCTTCCTTCTTTCTCTCCTTCCTTCTTTCCTTCCTTCCTTCCTTCCTCCCTCCCTTCCTTCCTTCCTTCCTTCCTTCCTTCCTTCCTTCCTTCCCTATCTCCTTTCCTTCCTTCCCTTTTTCACTCCTTCCTTTCTTTCCTTCCTTTTTTCACTCCCTCCTTTGCTCCTTCTTTCCCTCTTTCTTTCTTTCTTTCTTTCTTTCTTTCTTTCTTTCTTTTTCTCTTTCTCTCTCTCTCTCTTTCTCTCTTTCTCTCTTTCTCTCTTTTTCTCTTTATTTCTTTTATAGAAGAAAGAGAGAAAATAACCAGCCTTGGGGTGAACTTTTAAGGAAAGGAGGTATCCAAAAAAGTGAGAATAGCACCATGGGTATCTATAGTTCCTTCCTGACAGATAAGTGCTGTAGAAGTACTTGAGAGGATGGACAAAGCCCTTTAATATGCAGAGGTGTTTCCAAAAGAACAGATTCCTGCATCTGTATGTTGGACCTAGATGTCACAAATAAGATTTTACTCTCATCAGCCAGGTACCAGATGTGGGAAAGAATACAACCACCTGGGAAATTTTTGCATTTCTAGGAGGCCTGCAAGTGGGGAGTCTGGAAAGGGGATCATAAGTGATGACAAAGGGAAATTGGCATGTTTATTTAGGCAGAACAAAACTTCATGAGAAGTTTCCCAGAGGAGCAAAATTCAACAGCAGTGGAGGGTGTAGCTAAAGGTGATCATGAACCAAAACAGAGTTTGAAGCGGCTTGCTTGCTATCTGATAAAATCCTATAAATATGGGCCTAGATGAACTGAAGTTAAAATTGTGAGAGTATTTCACAACAGTTCTTGGAGAGGCAGATCTTAGAACTGCTAGGGAAATCACTACACCCATGGTCCCATTCCCAGAATTCTTAAAAACTTTCCAGCCCTTAGCATCCAAAGTGAGGCCAAAGAATCTCAAAAGCAATATCTGAACCAATGGCCCAGAGTTCATAAGCTGCCATTATATGCCCAGCATGAGCTCAGCAATATGGAAAGGGAGAGCAGAAAGTCTAGGTCTCTCAACCTTCAAAGCACTTATGATTTGAATTTCTAGGACACCACCTCCAAGAGTTGCGAAATGTCTAAGTAGATGGAAAGTGATTTACTCTCCTCAACAGAAAAGATTCTTCCTTAGATCATGTATTGCCTTGTCCATCTCTTTAACCTCCTCAAAGGATTTGAAAAACAACTACCATGCCCATCTATCTCGAAAATATGTGCCTTCCAATATAAGTTTCCCTTAGTTTGAAAAAATTGTTGGGGTGCTTGGCTGGCTCAGTCAGTAGGGTGTGCGGCTCTTGATCTCAGGGTTGTGAGTTCAAGTGCCATGTTGAGTGTAGAGATTACTTAAAAATACAGTCTTAAAAAAAGTTATCAAATAGTAATATGTTAAGAGCTCAAATAATGCAAGTGGATGTATAGCAGGTAACAGGAGCCCCTGTTCTCCTATCTCCCACCTGCAGCCTTTCTACTCAGCCACCTTTCTAATCCTGTCAGCTGTTCACATCAGGGATAGTCCCACCAAACCTGAAATCTACTCATGAAGCTACATTAAACACACCCAAACTGAAGGGGCATCTTATAATTGATCCATGTGCTTAAAAAATATCAATGTCATGAAAGACAACGAAAGGCTGAGGAATGTTCCAGATTGAAGGGACATGACAACTAAATGTAATACATGATTCTCGACTGGATTCTGTATGGAAAAAGGAATTTGTGGTAACATTATGGACATTATGGAACCAATTCGCAAAATTGAAATGTGACTGTGGGGTTAGATAAGAGGCTTGCATCCACATTTAGAAATCTGTATTTTTTTTTCACATTTAGAATATTGTAATCACACAGAGTTGTATTAAATAAAATGTCATGTTCAGATTAGAATACTGTAATTCAGTATTAGGTATGTATCTAATTGATACTGTATTGTATCAGATAAAAATGTAAGATTCAGATTGAGAAATACTGTATTCTGTTCAATTTTAGAATATTGTGTTCATATTCAAAATATTGATTCAGATTTTCTGAAGTTTATAACTACTCAGGTTATATAAAAGAATGTCCTGGGGCACCTGGGTGGCTCAGCTGGTTAAGCATCTGACTTTGGCTCAGGTCATAATCTTGCGGTTTGTGAGTTTGAGCCCAACGTTGGGCTCTGTGCTGACAGCTAGGAGTCTGGAGCCTGCGTCAGATTCTGTGTCTTCTTCTCTCTCTGCCCCTCCCCCACTTTTGCTATGTCTGTCTCTATCATAAATAAGTAAAAAACATTTAAAAAAAAAGTCCTTATTCTTAGGAAATACACACAGTGTTAAGAGATAAAGAGGCACAGCCACAAAGGAAAAGAGAATGGAAGTTGTTTTAAAAATTAAAAATAAAACTACCATATGATCCAGAAATCCCACTTCTGGGGATAGATCCAAAGGAGATGAAATCAGTAACTTGAAGAGATAACTTCACCCTCATGTTCATAGCAGTATTATTTATAATAGCTGACACATGGAAACAACCTAAGTGTCCACTGACAGATGAACAGATAAAGAAAGTGATATATGGGGTACCTGGTGGCTCAGTCGGTTAAGCACCGACTTCAGCTCAGGTCATGATCTAGCGGTTTATGAGTTCAAGCCCTGCGTTGGGCTCTATGCTGACAGTACAGCCTGCTTCAGATTCTGTGTCTCTCTCTCTCTGCCCCTCCCCTGCTCATGCTCTGTTTCTCTCTCTCAAAAATAAAATAAAAACATTTAAAAAAATTTTAAAGAAAGTGATATATATATAATATATAATATTATAATATATAATAACAATAATGGATTATTATTCAGCCACTAAAAAGAAGGAAATCCTTCCTTTTGCAACAACATGGATGGACCTGGTGGGGGTGGTTATGCTAAGTGAAATAAGTCAGACAGATTTTTGGGGGATGTGACTTGATTGTTGGTTCACCTATGAACTGGACCCTGGCAATCTGGCTCCTCACCCCCTCCCCTGTTCTTAGAATATGTATTCTACTTGCTTTTCCCCACTCTAGAGGTTTCCCCAAGGACACAACCTTGAGAAAGTGAATGTGGTCCTGAGACCATCTGGGCAGTATATATGACTAAACCCAGTAAAGGCCTCTGTAAAAACTTTTAAGATCTGGCAGGTGGGTGCAGAAATCTATTTGTCTTGCTGCCACCCTAGACAAGCCTCATACGTGAGTTTTCTTTGTGTATTAGAATGCCCACCTACCAACCTTGAGTGGCCGCCTCTTTATTTCTCTCTGCCTTCTGTGTACAGCTGCAGGTTTCAGATTTTACCTAGGATGCTCCCAAGGGGCTTACAAACCAACACAGAGAAAGACAAATACTATATCATCTCACTTATATGTGGAATCTGAAAAAACCAAACCCATAGAAACAGAGAGTAGAATGGTGACTGCCAGGGCAGAGGAGTGAAGGAAATAGATAGATATGGTCAAAAGGTACAAGCTTTCAGTTATAGGATAAATAAATTTGGGACATCTAAGGTACGGCATGGTGACTATATTTATCAGTACTGTATTGCATACTTGAAAGTAGCTATGGGAGTAGCATTTTAATGTTCTCACCATAACAACAACAAATGATAATTCTGTGAGGTGAAGCATGTGTTAACTAACCTATTTCAGCAAACATTTTGCAATATATACATGTATCAAATCATTATATTGTACATCTTACATTTACAAAATGGCCTATGTCAATAATACTTCAATAAAGCCATAAAAAAAATAAAGGGGCAGATTTTGTATGCAACTTCCTCTCAAATGGTTCAGATATGTATGTATGTATATACATAGTGTGTGGATAGTTTATTGTATTTATACTGCTAAACCAAAGGAAACAATATTGATTTCTATCTCTTGTTCTTCTGTCATTTCTGAAAATATCTCCTGAAATCATGAATGTTTCTCATGCACTGATATGCTGCCTCCTGATACTCTCAACCAGCTGGGAGTATGACTCTGGGAGTGTGACATATTAGGAATCTTTCCAAATTGGCCTTGCTAAAATTGTAATTTTTAAAAATCTGCTTTGGGGCTTTTACAGCCACATTTCAGCCAGAAAACAATTTTGAAAGCTGGAAATGATTCAGTCCTGCTGTCAGTCTGTGGTCAGGCTTAAATTTGACCTGCTGCATGATTTTAGTAAGGATTTTAAAACACTTGTATAAAATGCCTGCTTGTTTCCTCATTATCAAATTGGCACTTTCGAGAACCAGACAGGAGACATGGGCAAAGTGCAGATTTCTCATCAAAAAAAGTTTTCACACTGTGTTTTTAAAAAGTTTTGTTTTTGTTTTTTAATTTGAGAGACAAAGAGCATGAGAAAGGGGGTAAGGGGCAGAGGGAGAGAGAATCTCAAGGTGGCTCCACACCCAAGCCATGTGGGTGGGGGTGGAGTGGGGGGTGGAAGAGGGCCCATCACAGGTCTCATTCCCAAGACCCTGGGATCATCACCTAAGCCTAAGAATCAGATGATTAACTGACTAAGCCACCCAGGCACCCCTAAAAGAGTTCTTGTCCAGTGTGAACTTAGCCTTAAATTGAAAAAGAGGTATTACTATTTTAATAATATTAATATTAACAACAAATTTATTTTATTTTTACATACCAACTTTACAGAACTTAGAAAACATGAAAAAAGACCAAAAGTCTGTCCTACTTTGTTCCTGGAGCTCTTCCTAAATGTTATTTACACAAAACATTCCAACAGGTTACTACTATTCCATCCTGTACTTAGTTGGTACCATGTTGTTAAATAATGGTGGTAAGTATTCTCATTTGAGTCTTGATATTAATAGGAATGACATTAATAGTCATAATGATAGCTAATATTTATTTTGCTTTCTCTGCATGCCAGAAACCAAGCTAAGTACATTACTCATGTTCTCTCATCTAATCTTCCGGGAAAATGAGTGTTCTATTATTATCCCCATTTTATGACTGAAAAAAGTGAGAGATCAAAAAGGTTATGTAATGCATCCACAGTTAAAAGTGAGAAGGTAACAGAGCTACCTCAAAGACTGTGTTTATATATATATGTATATTTGCATTATAAAATATTGAGATGCTGTTTTTGAAATAAGCATCCTTCTATTCCTACCTTTAAGGTTTTTTTTAAAGAAATAGGTATTTGTTGAATGAATCTGTTAAGATAGCTTTTTGTTTATCTGGGGTCAATAAAATGTTTAAATAATTTTCTTTCACAATATTAAATTCTCTTTGGATTCCTGGGGTAGACCTTCTGTCGTCCAAGATTGTTTCCAGCATACTATTAAATTCCAGACACTGACACTTTATTTAGGAATTTCATATTCCCATTAGTGGTGCTAACTAGAGAGTTTTGAGGAGAGTGGCTACACTATCTTCATTGGGTTTTGGAATCCAGGTTATGTTAGGGTTAGAAACCCTTTCACCTCTTTCTATGCTCAGCAGCAACTTATATACCATGAAAATGATCTCTTCCTTCAAAAATGTCAAGAATTCACACATAACCCCATCTAGATCTAGAGCCACTTTATAGTACAACTGACTTTCTTGGTTAGTGATTTTTTCAAATCCCATGTTTATTCTAGAGTTAATGTTAGTAATACGTATTTTTCCAGAAAATGTGCCCATTTGTGGGGGAGTTTTAAAACATATCAGTATACTTGCCAGTCGTGAATAGTATTTTCTTATGTATTTAAAATTGTCTACATTACTCATTCTGGTCCCTTTCTCTTTTGCTTCTTCCTGTTTGTTCTTTCTTTATAATATTTCATAGAAATTTGTCCACTATTTGTATATTTTTATGTAAAACTAATTGTTTCTTTATTTCATTCTGCTTTACATATTTGTTTACTTCTACTTATATCTTTCTTTCCATTTATTTAGAGTTAGTTTTTAATCACCAATATTTAATTAATATGAAATATGAAACAATATGCCCTATTGTTACCATTTTTTGAGGTTGCGCAATATTTTATTCTATGAGTGCAATGTATATTAGTTAAACAGGTTACTAGCTCAAATTCAACCCTGGATAAACTAAGGATGAGAGATGGAAGCAAGAATCTTATGACCAGCTGGAAGGCAGAAGATGGTCTAGAGTAAGTATGGCCACTTGGCTTAGAGCCTGGCATGCTGCCTCTAGACAGGAAAGATAGAACATAACTTCTAGAGTTCTTCACCAACACCTGCTCTTTCGCTGTGCAGTGTCAGGATTCATCAATAATTTCTATAAGCCAGAATGAATAAAAGAAGGTAGTGCTCATGGTTTTCTGCTTCTGCAGTAAGGATAGGTGATATTTAATTCTCACAGAGTATGGAATTAACAAGGATGAGAAAAATAGGCCAAAGGAAGGGATCCTTTGTGTTCTCATGGAGAGATGAGAGAAAGCAGGCCCAGCCTGACTGCACTGATTTCCAGAGGAAGCCTCTCAAGCTCCCCACTTTCCTTCCCCATTCTGCCTTCTTCATGAAGCTTCACATTTCCCCCTCAAACCTAAGTCTCTCTGAACTTGAACTCTAAAAGGTGAATTAGACCCAGCCACCACCCTATGGGAGTTTACAAAGCTATACATGACACGTGCTGCAGCCTGGAAAATGAAATCCTTCAATCCTTCAATCCTGAGATTGAAAAGGGCTGATAGGAATGGGGGGTGGGGGGAGAGCTTCATTAGGGGATCAGTGATCTTGGAGATGTACATATGTGTAACAGAAATAGTGCCTTGAGAAGCAAACACACCACACAATGTTTATTCTTAAATAATAAATAAATTGCAACGGAAATACAGGAAACAAAACATTCATGAAATCCAAGTTGCTAAAGTGCTTTCAAACATAAATTTTAAAAGACCGAGAAGCTTTGTCTGACCTTAAAACACTGTTTATAGATATTAAACACAGTCCCATGCTATTTCAGAAGGGAAGGGAAAGTATGGGTTGCTTTCTTGTTTATGAGTTCTGATATGCACAGCCTATCAAATGACACTCAGGATAATACAAAGTATTGCTTAATGAGAAAAGTGAAATGTCCAAAGCCAAGTTCAAGGTAAAGATACTATAATTCATTCATATGTCTGTATGGGGTCTTTGCTATTTATAAAGACATCTGATTCTCTGGAGATTAAATAAATTTATATTTTCAAATTCAGATGGAGGACATCAGACCACCTATTAATTTACACAGTATATTGAACCAAATCTCAAATGAGGCCCAGCAGTGAATACACTTTTTGAACTTTAAATCCTCCCTTCTCAAGTTCTACAAAAAAGAAGTAAAATTTTACATAAAATTCACTGCCTTTAAGGAATGGTTTCCATTCTAGGGTGAAATGGGCTTTCCCTAAGGTATCCATTTGTCTTCTTAAAGCAAGTGGCATTACATTTTATCCTGACACTGGAAAAAGAAAATCCAGCTGAGAGTCCTTGTCTTAGACAACTGTTATCTTGTGGAAAATGCCATAAGAGATGAACTTGCCAGCCTTTGAGGGTAGGGCCTGTGGGCCTCATCAGGCTCCCACCTTCCCTGGCTGGAGCCCCTCCAGCCCTGAGGAGTCTGAGCATCCTCTAGCATTGGTGCCCTGGTGTACTTTCTTGGTCTCCTGCCGGGCAGAGCTGGAGAGATCAATGGCCATATCTTCCAAGCCATTCTCAGGGCTGGCTTCATCTGAGCTTCTCTGGGATCCTGTCTGCCTTGAGCTAGAACCTTCCTGGAGTTGGTCTGAGTCCCAGAGTCCCGTCAGCTTTTCTTCACTTCCTGGTTTCCTTATCATCCCTGTGGATTTTTTATGCATCCCTTGCAAAAAAGAAGAGAAAAAATAAAAATAGGTATCTCCAAATTCAGCAATTTTGTAAATTCTTCCTTGTCTAGCTTCTCTAAATCCCATTAGAAATGTCCTCATCGTAAGGGCACCTGGGTGGCTCAGTTGGTTAAGCATCCAACTTCTGCTCAGGTCATGATCTCACAGTTTGTGGGCTGGAGCCCTATGTGGGGGGTCTGTGCTGACAGCTCAGAGCCTGGAGCTTGCTTCGGATTCTGTGTGTCCCCCTCTCTCTGCCCCTCCCATGCTGATGCTCTGTCTCTCTCTGTCTCTCAATAATAATTAAACGTTAAAAAAAAAATGCCTTCATCAGCATCTGTCTCCAGGGCCTCTAGGGGAACCAGCTAGGCAACTACCCCCATTAAGGGTTAAATCTAATATCTGTCTGTGGGGTGCACCCAACAAAAGTGCCTTATTTGGATATCACAGTAATTGTTCAAATTTAATTGTTGCCAATATTTTAAAATCAGGAGATTTTACATCAAAAGCCAGATTTCCAGCTTCTCTGGAAGTAAGAGTGTCTGGCAGCACTGAGCCCACTTTCTTACAAGGCCACAGATATGCAGATGC
This sequence comes from Leopardus geoffroyi, assembly GCF_018350155.1. Lineage (NCBI taxonomy): Eukaryota > Metazoa > Chordata > Mammalia > Carnivora > Felidae > Leopardus > Leopardus geoffroyi. The sequence goes on from NC_059336.1 coordinate 49,848,716, forward strand.
CAGTGAGCATCACTGCCTCACATCTGACCTGCTTGTGGAAGTTCAGAAGGGTGAACTTGGTTCTCTGCCCCAAATTCTGTCTCTTCAGTCTTTGAGGGCAAAGTCAGGACCATATTTACTATTGGTATCTCTAGTCTCAGCATAGTGTCTGGAGGTAGGGGCTAAAAAAAATGTTTGCTAAACAAAAAACCTCCTCCCCCTACCAGCCTAGAATTCCTCATACATACACCTAACTCTAATCTCCCACCCTGCCCTAGGGTGCTATCTTGTGACTCATTCCTCTAAGGTGTGATCTCTGCCCATTGGTCTCTGGTAACAACAGAAATCACCAGAATGCCTAGCCTCAAAACTTGGACCTTACCAGTGTAGGCTGTTCTAGCACCAAAAGTCTAAGAGACAGAAAAGCAGGTTGTTAGTGGCAGACTGCCAGGACCCAGACCCAGACCTCCTGGCTCTGATTTGTAGGGCGTTAATCACCTGCAGGTTTCACTGCTTAGCACTGCCCTCATTACTATAACCACGAGCTCTAAGTTGTATTATTTCCAAAAATTCTAACATTTTGGAATGTATTTCACATATTACATCATTCCACTCTTAAAACCAAGGCTTAATGTGACCTTTCCACACACGTGTACACAGTTCCAATGCAAAATAAATCAATTGACCACAGTTCAAGCCTTTGAATTAATTAAAAATTGGATGTGATATTCTGGGCCCAAATCTAAGTAAATTTACATTGATTGGCTTTGCAAATGGCTGCCTTTTGTGGGAACCCCACTCCCTCCCCCAGTATCTCTGGGCCTCTTGCTGGCTGCAGGGCCCTTCTTCCTTACCCAGAAGCCATGGTGCACAGGAACCAACCAGGCCACCCTCGGTGGAGTTGAGGACAGAGTCTGGCAGTGGGATGCAGTGTCTCACCATGGCCCCATAGAGCCCATACTCCGCCATCACGCTGCTGCCACCCCAGCGCTTCTCCCGCTTCCGCCACTTGGCCCTCCGGTTTTGAAACCAGACCTAATATGAGGCAGGACAGGAAGCAGAAGAGCATACAGGAGGAGACACAGTAAAGAGGATGCTTCTAGGTGCCCCTGAGCAGGGAGTTCTAAAAGGGCCAACTATCCACTCAAGTCCCAGACCTTTGAGGAGCTGTACCTACTGCTCACTCAGAACTCAAAAGGACTAATCATTGTGGGGCTAATGTGCAGTTTCCACTGAGGCTTTCCAGAAAATGAGAAATGACAAAAAATAAAATCAAAGTGTTTTTTCGCAGATTGTGTAAAGAAGTAGACTATTATGTTTCCTGATTTTTTTCATTGATTAGAAAGAGTTCACGCTGGCAATGGTCCTTTCTAACCCCCAGGTTTTGGGTTGTTGGTGATAATTCTCCTGGAAAATATTATCTTAATAAAGGAATAATATGGAATATTGTTTAGCTGTTAAAAAAAAGAGTGAGTTAGTGGCAAATCTTTCCTAGAGAAATGTTCAAGGTGCATTGTCAAACAAAAGACTAAGTATAACTCAATACCTTACACACAAAATCCTGTATGTGTAAGTATAGATATAGATGATAGACATAGATAGAGATAGAGATAGAGATAGAGATAGAGAGATAGAGAGATATAAACATATTCACAGCCAGATATAAACACAGAGATGGTGTGAAGGAAGATTACAGCAGGATATTTACATTGTTTTCTCTCAAGGAGTGATAGTCAAAGATTAGATAGATAGATAGATAGATAGATAGATAGATAATAGGTAGAGTTATAGATATATATAGCTATATATGTAGTTTTTAGTTGCAGCACACATTATTGTGTAATTTTAAAGAATTAATAAATAAAAGGAAAAAAAGACATGCAGATTACAGGAAATATCTTCTTGGAATAAAAATACAGAAAGTCTCACTGAGCCAGTGAGCCTCAGTGTGTGTCAATGGGAATGTGTTAGGCTGTCTACAGGTGGCTGTGGGTTGACCCACTGTGTGTGAGAAAAACATGTTCTCTGTGATGTCTCTGGGAAAGAGAAAAGGGACCCTAGACACCTGTATTCTGTCTTCAGGGAGCTCAGTTTTCACAGCCAGCATTTCCCGGGCATACACATCAGGGTAGTGGGCCTCGCTGAATGCCTTCTCCAGCTCTTCCAGTTGGTGGGCGGTGAAAACAGTCCTGTAGGGAAGCCCAAAGCACATATGTGGGCACATGTCCGCAGGAGGCTGCCAGGCTTCCCAGACTTAGAAGACCCCATGCCTGCCTTTCCACACCCTAAAAGCCCTCCTCATGATAACTGGACATATCACCTCTGAATGATTAGCCTCTGGAAAGTCCAGAAGTTTCGTTCAAAAACAACAATAAAGTTCTTTGACATTTTTTTCTCCTCAATGAATTCTATCAACTCATTCTAAGAATATCTATTTTGAAGGTCCACAAATTTGTCTTTAAAATGCTACAAAGATTGTCCTGTAGCCTCCTATGAATAGCAGAATTATGTTCCCAAATGCCTACTATGTGCCAACCAGGAGGTCACTGGGTCTGCCATAATGCAGCATCATATATTCTCAGATACTGTGTCCTGAGGAAATAGCCAGGGAGGACAGCCTGGCTGTATACCTGTGTCGCCGCTTCTTTCTCTTGCCAAGGGTGGGGGACACCTTCAGGTCACTCCTATCTTCAGATGGGCTGTCCTCATCTGTTAGCACCGGAGAAAAGAGAAGACTTTAAAGGTGAGCATATTACCTTTTATAAGAAAGAAAGAAAGGAAGAAAGAAAGAAAGAAAGAAGAAAAGAAAAAAGAAAAAAGAAAAAAGAAAAAGAAAGAAAGAAAGAAAGAAAGAAAGGGGAGGGAAGGAAGGAGGAGGGAGGAAGAAAGGAAGGAAGGAAGGGAGGAAGGAAGGAAGGGAGGAAGGAAGGAAGGGAGGAAGGAAGGAAAACTTTTTAAAGGTGAGCACATTTTTCACTTTCTTCTCTGGATTTTAATATGAGGTTTGAAGTTATTATTCTGCTGGAGAATGTGAGTATTTAACAATATTCGCTAGCATTTTTAGCACTCACTATATTCCAGTCACTGTGCTTAGCATTGTCCATGCATTATCACAGTTATTCTTCATAAAAGAACTCCAAGATAGCTACTAGTATTATTCTATTTTTACAGATGAGGAAGCTGAAGTGCAGAGAGATTAAGTAACTTGCCCAAGATCACACAGGTAGTACATGATGAAGTTGGGAGTCAAACCCCAGACTGCGTGAAGCTACTTGGCCATTAATGACACTCTCTATTCCCACTTAGCTCCCAAATTCATCCACTTCTTTCTGCCTCCAACTCCTCATCTTAACCAATAAACCAACATTTCTCTAAGTGGGGCGGCTAAGGTTTGACATCAAAACCTTTGTCAGACGTGCACTCCCTGCTCTCCTGTACCAATTCCAAATCTCTGGAAGCAGGTCCAGGAAACTCACTCTTGACAAGATCTAGTGGTGTTTTACCTTTCATTTTCTCACAGAAAGAATTCATCCTATGAAGGTGGTTTTTGCATTTTTAATGAAACCACTAATAGAAGGCGTCATTTTATCTTACACAGAGACTTGTGAAGTGTTGTTTGTTTTTTTTAAACTGAGTGAAAGCTTGCTTGTCTGCTAAATTGGCATGCTTACTTTTATTATATTATTACTTTTAGTTTCAGTGGAGAGACTCAACGTACTTTTTTGCCTTATTTGCCTACTAGATGCTTAGCTCTAGGTTTTACTACATAGTTTCTCTCAGTCTGCGTTTTCTTGTATAATTCTCCATTTTATTCCCCCCACAGCCCAAACCTCTCAATTTCTTGGCCTTTGCTGTTTATAGACATTCATTGCCTTCTCTTTCCCCGTAATGCACCTCAACTTCTTTGAGGAAATAGCTGGGCTTGGAACAAAATGTTGAGCATAGCTGCAATGAAATTGGCAAGGTTGCTTCCTTTCTCACGTGTGCGGGAGGACGGAAGGCAACGCAAGGAAAAAAGCGCGGTACCTAGGCTCCTATTTCAGCACCCCGGGAGGCGGACAGTTCTAGGCCTCCAGGCCCTGCGCTCTTCACTCTTTGAATCCAGCAAACCTTTGAGCCCCCGCGGGATAGTGGGTTCTGTGCTGGTGATGAACAAGCACGCCCTGGCCTCCCCGACCTATGCCGTTCGCAGAGACCGAGGCTCAGGCGGGGGCTAGGGAAAAACCCTCAGAGACCGCTGCTTAGTCGCCAAGACCCCCGGGGTAGGTCCGGAACGGAGTGGTGGCAGTATCTGCTGTGCTGCGGGACCAGGTCCCGGAGAAGAGGCAGGGACTTAGGGAAAGACAAGGGGAAGGGAGCGAGACTGCTAGAATACGCCTCCCCCGACGGGGCCGCGCTCTGGGGTCCCGAGTTCCCTTAGATCCGGGATGCTGGGAGTAGGGGCTCAATGAGGCGATGGTGAGTTACCCCTGTACGGCCCCAAGCCTGAGGAAACAGGGGCAAGACCCCGATGCGTTGGCCTGATTACCGGACGTCGAGACGCTCTCGCTGCTCTTCTGGCTGCCGAGAGGGGGCGGCGGGCGACCAGGGGCTTGCGGGGCAGCGATTTCAGGCGCCCCGGGTGGCAGGAACGGCACGTCGGCCATGAGCAGGCAAGGCGCCCGAGGGGCCGCGGGTGGCTGTGCGCCGAAGCCGCATAGAAGGCCGAGCCCCAATGGGAGGGCCCCGCGCGCCATGCAGGAGCCCGCGAGACCCGAACCCGTACAGGGTGCGGCCACGGAGGACTCGCAGCCAGATCCTGGCCCGGGGCCGGCAGGCGCGGGCACCTCAGCTTCCAGGCCCAGAAGATCCGTAATGGCGAACCCGCGGGGGCGCAAGCCGCTGGGGGAGCTGCCTGGCACCAGCACCCTGCTCCTGGAGCGCCCGTCGCAAAGTGCGTCCCGGCATGTCATGGCTTCTCAGTCGGTGAGGCTTGACTTTCTCTAGGTCACGTTTGCGGAGAGGGCACAGCTCGGAGGATGCTTTATACTCCCTGACAGCCCGTCGGGCGCCGAAGGCCGGGCGGGCTCCAATCAGTGGGGCGCGGACGCGTCATCGCCCAGGACCCTGCGAGATGGGGACGCCACCAGTTTCCCTCCCCTCGGTCGCCGCCCTCCCAGCTGCATTCCCCTCAATTACCTCCTTCTCTCTCCTCTCCAGCTGTCCCCCTGCCCAGTCCCCACCCGACAGCCCCCTCCCCCGTTCTCCGTGAAAGGAAAGTAGGGAGGGCACAACCCTGCTATCTGCTGGTTCCTCTAAAAAGCTGTAGTTTTCAGGCCCCGGAGTGGTCTTCCTTTCCTTCCAGATTCTCTAGGTGGAGGTCCCCATCACAGCTACCTCGAAGGCTCCCTCCCAAGACACAGTTGCTCATTAAGACCTAGGGCCTCATTCCTAGCCACACTACCACCAGTATGACGCTCACCAGCCCTCCAACTCCACTGCCAGAGCCAAGACCTTCCACGAAAATCTCTGAAGGGAGAGGAGTGGAAAACGTTTATTTAATCCACGCCCACTCCATCTCCAGCCAAATTCACCCCCAAAGCCCTAATGGCTGAGCTGCAGCGGGCCGCAAAACTCACAAGAGCTGAGAGAAGGGGGAGTAGGGAGAAACAGATATAGAGTGGACTAAGGAACGGTGCCGGTTTAGCAAACAAAAATACTGCAAATCCAGTGAAATTTGAATTCCAGATATACAATGAACTTTTTTTTTAGTATGAGTATGTATTAGTATTTTATCTGACAGTTCTAAATTGGGTGTGTAGGGGGGGAGTAAATTGAAACATAGGACCTGTCTACTGGGACACACCCCTCTTCACGGAGGCAAACAAATTACTGTCAGATTTTACAATTATTCAAAGAAAGATTTTCCTGTGAAACTCCCTGGCTTGTTGAAGTTGGCGCCAAAGCACGTGAGTAAATCACTCCTGGCTCACAAGTGAAATTTGTGAAAATTTGAGTCCACTCAACGCGAATCGCTCGAAACCCTGAGCCCACCCTTCCCAAACATAGAACCATGGACACAGAATCTCCTCAGTCCCACCTCCTAAGGGCCCAGCGGTCTGAGGTCGCCCAGCGAGCAGGCGGCAACTCTCTGAGACCACCCGTACGCGGCGTCTCCCTGCGCGCGCCAGAGAGGACCCCGAGTCAGGGAAAGTGGGTTTCCCGCTCCCTGGGCCTTCAAGTGGGGCCACTGTTAAACATGCAGATTAAAAGAGGGGTTTCAGATAAAGATAATTACAAGAGGCTGCGCATTAGCTTTCCATTATTAAAGGAAGACCCAAATCTCCCCCTCGCAAGCTGTTCCTGGGATTAGCAAAACAATAACTTTCCTCTGAGATAATTGTCATTTGAATCGTTCAGGGGCGGGGGCGGCTTTAGACGCCAGCGTCGTTTTCGGCTCCGCCAGGAATTTTCCCCAAATTTATCTCTGGGTTTAAAGTAGGGTGTTGGTGGTAAAGGACCAAACCAAAGTGCTCTAGCTCTTTGCCCTGCAGAATAGTCGTTTTGTAATTCAGAATTTGGGGCCGCGGTTTAGGAAGACACCTAAGGATCCACACATTTTGCAGACCAACTCCTGGGCCAACAGGCTGAACCAGTGGCCCTAGGGTGGCCCAACCCGGGTCACTCGTAAGGGGAGGGTCTAAGAGGCGTTCCCCTGCTAGCCCGGATGCTCTCGCAGCTCTAGCAGTTTGGAGTGCCGACAGCTTCCCCTCGCCTCCACTAAGGTCTTGAAGTCTCCCTCCCCTCCCCTCTGCAGAAGAGGCAGGTGATCACCGAGAGGACAGACCTCAAGTGGATGGCTAGGAATCCCAAAGTACCAAAAGGTAGGGCGGGAGGAGCCCAACTTCGGCCACCCCACACGGTGGGGTGAGCCAAGAGCACACCGGTTAAACCCATTCTGAAGGATCTTACAAAACCTCTTTTGCAGATGAAAACTACTGAGGCTTATTAACCCGGTCACACCGGTCACAGAGAAACCGGGAAAGCGAAGCTGAAAGAGAGAAAGCCGAGAGAAGGAGCCGGAATCAGAGCTCTAAGGGAACCTTGCAATTCCTGTACAGGAGCATCCCTACGGCCTCCTCCTGCTCCACCTGCAGGAAGGGGTCCGCCAGACCAGGTTGGAGAGACCGCTGAACCCCGGGTGTCTTCCTTTTTGAATCGTGGTGGCGACTGGAACGCAGCGCCTGAGGGCACTCTCATGGTCTCCTCCCCAGTGAGAAGTGCCTCCCCTTCTCTCTCGCAGCGCTAATCCAGGTCCACACTCCCATCCCCAGCAGCCTGCGGCGGAAGGTCGCCTACCGCGCAGGACTCTGCGGGATCTGCTCAGAGGCCCGGCGCCCAAGGATGGGAACGCAGCCACCGGAGCAGGACCCAGCGCCTGGCTCCACGACCGCCACGGTGTGGGGAGCGCTTCCAGTCGTTTAGGAGACTGGGAAAGGAGAGTGCGAGTTGGTCCCCGAGCCTACCCACACTCCGCGAGTCCCCTTGCGCCCCTTGCAGTTAGAGAGTCTAAGGGCGGGAGCAAGAATTTGGGGAACTTCGACCCTGAAAGGGTGAAGGGTAGGCTCCTCCCAGCCCCCTCTCTTCACAAACAAATCTGCAGCCAGTGGCAGAACCCTCTGGAGCCTCTCTGCCCTGGGTCACTCTCGGAGTCGTTTTGGAACCCTAAATCTGTTAAGGGGTCCGGATCTGTGTTCCTCAACTGGGATTATCCGGGATTTAACTAATCAGTAAAGGTTCCTCTGCTCATTATTTTCCAAGGAATGTTTCCATCTCCTCTCTGGGGCTAACCAGGAATGTGCGCTCCGTTTCCCCTGGTCTCCCACGGATCCCGGCTCTTCTCAGCAGACCAGGTGTGAGTGGCTCAACAGAGATGCCTCCTCAGCTTTTCCGAGACGGCCCTGGCCAGGCTGGCAACATTAGAGATACAATCGTAGTAGGATAGACACGGGTGAATAAAATGTATTGCCATATGAGTGCACAAACAAGCCCATTCATTCATTCCTCTTCTGATTTACTTCCTGCCTCTCTGGCTGCTCCTTCTTTCATATCGCCCCTCAAAGGCTGTGTAGACACTGCTCTGCCCTGTCCACCATCTCATGCCTTGACCATTCTGCCTACAGGCAGCCCAGCCTCCAGTGCCAACCCGACCACGTCTTTGCCTGGGGTCTTTGTCTGGTCTCCAGAGGCCACTTTGCCTCCTAGCCAGAGGTGCCAAGGCTTAACAGGCCCTGAGAAGCCCTGGACCACCAGCCCCAGGCCTAGGGTAGAATAACTCACACTTGCATTCTATTCTGCTTCCCAGAGGTCCCCAAAAGTGTGTGCCCCAGTTACTTGCTAATTATTACATTTCAATTTGCTTTCTTCCTAGGTGCTGTAGGTGCCCCACCCAGACTCCCATTCTTGGGCTCTGACACCTCCCTTCAGCTGCCTTGACTGTAGGCTGCTAACAGCTCACCATTGCCCCTAATGAGAATTGTCCTCTGCTGACAAAAGCCCTTAACCTAGACCCTTCTATCCCCACATCCACAATGTCTGACTGACATATTAGACTGATACAAGGCTACCGCTTGCCTGCAGAGGGACAACTCTGCAGAGCCCTTTTTGCTCCAAACTTCTTTCTGCTCATATATCAGGCCAAGGCTCAGCTGGACCTATGAGCACACCCTTGCCTAATTCCTCCCTCTTTTCTGACCTCCCTCACCCCTGAGACCTCTTCAGACCCTTCCCCAATAAAGCTCATACATCCTACTCTCTGTTCAGCTCTACTTCTAGGGACCTGTTCCCACCTTGCTTCCCCACTCCGCTACTGGTGTTGTCCCAAAGCATCTCCCAGATAAATGACTTATGCTGGAGTGCTTGACTCAGAGCCCACCTCCAGGAAAACCCACACTCACACATTGTATTTCTCAAGCTCCCTTGGGCATTCTTCTCTCTCCCCCATGTGAGATCCCATGATTCAGTCATCATCTGCTTGCCAAGAACTGCCAAATCTGTCTCCAGCCTGGGTACATGCTCCTTCATGCACATCTATGGCCTTCTGGACCTCTGTCCCAGTCTCACAGAAGCACCAAAGCACAGCCCACCAGTGCTGAATGCAACATCTGCACCCTCCAGTGTACATCTCCCCAAGACTTCTTCACCTTCACCCCACAGGCCCAAACAGCACGCTGCCCACAGGTCTACCTCCAGTTGCCAAAAATAACATAAGTAATAACAAGGGCTAATACCTCTTAGGTTCTTACTATGGGCAGCTACTATGGCATATGCTTATCAAAAGGATCATGTTTCATCCTGACCACAGCTCTAAGGGTGGATGCTATTATTGTCCTATATCTTTCAGGTAAAGAAGCAAAGATTTAGGGGGACAAATAATCACATAAGTTACCCACATTCACCCCGCTGTCAAGTGGCAGAGCCAGGATTTGAACCAAACAACTGTGAGACTAATGCCTGGTTCTGTTCCACTAGCTAGCCTGCATCTGTCTTCAAGTTCTCCTCCCTGCCCATCACCACACTGTGGGTCAGGAGAAGTTTGCACTTTCTGAAGGGAAATGTATTTGTCAGTCTAGGGCTACTCAGTATCCAAACAAGTCTTGAGGTGCCCACAAAGACGGCACCTCAAGGTGGGGTAGATGCTTTCTCTTCCCACTCTCTGGCAGTTCAGTTACCTGGGACCTCCCCGCAAAAACTGAGGAAGAGGTGGTGATTTTTGTACAATGGCAGCATTGAGTGCCCAACAGCTACTCTGCATATCATTGTCACTGTCCTTTGGCACAATTTGGCCTTGTTCACAGAAGTCTGGCTGCCAATCCTTGCCCTTTTTCTCCAGGCTTCCATCAATTGGAGTGGGAGAGGGAGAAGGTGCCATTTAGTAAACTTTTTTGCTGCATAAATTAGCTGGATGTGGTTTCTGAGGTCTGAATCCAAGAACCCTGTCTTAGGCATTGGGCCTCTCCTCTGGTATCTCCCCTACCTTCCTTATACCCCTTCCCATATACCTCCCCTACTGATCTTTATTCCTCAGCCACAGTGATCCCTCTAAAGCGCAACCTTGTTGCTCAGGACCTCGAATTCCCCAACAGCGAAGATCCCACTGCCAATGCCCCTAATTCCACTGACTGAAGAAGAGATTCCATCACATGCAGGGCTCATCAATGAATTAGTGGACTATAGGGAGTCAGCAACCTAGTTTCTTATAAAACTGACCCAAAACTGTGGGAAGTGCTGGGATCAGGAACTACCTATCCTTCATCACCCCCATGAGGCCCCCAACTTCTAAAGTCCCTTCCTTGGCTGAATGTTCTGCAGACTATTTCAGCATAACAAATTGTCCTAAAATTTAGCTGCTTCAAATGAAACATTTTATTGTGGTCATGGTTTTGTGGATCAGATATTTTGGGAGAGTTTGCACAGATCTGGCTTGGAGCCTGTCATGTTATTGCTATGTGGGGCTGCAGTCTTCTGGGGAGGCTAGTGTCCAAGGTGGCTCACTCACTCAGCCCAAGGCTGATGGGGCCATGGCCTCTCCAGCATGGTTGAGTTAGGGGAGTTGGGAGCCTCCCAAGAGAACCAGACAGAGTTGCATGGCCTTTGCTGACATTGCCTCAAAAGTCACAGAGTAGCACCTCCAGCACTCTCAACTAGCAAAGCCACATTATGACACTTTAAGGACCTTGGAACTTTTGCCATAATGGCCCCCTCGTCCATAAAAAATATTCAAATTTTATTTTACGACTGTGTTGGTATAAAAGTAAGTGTAATCCAGTCTGGATTCATTATTATTTGTTCATTATAATTATATTATTTCTGATTTTAAAATAAACTAAAATATATTCATGGGACCTAAAGTATAAGCCATTGGGCACCACACCTGCTGTGTCTAATCAATAAATTGTCTCTGTTGTGATTTGAGCAGGCACAGATCCAGCCAGAGTCAAGGATAGAACATAGACCCTACCTCTCCATAGCAGAAGTACATGTTTTAATTTTTTTTTAACATTTATTTATTTTTGAGAGACAGAGTGTGAGCAGGTGAGGGGCAGAGAGAGAGGGAGACACAGAATCGGAAGCAGACACCAGGATCTCAGCTGCCAGCACAGAGCCGACCCGGGGCTGGAACTCACGAACTGCGAGATCATGACCTGAGCTGAAGGCAGACACTCATCCGACTGAGCCACCCAGGTGCCCCAGAAGCACATGTTTTAAGACCTCCACACTGCAGTTGAAAGGCAGGTGCTGAACAAGTCACCCAGCCATAGAAGGCCAGTGCAAAGGGCTCCTCACCTTAAGTCCTTCCCAGATTCCCCAATGGAAAAAATCTCTTCCACATTCTTGGAGTACTTGATGTTCCTTATGCATCTTGTCCTGCCCTTCAGTCTTTTCTGTCTTTATCCTTCCATTGTCTTCAGGTGCCCAGGACCAAGTCTTACTCGCAATCATATTCCCAGAAAAATGTTCTTTATCATCCAAAACAATGTATTTTTCATGTGGCTTCTGGATTTATCTTCTCACTCTAGACCAGTGGTTCTCAAAGTGTGGTCCCTGGGCCAGCAGAATCAGTTATCACCTGGGAACTTGCTAGAAAGACAAACTCTGGAGAGAAGAGGGAAGATGGCGGCGTAGGAGGACGCTGGGCTCACCGCGCGTCCCGCTGGTCACTTAGATTCCACCTACACCTGCCTAAATAACCCAGAAAACTGCCAGAGGATTAGCAGAACGGAGTCGCCGGAGCCAAGCTCAGATGAGAGGCCCACGGAAGAGGGTAGGAAGGGCGGCGAGGCGGTGCGCGCTCCACAGACTGGCGGGAGGGAGCTGGGGCGGAGGGGCTGCTCGCCGGCCAAGCAGAGCCCCCAAGTCTGGCGGGCAAAAGCGGAGGGGCCTGACGGACTGTGTTCCGACAGCAAGCGCGACTTAGCATCTGGGAGGTCATAAGTTAACAGCTCTGCTCGGAAAGCGGGAAGGCTGGAGGACAAAGGGGGGAGAGCTGCTGAGCCCCCGGACGACAGAGCTCAGTTTGGCGGGGAACAAAGGCGCTCGCCAGCGCCATCTCCCCCGCCCATCCCCCAGCCAAAATCCCAAAGAGAACCAGTTCCTGCCAGGGAACTTCCTCGCTCCGCGCACCTAACTCTGTGCTTCTGTGGAGGAGCCAAACCTCCAGCAGCGGATCAAACACCTCCCGCTGCCACAGGGCCCCTCCTGAAGTGGATCACCTAAGGAGAAGCAAGCTAAGCCTGCCCCTCCTGCCCCTGTGCACCTTGCCCACCCACCCCAGCTAATATGCCAGATCCCCAGCATCACAAGCCTGGCAGTGTGCAAGTAGCCCAGACGGGCCACGCTACCCCACAGTGAATCCCGCCCCTAGGAGAGGGGAAGAGAAAGCACACACCAGTCTGACTGTGGCCCCAGCGGTGGGCCGGGGGCAGACATCAGGTCTGACTGCGACTCCGCCCACCAACTCCAGTTATACACCACAGCACAGGGGAAGTGCCCTGCAGGTCCTCACCACTCCAGGGACTATCCAAAATGACCAAGCGGAAGAATTCCCCTCAGAAGAATCTCCAGGAAATAACAGCTAAGGAGCTGATCAAAAAGGATTTAAATAATATAACAGAAAGTGAATTTAGAATAATAGTCATAAAATTAATCGCTGGGCTTGAAAACAGTATAGAGGACAGCAGAGAATCTCTTGCTACAGAGATCAAGGGACTAAGGAACAGTCACGAGGAGCTGAAAAACGCTTTAAATGAAATGCACAACAAAATGGAAACCACCACAGCTCGGATTGAAGAGGCAGAGGAGAGAATAGGTGAACTAGAAGATAAAGTTATGGAAAAAGAGGAAGCTGAGAAAAAGAGAGATAAAAAAATCCAGGAGTATGAGGGGAAAATTAGAGAACTAAGTGATACACTAAAAAGAAATAATATATGCATAATTGGTATCCCAGAGGAGGAAGAGAGAGGGAAAGGTGCTGAAGGGGTACTTGAAGAAATAATAGCTGAGAACTTCCCTGAACTGGGGAAGGAAAAAGCCATTGAAATCCAAGAGGCACAGAGAACTCCCTTCAGACGTAACTTGAATCGATCTTCTGCACGACGTATCATAGTGAAACTGGCAAAATACAAGGATAAAGAGAAAATTCTGAAAGCAGCAAGGGGTAAACGTGCCCTCACATATAAAGGGAGACCTATAAGACTCGTGACTGATCTCTGTTTTGAAACTTGGCAGGCCAGAAAGAATTGGCACGAGATTTTCAGTGTGCTAGACAGAAAAAATATGCAGGCGAGAATCCTTTATCCAGCAAGTCTGTCATTTAGAATAGAAGGAGAGATAAAGGTCTTCCCAAACAAACAAAAACTGAAGGAATTTGTCACCACTAAACCAGCCCTACAAGAGATCCTAAGGGGGACCCTGTGAGACAAAGTACCAGAGACAACACTACAAGCATAAAACATACAGACATCACAATGACTCTAAACCCGTATCTTTCTATAATAACACTGAATGTAAATGGATTAAATGCGCCAACCAAAAGACATAGGGTATCAGAATGGATAAAAAAACAAGACCCATCTATTTGCTGTCTACAAAAGACTCATTTTAGACCTGAGGACACCTTTAGATTGAGAGTGAGGGGATGGAGAACTATTTATCATGCTACTGGAAGCCAAAAGAAAGCTGGAGTAGCCGTACTTATATCAGACAAACTAGACTTTAAATTAAAGGCTGTAACAAGAGATGAAGAAGGACATTATATAATAGTTACAGGGTCTATTCATCAGGAAGAGCTAACAATTATAAATGTCTATGCGCCGAATACCGGAGCCCCCAAATACATAAAACAACTACTCATAAACATAAGCGACCTTATTGATAAGAATGTGGTCATTGCAGGGGACTTTAACACCCCACTTACAGAAATGGATAGATCATCTAGACACACGGTCAATAAAGAAACAAGGGCCCTGAGTGAGACATTGGATCAGATGGACTTGACAGATATATTTAGAACTCTGCATCCCAAAGCAACAGAATATACTTTCTTCTCGAGTGCACATGGAACCTTCTCCAAGATAGATCACATATTGGGTCACAAAATCGCCCTTCATAAGTTTACCAGAATTGAAATTATACCATGCATACTTTCAGAAAACAATGCTATGAAGCTTGAAATCAACCACAGAAAAAAGTCTGGAAAGCCTCCAAAAGCATGGAGGTTAAAGAACACCCTACTAACGAATGAGTGGGTCAACCAGGCAATTAGAGAAGAAATTAAAAAATATATGGAAACAAACGAAAATGAAAATACAACAATCCAAATGCTTTGGGACGCAGCAAAGGCAGTCCTGAGAGGAAAATGCATTGCAATCCAGGCCTATCTCAAGAAACAAGAAAAATCCCAAATACAAAATCTAACAGCACACCTAAAGGAAATAGAAGCAGAACAGCAAAGACACCCCAAACCCAGCAGAAGAAGAGAAATAATAAAGATCAGAGCAGAAATAAACAATATAGAGTCTAAAAAAACTGTAGAGCAGATCAACGAAACCAAGAGTTGGTTTTTTGAAAAAATAAACAAAATTGACAAACCTCTAGCCAGGCTTCTCAAAAAGAAAAGGGAGATGACCCAAATAGATAAAATCATGAATGAAAATGGAATTATTACAACCAATTCCTCAGAGATACAAACAATTATCAGGGAATACTATGAAAAATTATATGCCAACAAATTGGACAACCTGGAAGAAATGGACAAATTCCTGAACACCCACACTCTTCCAAAACTCAATCAGGAGGAAATAGAAAGCTTGAACAGACCCATAACCAGCGAAGAAATTGAATCGGTTATCAAATCTCCCAACAAATAAGAGTCCAGGACCAGATGGCTTCCCAGGGGAGTTCTACCAGACGTTTAAAGCAGAGATAATACCTATCCTTCTCAAGCTATTCCAAGAAATAGAAAGGGAAGGAAAACTTCCAGACTCATTCTATGAAGCCAGTATTACTTTGATTCCTAAACCAGACAGAGACCCAGTAAAAAAAGAGAACTACCGGCCAATATTCCTGATGAATATGGATGCAAAAATTCTCAATAAGATACTAGCAAATCGAATTCAACGGCATATAAAAAGAATTATTCACCATGATCAAGTGGGATTCATTCCTGGGATGCAGGGCTGGTTCAACATTCGCAAATCAATCAACGTGATACATCACATTAACAAAAAAAGAGAGAAGAACCATATGATCCTGTCAATCGATGCAGAAAAGGCCTTTGACAAAATCCAGCACCCTTTCTTAATAAAAACCTTTGAGAAAGTCGGGATAGAAGGAACATACTTAAAGATCATAAAAGTCATATATGAAAAGCCCACAGCTAACATCATCCTCAATGGGGAAAAACTGAGAGCTTTTTCCCTGAGATCAGGAACACGACAGGGATGCCCACTCTCACCGCTGTTGTTTAACATAGTGCTGGAAGTTCTAGCATCAGCAATCAGACAACAAAAGGAAATCAAAGGTATCAAAATTGGCAAAGATGAAATCAAGCTTTCACTTTTTGCAGATGACATGATACTATACATGGAAAATCCGATAGACTCCACCAAAAGTCTGCTAGATTTGATACATGAATTCAGCAAAGTTGCAGGATACAAAATCAATGTACAGAAATCAGTTGCATTCTTATACACTAACAACGAAGCAACAGAAAGACAAATAAAGAAACCGATCCCATTCACAATTGAACCAAGAAGCATAAAATACCTAGGAATAAATCTGACCAAAGATGTAAAGGATCTGTATGCTGAAAACTATAGAAAGCTTATGAAGGTAATTGAAGCAGATTTAAAGAAATGGAAAGAAATTCCCTGCTCATGGATTGGAAGAATAAATATTGTCAAAATGTCAATGCTACCCAAAGCTATCTACACATTCAATGCAATCCCAATCAAAATTGCACCAGCATTCTTCTCGAAACTAGAACAAGCAATCCTAAAATTCATATGGAACCACAAAATGCCCCGAAGAGCCAAAGGAATTTTGAAGAAGAAGACCAAAGCAGGAGGCATCACAATCCCAGACTTTAGCCTCTACTACAAAGCTGTCATCATCAAGACAGCATGGTATTGGCACAAAAACAGACACATAGACCAATGAAATAGAATAGAAACCCCAGAACTAGACCCACAAACGTATAGCCAACTCATCTTTGACAAAGCAGGAAAGAACTTCCAATGGAAAAAAGACAGCCTCTTTAACAAATGGTGCTGGGAGAACTGGACAGCAACATGCAGAAGGTTGAAACTAGACCACTTTCTCACACCATTCACAAAAATAAACTCAAAATGGATAAAGGACCTGAATGTGAGACAGGAAACCATCAAAACCTTAGAGGAGAAAGCAGGAAAAGACCTCTCTGACCTCAGCCGTAGCAATCTCTTACTCAACACATCCCCAAAGGCAAGGGAATTAAAAGCAAAAGTGAATTACTGGGACCTTATAAAGATAAAAAGCTTCTGCACAGCAAAGGAAACAACCAACAAAACTAAAAGGCAACCAACGGAATGGGAAAAGATATTTGCAAATGACATATCGGACAAAGGGCTAGTATCCAAAATCTATAAAGAGCTCACCAAACTCCACACCCGAAAAACAAATAATCCAGTGAAGAAATGGGTAGAAAACATGAATAGACACTTCTCTAAAGAAGACATCCAGATGGCCAACAGGCACATGAAAAGATGTTCAGCGTCGCTCCTCATCAGGGAAATACAAATCAAAACCACACTCAGGTATCACCTCACGCCAGTCAGAGTGGCCAAAATGAACAAATCAGGAGACTATAGATGCTGGAGAGGATGTGGAGAAACGGGAACCCTCTTGCACTGTTGGTGGGAATGCAAATTGGTGCAGCTGCTCTGGAAAGCAGTATGGAGGTTCCTCAGAAAATTAAAAATAGACCTACCCTATGACCCAGCAATAGCACTGCTAGGAATTTACCCAAGGGATACGGGAGTACTGATGCATAGGGGCACTTGTACCCCAATGTTCATAGCAGCACTCTCAACAATAGCCAAATTATGGAAAGAGCCTAAGTGTCCATCAATTGATGAATGGATAAAGAAATTGTGGTTTATATACACAATGGAATACTACGTGGCAATGAGAAAAAATGAAATATGGCCTTTTGTAGCAACGTGGATGGAACTGGAGAGTGTGATGCTAAGTGAAATAAGCCATACACAGAAAGACAGATACCATATGGTTTCACTCTTATGTGGATCCTGAGAACTTAACAGGAACCCATGGGGGAGGGGGAGGAAAAAAGAAAAAAAAAAAAAGAAAAAAAAAGAGGTTAGATTGGGAGAGAGCCAAAGCATAAGAGACTGTTAAAAACTGAGAACAAACTGAGGGTTGATGGGGGGTGGGAGGGAGGAGAGGGTGGGTGATGGGTATTGAGGAGGGCACCTTTTGGGATGAGCACTGGGTGTTGTATGGAAACCAATTTGACAATAAATTTCATATAATAAAAAATAAATAAATAAAAAAAAGGGTAATATAGCCTCTGACATAAAAAAAAAAAAAGAAAGAAAGACAAACTCTGGACCCCACCCACCTACTAAATCGAAACTCAGGGTGGGACCCACTAATCTCTCCAAGGGACTCCGCTGCCTGTTCAAGTTTGAGAAACAGGGTCTTCTAGCAATGCTTCATGAACCTTGTGTTCTTCTTTGTTTAACAAATATGGTCTGAGCACACAAACTCCCAGTTATTCCCCAATGCTCTGAGGAGCTCACAGCAGACAGATGTGAGCTAAAAGAGCCTGTAAATCAAGGGCATAAAAAAATGAAGAGAGAAACTTTTATTTTAAAATGTTGTATGTCAAAAAATATATTAATAATAAAACTAATATCCCCCAGTAGTGGAGCACTGGCTGTGTGCCATGTGCTGTGCAAGTGCTTTATATGTATCAATTTAATACTTGCAACAACTGTAATGAGAGAAGTCTTATTATTATCCCCATTTTGTGGATGAGAAAACCATGGCACAGAACTGTAACTTGCCTGGATGGAAGTGAAGTCAGGATCCAAACCCTGACTGTGAGCCTTGAAGCAGCAAAGTCATGATGGGGAAAATGACAATGTTCCTCATACTTGTCTGTTGTTTGGCATTGGATTTGGCCTGATTTCTATATGCTTGCGTCCTGTAAAGGACTTAATCTGGCACATCTCTAACTGCTGTCAGTCTATGGTACAGTGGGCTTGAGGCAGATTTCTGTGAGAGACTCACATACCCATCATTGGTCTTTTCTCCTTAGGTTCTGAGATAATAGGGAAATCCCATGTAGGAATGTAGGTAACACTTTGGCCCCAAGGAATGTATTTTCCTTCCTCCTTCTGGGACCCTGTATCTGTCTCTCTCCTCCTTCTTCTTCCTTCTCCCCTCCTGCTCAGCGCCTCCCTCAATATAGGTCATCAAGAGGACTCATGGCCATGAATCATGATTGCCATCTGTGAGTCAACTGAACCCCAGGGCAGACAGAAGGTGTGCATTGCCTCACCAAATGGGAGGAAGAGACACCAACAGGTATGTTGCTTGGGCATGGAATGGAGTGAGGGGGTAATGGCACAGGTCATGTCAACCAAAAGGTCATGGGAAGGGGACACTAAGGGCAGACAGGAGCTGTTGATGAGTTTCATTTCCAGTGTTAAACATGCATTAGGTCATCTACTGGTGGACACAACTATCTGGCAGCAAATGATAATGAGTTTGTAACCAATTTGTAGAAGAGGTGAATATGTGATCACCATCCAGGTCCATACCTAGGCACTGAGGCTCTGGGTGAAGGTAAGAACAGTTCCACCAGGGAGGGGTGACTACAGGTTCCTCCAGCTCAAGGAGCACCCCCCAAGGACACAGACACCTCCAATTTGAAGGAGGTCCTTGTTCCTGCCAAGCACTTTTCTCTGCCAGCTCTCTCAGAAATACCTGCCACATTTGTAATTATTCATTTGCCTAGAGGATTATTGTGCTTTGCCTATCCCCCTTACAAGATGGTATAGCTGGCACTGCTGAGGACTGTCCACCAGCCCCCTAGGTCACCTGCAGCATCTGTGGACAGTTCCCAAACACACCAACAGCTTCCTCCACAGCACCTTCAATGCTGCCTGAAGACATTCTCAGGCCCCAGGAATGCAGTGGCCAGGTCTGGTGTCTGGGGAGGCAACGGCTTCAGCAGCAACCTTCTGAGCATGACTGGGAGTTGGTGGGTAATACCAAAGCATCCTTGCCAATTGGGGCAAAGAGACTGCGGGCATTCTACACAGTCATTCCAAAGACCCCATCAGGATTGAGCCCCAGCAAACACCACTCATTACCACAGACTTCCTCCACTTCTCCCTTACCAGAGCTGCCTTGTTTCACTTTCCAGGTGAACTATTTTACCCCAGTCCCTGTCTCAGGGTCTTTGGGGTGGGGGGAAGGGACTAAAACCTTAACAGTGGATAAGCTCCACAAAAGCAGGGCTAAGCCAGCATGGCAGCACTGTGTGTTCAGTGTCCAGCACATGGTTGGCACAGAATGAGTGCTTTTGGAAGGTTTGCTGAGTGAAAGAATCCAAGGGTGTGACACATATGGACCACATGCCTGTTGCCAAAACTTCAGTTCCTCCCCATTTACTCAGCACTCTTTCTCAAGAGTTCCCACCCCAGAAGCTCAAGGCCTGGTCCACAAGGATGAGCTGAGAGCACATCTCCTCCATAGCAACCCTGGCACTCAGGGCAGAAAGGAGACCAACATTGGAACTCACAACCCAACCCTGGGACTAGTCATCCTGCCTAGTACTTCTTTTCACAGAGCTGTTGTGTTCACTGCTGCCAACCAAGGTTTTGAAATGCATGGCACCAAGCAGCCACTCTGAAACTGTATTTTCACTTGTGCTGGGTTTTTGCCTGTGAGGCTAAAGGAGGTGGCATTAGAGGCTGGAGTGGGTATGGGACTTGTGGTGGCCCAGGCCTTCAGCAGGATGGGGCTGGAACAAGCCATCTGTGCTCCATCAGCCTGGGCAAGGACTGCAGCGTGTCTATCTGGTGGTTGAATCTTACTTGTTTTACCTCACTACCCCCAAACATGCTAACTAACCAGACATCTTCAAGTTGACTAAAGAAATCCTCATTAAAGAGGAGAGGAGGAAGCAGAAAAGAAGAAGGTATGACAGTGAAGCCTCCCGCCACCCACCCCCCCACCACAGGCTGCCATATGCTTTAAATCAGCCCTTCCTGAACACAACAAAGATGCCTCTATTCAAAGGGCAGCTCCCCAGAGAGAGAGGAAGTGGCAAACACTGAGATATTTCATTCTTTACGGGGCTATTACAGGCGAGGCTTTCACCCACCAAAAGGGGAAGGTATTTAGAAGTGATTTGTGTTGTTGGTCCTCTCACACTTTGAGGGACTTTCATTGCATACTCCTCACATGCTGGGAGGTCACTGGTGGTTCCCCAGCCTGGGGTCGCCTTTGTTTCATTTGTTCTGGAAATTATCAGATTTTATCCTTTTTAATATGGTCCTTCCTCCATTCCTTCTAGGCTGTCCCTTTTGAGTTCCAGTTATTCTTTGGTCAGACTTTCTTATTCTCTCCTCCATGACTCTTAAGCCTCTGTTTCATATTTTTGTTTTGCTACAGCTTTAACTTGATATTCCCTAATCTCTCTTAAATTGTACCCAATCTGCTAAAGTAGTCTATTGTGCTTTAAATTCAGTGGCTATATTTTTCATTACTGTCTGATTTAAACTCACTCATTTTAGAATCTGCCTCAAACAGTATTTGAGCACTTAAAGGTTAAATTCTGTTATTTGTTGTTTCTGCTGACTCCTGCTCAGAGTAGTTTTGTTTTGATTTTTGTTTTTTATTAAGACTTTTTTTTAGAGCAGTTTTAAATTCACAGAAAAATTGAGCATAGGTACACAGATTTCCCATATACCTCCTACCCGCACACATGCACTATTAACATCCCCCACCAGATTGTACATTTGTTACATTTGATGAACCTACATCAACACATCATTATCACCCAAAGTCCATAGGTTACATTTGGTTCGCTCTTTTTGTTGTACATTTTATGGGTTTGGACAAATGTATAATGACATGTATCTACCATTACAGTATCATACAGAGTGGTTCACTATCCTAAGAATCCCCTGCACTCCACCTGTTCATTCCTCCCTCCCTCTAAATCTTGGCAACCACTCATTTTACCATTTCCATAGCTTTGCCTTTTCAAGAATATCATATAGTTGGAATTGTATGCTATGTAGCCTTTTCAGATTGATTTCTTTCACTTAGTTAAATGCACTTAAGGTGCTTCTATGCCTTTTCATTGCTTGATAGTTCATTTCTTTTTTGTGCTAGATAATATTCCATTGTCTGCAGGTACCATAGTTTACTTACCCATTCACCTCCTGAATGATAGCTTAGTTGCATCCGAGTTTTGGCAATTATGTATAAAGCTGCTATAAACATCTGTGTGAAGGTTTTTGTATGGACATAAGTGTTCAATCCCTTTGAATAAATATCAACAAGTGCAATTGCTGGATCTTATGGTAAAAGTATTTTCAGTTTTGTGAGAAACCACTAAACTGTCTTCCAAAATGGCTGAACCATTTTGCATTCCCAGTAGCAATGAATGACAGTCCCTGTGGCCCCACATCCTCACCAGCATTTGGTGTTGTCAGTGTTCTGGATTTTAGCCATTCTAATAGCAATGGTATCTCACTGTTGATTTAATTTACATTTCCTTGATGACATATAATGTGGAACATCTTTTCACATGCTTATTTTCCACCTATATATCTACTTCGGTAAAGTGTCTGCTATGGTCTTTGGCTTATTTCTTAATCAGATTGTTTGTTTTCTTGCCGTTGAGATTTAAAAGTTTTTTGTACATTTTAGGGGCACCTGAGTGACTCGGTTAAGTGTCCAACTTTTGATTTCAGCTCAGGTCATGATCTCATAGTTTGTGGGTTCAAGCCCTGTGTTGGGCTCTGTGCTGTCAGCAGGGAACCTGCTTTGAATTCTCTCTCTCCCTTTCTCTTCCCCTCCCCTACTTTATCTCTCTCTCTCAAAATAAACATTTTTTAAAAAAGAGTTCTTTATAAGGGGAGCCAGGCCTGGGTGCGGTTGTAGCTCAGGGGCTCAGTCTGAAGCTGGAGAAAGTGGTTCCCTCCCTCCCTGGAGGGCTGCACCTTACTACAGAATCTGCCTGCATTAGCCACACCGGGTGCAGTGGCTGGGCCAAGAGCACAATCTGCAGGAAAAAAAAACGCCACCGTTTCCCTAGAGTGCTGGGGGGAAAAGACAAAGGCTGCCTGCATCCCCCCACCCCAGGGGCTTGGAGGCAGCAAGGGCAATGGCTCAGTTTGCAGTAGAAGGCGGTCCTCCCTGAAATGCTGTGGCACAAAGCCAGCCAGGACCACATATCACCACACTGAGAGGCGCTTCCCCAGGGCCAGAGCACACAGAGCAGGACTTTGAATCCTAGCCAAGCGTGCAGGGTGAGGGGAGTTGGCGGAGAGAGAAGGACCACCCCATCTGCACCCATGGCACAGTCAGAATGACTCAAACTGAGTCCACGGGTCCAGCTCCGTGGAGAAGAGACTGGGGAATCACCATTTCCCCCGCCCCTACCACCACCAAGGCGGGGCCTCAGAGATCAGTCCCGGGCCCATAGTAGAGATGGGTTCAGATTATGCCAAACCACACCGCTTTGCACTGGGTAACTGCAAATCCTCCAGAGCAGCACAGACCCAATGGACAGCTACTCCCAACAAGTGATGCAGCATTGCCTAGATTAACTCTAGGTCAATTCTGGATATATAGCTATATTCTCCACCTCGCCCCCATTTCTCCTCCTTATCTCTTCCCTCACCTAGGCTGGTTACTCTTGTTATTGGTCTGTCTAAACAGACACATTTAATCCATTGTCTTAATACATGTTCTACACCTCCCTCTTTATACTCCTTTCTCTCTCTCTGGAATAATCAAGCCATATAGTTTTTCTGTCTGGGTAACTTTATCTTTGTTTCATTTTCCCTGCCTCCTTTATTTTCTTTTCTCTCTCTCTGGATTAAGTTAGTCTCTCTGCCTAATCAATGGTTATCCCTCCTCCCCCCACTCCTGTCATTTCTCTCTTTGTATGTGCTCTTCCAACACACTACCTCCACCCTCTTCTTTACTTGTACTAGGTGTTTTGGGGTTTTTTGTTTTTAGTCTTTAGGTTTTTGCTTTTGTTTTTTGTTTGTGTTATTTGTTTGTGTGTTTGCATGTTTTTGTCTCCTGTTTGTCTGTTTTCCTTTACAGGGCTACTCCAAGGAACAAATCAAAGCACACCTGGTGAAGGGTCCAAACTATTACTACAAGTAGGGAAATAAAATAAGCAAAGTCACAAAAACAGAGATCAAGTAACAATCTCTGAAAAAACACCTCCTGAAGGGCCACGCCCTGGACAGTGTATGACCCTCCTTTCATATAGCAGTGCTGGCAGGTGCTGAGCACACAAGCTTTTAAAATGCATAAGGGACAGAAAACTAGCCAAAATGATGAAATGGAAGAGTTCTCCTCAAAAGAAATTCCAGGAAGTAGCGACAGCTAATGAATTGATCAAAACCAATTTAAGCAATATGATGGAACAAGAATTTAGAATAATAGTCATGAAATTAATCACTGGGCTTGAAAAAAAAGCATACAGGACAGCAGAGAATCTATTGCTACAGAGGTCAAGGGACTAAAAAATAGTCATGATGAATTAAAAAATGTTATAAATGAGGTGCAAAATAAAATGGAAGCAGCAACAGTGCAGATTGAAGAGGCAGAAGAGAGAATAGGTGAATTAGAAGATAAAATTAAGGAAAAAGAGGAAGCTGAGGAAAAGAGAGATAAAAAAAATCCCAGAGTACGAGGGGAGAATTAGAGAACTAGGTGATGCAAATGGAACAATATCAGTATCATAGGAGCCCAGAAGAAAAAGAAGAGAGAGAAAGGGGCTGAAGGTGTACTTGAACAAATCATAGCTGAGAACTTCCCTGATCTGGGTAACGAAACAAGCTTTGAAATCCAACAGGCACAGAGAACTCCCTTCCGATGTAACTTGAATCAATCTTCTGCATGACATATCATGTGAAGCTGGCAAAATGCAAGAATAAAGAGCAAATTTTGAAAGTAGCTGGGGATAAACAGGCCTTAATATACAAAGGTAGACACATGAGTGTGGTAGAGACCTATCTACTGAAAATTGGCAGGCCAGAAAGGAATGGCAGGAAATCTTTAATGTGAGGAACAGAAAAAATATTCAGCCAAGAATCCTTTACCCAGCAAATCTGTCATTCAGAATACAAGGATAGATACAGGTTTTCCCAAACAAAACCTGAAGGAATTTATCACTACTATACCAGCCCTACAAGAGATCCTAAGGGGGATTCTGTGAGTGAAATGTTGCAAGGACCACAAAGTACCAGACACCACTAAAAACATGAAAACTACAGATATCACAATGACGCTAAACCCATATCTTTTAATAATAACACTGAATGTAAATGGACTAAATGCTCCAGCCAAAAGACATAGGGTATCAGAATGGAGTAAAAAAAAAAAAAAAAAAAAAAAGACCCATCTCTTTGCTGTCTACAAAAGACTCATTTTAGACCTGAGGACACCTTCAGATTGAAAGTGAGGGGATGGAGAACTATCTGTCATGCTACTGGAAATCAGAAGAAAGCTGTAGTAGCCATACTTATATCAGACAAACTAGACATTAAATTAAAGGTTGTAACAAGAGATGAAGAAGGGCATTATATAATAATTACAGGGTCTATCCATCAGGAAGAGCTAACAATTATAAATGTCTATGAACCTAATTCAACATCACCCAAATATATAAAACAATTAATCACAAACATAAGCAACCTTATTGATAAGAATGTGGTAATTGCAGGGGACTTTAACACTCCACTTACAACAATGGATAGATCATCTAGACACATGGTCAATAAAGAAACAAGGGCCCTGAATGATACATTGGATCAGACGGACTTGATAGATATATTTAGGACTCTGCATCCCAAAGCAACAGAATATGCTTTCTTCTTGAGTGCACATGGAACATTCTCCAAGACAGATCATATACTGGGGCACAAAACAGCCCTTCATAAGTATACAAGAATTGAGATCATACCATGCACACTTTCAGATCACAATGCTATGAAACTTGAAATCAACCACAGGAAAAAGTCTGGAAAACCTCCAAAAGAACACCCTACTAAAGAACACCCTACTAAAGAATGAATGGGTCAACCAGACAATTAGAGAATAAATTTAAAAATATATGGAAGCAAATAAAAATGAAAATACAACAATCCAAATGCTTTGGGATGCAGCAAAGGCAGTCCTGAGAAGAAAATGCATTGCAATCCAGGCCTATCTCAAGAAACAAGAAAAATCCCAAATACGAAATCTAACAGCACACTTAAAGGAAATAGAAGCAGAACAGCAAAGACACCCCAAATCCAACAGAAGAAGAGAAATAATAAAGATCAGAGCAGAAATAAACAATATAGAATCTAAAAAACTGTAGAGCAGATCAACGAAACCAAGAGTTGGTTTTTTGAAAAAATAAACAAAATTGAGAAACCTCTAGCCAGGCTTCTCAAAAAGAAAAGGGAGATGACCCAAATAGATAAAATCATGAATGAAAATGGAATTATTACAACCAATCCCTCAGAAATACAAGCAATTATCAGGGAATGCTATGAAAAATTATATGCCAACAAACTGGACAACCTGGAAGAAATGGACAAATTCCTAAATGCCCACACACTTCCAAAACTCAAACAGGAAGAAAGAGAAAGCTTGAACAGACCCATAACCAGTGAAGAAATTGTCTCAGTTATCAAAAATCTCCCAACAAATAAGAGTCCAGGACCAGATGGCTTCCCAGGGGAGTTCTACCAGACATTTAAAGCAGAGATAATAACTATCCTTCTCAAGCTGTTCCAAAAAATAGAATGGGAAGGAAAACTTCCAGACTCATTCTATGAAGCCAGCGTTACTTTGATTCCTAAACCAGACAGAGACCCAGAAAAAAAAAGAAGACTACAGGCCAATATCCCTGACGAATATGGATGCAAAAATTCTCAATAAGATACTAGCAAATCGAATTCAACAGCATATAAACAGAATTATTCACCACGATCAGGTGGGATTCATTCCTGGGCTGCAGGGCTGGTTCAACATTCGCAAATCAATCACTGTGATACATCACATTAATAAAAGAAAAGATAAGAACCATATGATCCTGTCAATCGATTTAGAAAAAGCATTTGCGAAATTCAGCATCCTTTCTTAATAAAAACCCTCGAGAAAATCGGGATAGAAGGAACATACTTAAAGTTCATAAAAGCCATTTATGAAAAGCCCACAGCTAACATCATCCTCAATGGGGAAAAACTGAGAGCTTTTTCCCTGAGATCAGGAACACGACAGGGATGCCCACTCTCACCGCTGTTGTCTAACATAGTGTTGGAAGTTCTAGCGTCAGCAGACAACAAAAGGAAATCAAAAGCATCAAAATTGACAAAGATGAAGTCAAGCTTTCACTTTTTGCAGGTGACATGATACTATACATGGAAACCCGATAGACCCCACCAAAAGTCTGCTAGAACTGATACGTGAATTCAGCAAATTCGCAAGATACAAAATCAATGTACAGAAATCAGTTGCATTCTTATACATTAATAATGAAGGAACAGAAAGACAGATAAAGAAACTGATCCCATTCACAATTGCACCAAGAAGCATAAAATACCTAAGAATAAACCTGACCAAAGATGTAAAAGATCTGTATGCTGAAAACTATAGAAAGCTTATGAAGGAAATTGAAGAAGACATAAAGAAATGGAAAAACATTCCGTGCTCATGGGTTGGAAGAATAAATATTGTCAAAATGTCAATACTACCCAAAGCTATCTACACATTCAATGCAATCCCAATCAAAATTGCACCAGCATTCTTCTCGAAGGTAGAACAAGCAATCCTAAGATTTGTGTGGAACCACAAAAGGCCCCGAATAGCCAAAGGAATTTTGAAGAAGACCAAAGCAGGAGGCATCACAATCCCAGACTTCAGACTCTACTACAAAGCTGTAACCATCAAGACAGCATGGTATTGGCACAAAAACAGGCACATAGACCAATGGAATAGAATAGAGACTCCAGAATTGGACCCACAAAAGTATGACCAACTAATCCTTAACAAAGCAGGAAAGGGTATCCAATGGAATAAAGACAGTCTCTTTAACAAGTGGTGCTGGGAGAACTGGATGCCAACATGCAGAATAATGAAACTAGACCACTTTCTTACACCATTCACAAAAATAAACTCAAAATGGATGAAGGGCCTGAATATGAGACAGGAAACCATCAAAACCCTAGAGGAGAAAGCAGGGAAAAACCTCTCTGACCTCAGCCACAGCAATTGCTTACTTGACACATCTCCAAAGGCAAGGGAATTAAAAGCAAAAATGAACTGTTGGGACTTCATCAAGATAAAAAGCTTCTGCACTGCAAAGGAAACAATCAACAAAACTAAAAGGCAACCAATGGAATGGGAAAATATATTTGCAAATGACATATCAGACAAATGGCTGGTATCCAAAATCTATAAAGAACTCACCAAACTCCACACCAAAAGTCAAATAATCCAGTAAAGAAATGGGCTAAAAACATGAATAGACACCTTTCCAAAGAAGAGACCAGATGGCCAACAGGTGCATGAAAAGATGCTCAACGTCGCTCCTCATCAGGGAAATACAAATCAAAACCACACTTAGATATCACCTCATGGTAGTCAGAGTGGCTAAAATGAGTAACTCAGGGAACCCTCTTGCACTGTTGGTGCAAATGCAAACTGGTGCAGTTGCTCTGGAAAACCAGCAATAGCACTGCTAGGAATTTACCCAAGGGATACAGGGGTGCTGATGCATAGGGGCACATGTACCCCAATATTTATAGCAGCACTTTCAATAATAGCCAAATTATGGAAAGAGTCTAAATGCCCATCAACTGTCAAATGGATAAAGAAGATGTGGTTTATATATACAATGGATTACTACTTGGCAATGAGAAAGAATGAAACCTGGCAATTTGCAGCAATGTGGATGGAAATGGAGGGTTATGCTAAGTGAAATAAGTCAGGCATACCATATGTTTTCAGTCATATGTGTATCCTGAGAAACTTAACAGAAGACTATGGGGGAGTGGGAGGGGAAAAAAAGTTACAGATAGGGAGGGAGGCAAACTATAAGAGACTCTTAAATACTGAGAACAAACTGAGGGTTGATGGGGATTAGAGGAGAGGGTAAAGTGAGTGATGGGCATTGAGAAGGGCACCTGTTGGATTGAACACTGTGTGTTGTATGGAAACCAATTTGACAATAAATTATATTTAATAAAAGAAAACGAAAGAAAGAAAATTACAGGCCAATTCCTGGTGAACACAAATGCAAAAATCCTTAACAAAATATAGCAAATTGAATTCAACAATATATGAAAATAATCATACAACATGGTCAAATTGGATTCATTCCAGGATCGCTAGGAAGGTTTAACATCCACAAGCCAATCAAGGTGATACGCCACATTAACAAAACAAAGCATAAAAATTATATGATCATCTCAACAGGTGCAGAAAAGTCATTTGATGGAATTTCACATCCACTTATGGTAAAAACTTACAACAGTTAGTATAGAGGGAATGAATCTCAACATAATAAAGGCTGTATTTACAAACCACCGGGTAACATATTCAGGGGTAAAAAGCTGAAAGGTTTTCCTTTAAGATCAGAAAAAAGAAAAGGTTGCCAATGCTCACCACTTTTATTCAACATAGTATCAGAAGTCCTAGCCACAGCAATTAGGCAGGAAATAGAAATAAAGGTCATGCAAATTGGAAAGGAGAAGTAAAACTGTCAGTATTTGCAGACAGCATTATACAATATATAGAAAACCCTAAAGACACCACCAAAAAAGCTATCAGAGTAAATGAATTTATTAGTTTTGGGATACAAAATTAATGTAAAGAAACCTGCTACATTTCTATCCACTAATAATGAATCATTAAAAAGAGAAATTCAGAAAAAAATCTCATAACTTCATCAAAAAGAATAAAATAACTAGGAATAAAGTTAACCAAGGAGGTGAAAGACCTGTGCACTGAAAACTACAAAACATCGGTGAAAGAAATTGAAGATGATACAAACAAAAAGAAATATATACCATGCTCATGAATTGGAAGAATCAGTATTGTTAAAATGTCCATACTACCCAAAGCAATCTACAGATTCAATGCAATCCTTATCTAATTTTCAATGTCATTTTTCACAGAACTAGAACAAATAATCCTAAAATTTATGTGGAACCACAAAGACCCAAAATAACCACAGCAATCTTGAGTAAGAACAAAGCTGGAGGTATCATAATCCCAGATTTCACACTAAGCTACAAAGATATAGTAATCAAAATAATATGGTACTGGCACAAAAACAGATTCATAGATCAACAGAACAAAATAGGGAGCCCAGAAATAAACCCACACTTATATGGTCAATTAATCTATGACAAAATAGGCAAGAATATACAGTGGGGGAAAAGAAACCCTCTCCAATAAATGATGTTGGGAAAACTGGACAGCTATATGCAAAAGAATAAAACAA
This sequence comes from Leopardus geoffroyi, assembly GCF_018350155.1. Taxonomy (NCBI): domain Eukaryota; kingdom Metazoa; phylum Chordata; class Mammalia; order Carnivora; family Felidae; genus Leopardus; species Leopardus geoffroyi. The sequence continues at coordinate 49,878,495 of NC_059336.1, forward strand.
AAAATAAAAATAAACAAATAAGAATATCAAACTAATAAAACTTTTGCATGGCAAAGGAAACCATTAACAGAATGAAAAGATAAACTACTGAATGGCAGAAGATACTTACAAACAATATATGTGACAAAGGGGTTGATAACCAAAATATGTAAAGAACACATACAACTCCATAACAAAAAGAATCCAATTTAAAAATGGGCAGAGGATCCGAATAGACGTTTTTTCGAAAGAAGACATACAGATGACCAACAGGCACATGAAAAGTCGTTCAACATCAGTAATCATCAGGAAAATACAAATCAACACCACAATAAGATAATACCTGACAACTGTTAGAATGGCTATGATCAAAGACACAAGGAATAACAAGTGTGGGCAAGGATGTAGAGAAAAGAGAAACCTCATGCACTGTTAGTGGAAATGTTAATTTGTGCAGCCACTATGGAAAATGGTATGAAGATTTCTCAAAAAATTTTTAAAAAGAGCTACCATATGATCCAGCACTTATTAATACCACTTTTGGGTATCTATATAAAGAAAACAAAAACACTAATTTGAAAAAATATGTGTACTTCTCTGTTCATTGCAGCACTACTTACAATAGACAATTGTCCATCAATAGATAAATGGATAAAGGAGATAATATATATGTAGTATACATACATACATATATATTGCACCAACATGGATAGAGCTTGGGGTATTATGCTAAGTGAAATAAGTCAGACAGAGAAAGACATACAATATGATTTCATTTATATGTGGAATCTAAAAAACAAAACAAAACAGAAACAGACCCATAGATACATAGAAAAAAACAGTGGTTGCCAACAGTGGGGGTGGGGGGTGGGGTAAGGCAAAACAGGTGAAGGGGATTAAGATGTACAAACTTTCAGTTATAAAATAAATAAATAATGGGAGTGTAATATACAGCATAGAGCATATAGTCAACAATAATATTAAAATAATTTTGTGTGGGGGCACCTGGGTGGCTCAGTCAGTTAAGGGGCCGACTTTGGGTCAGGTCATGATTCACAGTTCATGAGTTCAAGCCCCACATTGGGCTGTGTGCTGACAGGTCAGAGCCCGGAGCCTGCTTCAGATTCTGTGCCTCCTTCTCTCTGCCCTTTCCCTGCTTGTGCTCTGTCTCTCTCTCTCTCTCAAAAATAAATAAACATTAAAAAAATTTTTTTTAAATAATAATTTTGTGTGGTAATGTAAAAAAAAAAAAAACCAAATCACTATGTTGTACCCTTGAAACTAATATATTCCATATCAATTAATTAGAATTAAATTAAAAAGTACGATGTTAGCTGTAGGTTTTATAGGTATTCTGTTTTTTAAAATTCGTTAGTTAACCTACATACAGTGTAATATTGGCTTGAGCAGTAGAACCCAGTGATTTATCACTTACATATAACAGCCAGTGCTCATCCCAACAAGTGCTCTCCTTAATGCCCATCACCCATTTAGCCCATCCCCACACCCACTTCCCCTCCAACAACCCTCAGTTTGTTCTCTGCATTTAAGAGTCTCTTATGGTTTGCATCCCTTTTTGTTTTTATCTTATTTTTCCTTCACTTCCCCGTGTTTCACCTGTTTTGTTTCTTAAATTCCACATATGAGTACAATCATATATTTGTCTTTCTCTGACTGACCTATTTCACTTAGCATAATGCACTCTAGTTCCATCTACATTGTTGCAAATGGCAAGATTTCATTCTTTTTGATTTGCAAGTAATATTACATTGTATGTATGTACCACATCTTCTTTATCCATTGATCAGTTGATAGACATTTGGGCTCTTTCCATAATTTGGCTGTTGTTGGTATAGTTATGCTTAATTAAGTTGACAGAATTCCCCTCTATTCCTAGTTTTGGTCATAAATGGATGTTATGTTCTGTCATAAGCTTTTTCAGCATCTATTGATACCATCATGTGGTTTTTCTTTTTTAGACTGTTGGTGTTGATGGATCATGTTAGTTGATTTTCAAACGTTGAGCCAGCCTTACATTTCTGGGATAAATCCCACTTGGTCATGATGTAATTATTTTTATAAATTAATGGACTTTGGATTTGCTAATATTTTGATAATGATTTTTGCATCTATGTTCATGAGAGATACGTAGTTTTCCTTTCTTGTAATGTCTTTATCTACTTATAGCATTAAAATAATGCTGGCCTTACAGAATGAGTTAGGAAGTCTTTTCTCTGCTTCTGTACCTTCTAAAAGAAATTGCAGAGAATTGGTATAATCTCTTCCTTAAATGTTTGGTTGAATTCACCAGTGAACCCATCTGGGGATGGTGCTTTTTTACTTAAAAGGTTATTAATTATCGGGGTACCTGGGTGGCTCAGTTGAGCATCTGACGTCGGCTCAGGTTATGATTTCTTTGTGTCTCTCTCTCTGCCCCCACCCCTCGCTTGTGCTTTCTCTCTCTTAAAAATTAAATAAATAAATAAACATTTTTAAATAAGTAAATAGTTGTTAATTAGTGATAGGAGTCCTAGTCAGATTGTGTCTTTCTTCTTGTATGTGTTTTGGCAGATTTTGTATATAGGAATCCTCTGTATTTTCTGCTCAACTTTTAAAACTAAAAGAAAAAAAAAATGAAGTCTTATCATTGATGTTGGCAAGGCCCACAAGGGAAAGTTTGCTCTCAGTACTTCACACTCCTGATTTTTGTACACATTTATAGTCCCTGGAAATTCCCCTTGAATGATGAGAGATAAGCTTTGACTCTAAAAGGACACTTATTATATTTTATTCAGCATTTCTAGGTAAGGCTGTTAGCGTAATCAGTTCACAATTATGGCCCCAAATGGAAATCAGATACTTTCCCTCAGAAACATTTTCAAGGCTCTTCTGGGTGCAGGTGTCAAAAACAACTTGAATCAAGAGGTTGGGAAGGTGGCAGAGTAGAAGAACCCAGAGCTCACTCCATCCCACATTTTTGACTAGATATTATCTACACCCAAGTCAACAAACTGGAGACCAGTCCAAAGATGGAAAAACAAACTCTGTAACTAAATATAGGGAAGAAATGGGGCGCCTGGGTGGCTCAGTCGGTTAAGCGTCCGACTTCGGCTCAGGTCATGATCTCCCTGTCTGTGGGTTCAAGCCCCGCATCGGGCTCTGTGCTGACACCTCAGAGCCTGGAGCCTGTTTCGGATTCTGTGTCTCCCTCTTTCTCTGACCCTCCCCTGTTCATGCTCTCTCTCTGTCTCAAAAATAAATAAATGTTAAAAAAAATTTTTTTAAATAAAATAAAATAAATAAATAAATAATTATAGGGAAGAATCTATAGCTCAAAGGTTAGAAAAGTCAGAAAGGTGAAGGGAGGCTGCCCACAGGAGGGAGGCATGTGTGTGTGCAGAGAGAGCAGAGAAGCAAGCTCTTGTACCAGGGTGTTCACACAGGAAATACTAATCCCCATAACTTTTGGCTTTAAAAGTCAGAAGGACTGAATTCCATGAATTTATAAAATCAGTGGACCTGAAGGTTTAAAAGTCTCCTTACTCAGCTTTGGGCAGGCCAGAAGGGTGAGTGATAGCTGGGTTGTTGCCTTTAAGAGACAGCAGTCTGCACACACAGGCATCTAAAAAATGGCAGTTTGCACAATGCCAGGGACAAATGGGAGACAGCTCTGCTCATAATGATTTTGAAGCATGTTGGGGGACTTCTCTGAAAATGAGGAAGCTGACAGGTGCCAATTTCCTCCCCTGCCCCACCCCCAGCATAAACACAGAGCAACCTGCAAGAGGTGAGGCTGCACACACACTTGCTGCCTGACCTGGTGGCAGTGCATCACATTCCTGAGTTCTCCTGAATATTAGTCCACTTCCCACCTGCTGGCCTTGGTCCCGGCCATGCATGAACCCTGACCAGCCTCTGTGTGCACAGCTGCTACATGCACCACATCCATCCACCCTGAATCCCTGTCACATGCCTCCAGCCATCATTGCACACCCTTGGCAGCCCTGGCACACAGCCCCCAGCCACCATAGTGCTTTGGGGGTACTGCATAGGACTAGTGGTCCAATGCAGATTTTGCTATTACTTCCACTCCACTCCCAAGTTCCCCGGTGGGCATCCTCCACAAAGCTGGACTGCCTGGGTCCCACTAACACCACAGAGAAAGCACAGCCCAGAACAGAAAGAGAGTCACTGCAGATGACTGCACTGAAAAGAAAAGTGACTCAGATACAATGGCAGGGCATAAGCAGCACACATAGGATATTCTCTTGAAATGTCAAGTTCTGGTGAATAGGAGACACTGCACTGCAGGACACCTCAGGACCCCTTCTTCATAAAGTCACTACTTTCTTTTTTTTTTTTTTATAATATATGAAATTTATTGTCAAATTGGTTTCCATACAACACCCAGTGTTCATCCCAAAAGGTGCCCTCCTCGATACCCATCACCCACCCACTCCTCCCTCCCACCCCCCATCAACCCTCAGTTTGTTCTCAGTTTTTAACAGTCTCTCATGCTTTGGCTCTCTCCCACTCTAACCTCTTTTTTTTTTTTTTTCTTTTTTCCTCCCCCTCCCCCATGGGTTCCTGTTAAGTTTCTCAGGCTCCACATAAGAGTGAAATCATTTGGTATCTGTCTTTCTCTGTATGGCTTATTTCACTTAGCATCACACTCTCCAGTTCCATCCACATTGCTACAAAAGGCCATATTTCATTTTTTCTCATTGCCACGTAGTATTCCATTGTGTATATAAACCACAATTTCTTTATCCATTCATCAATTGATGGACACTTAGGCTCTTTCCATAATTTGGCTATTGTTGAGAGTGCTGCTATGAACATTGGGGTACAAGTGCCCCTATGCATCAGTACTCCTGTATCCCTTGGATAAATTCCTAGCAGTGCTATTGCTGGGTCATAGGGTAGGTCTATTTTTAATTTTCTGAGGAACCTCCACACTGCTTTCCAGAGCGGCTGCACCAATTTGCATTCCCACCAACAGTGCAAGAGGGTTCCCGTTTCTCCACATCCTCTCCAGCATCTAGAGTCTCCTGATTTGTTCATTTTGGCCACTCTGACTGGCGTGAGGTGATACCTGAGTGTGGTTTTGATTTGTATTTCCCTGATAAGGAGCGACATTGAGCATCTTTTCATGTGCCTGTTGGCCATCCGGATGTCTTCTTTAGAGAAGTGTCTATTCATGTTTTCTGCCCATTTCTTCACTGGGTTATTTGTTTTTCGGGTGTGGAGTTTGGTGAGCTCTTTATAGATTCTGGATACTAACCCTTTGTCCGATATATCATTTGCAAATATCTTTTCCCATTCCATTGGTTGCCTTTTAGTTTTGTTGGTTGTTTCCTTTGCTGTGCAGAAGCTTTTTATCTTCATAAGGTCCCAGTAATTCACTTTTGCTTTGAATTCCCTTGCCTTTGGGGATGTGTCGAGTAAGAGATTGCTACGGCTGAGGTCAGAGAGGTCTTTTCCTGCTTTCTCCTCTAAGGTTTTGATGGTTTCCTGTCTCACATTCAGGTCCTTTATCCATTTTGAGTTTATTTTTGTGAATGGTGTGAGAAAGTGGTCTAGTTTCAACCTTCTGCATGTTGCTGTCCAGTTCTCCCAGCACCATTTGTTAAAGAGGCTGTCTTTTTTCCATTGGATATTCTTTCCTGCTTTGTCAAAGATGAGTTGACCATACGTTTGTGGGTCTAGTTCTGGGGTTTCTATTCTATTCCATTGGTCTATGTGTCTGTTTTTGTGCCAATACCATGCTGTCTTGATGATGACATCTTTGTAGTAGAGGCTAAAGTCTGGGATTGTGATGCCTCCTGCTTTGGTCTTCTTCTTCAAAATTCCTTTGGCTATTCGGGGCCTTTTGTGGTTCCATATGAATTTTAGGATTGCTTGTTCTAGTTTCGAGAAGAATGCTGGTGCAATTTTGATTGGGATTGCATTGAATGTGTAGATAGCTTTGGGTAGTATTGACATTTGACAATATTTATTTTTCCAATCCATGAGCAGGGAATGTCTTTCCATTTCTTTAAATCTTCTTCAATTTCCTTCGTAAGCTTTCTATAGTTTTCAGCATACAGATCCTTTACATCTTTGGTTAGATTTATTCCTAGGTATTTTATGCTTCTTAGTGCAATTGTGAATGGGATCAGTTTCTTTATTTGTCTTTCTGTTGCTTCATTGTTAGTGTATAAGAATGCAACTGATTTCTGTACATTGATTTTGTATCCTGCGACTTTGCTGAATTCATGTATCAATTCTAGCAGACTTTTGGTGGAGTCTATCGGATTTTCCATGTATAATATCATGTCATCTGCAAAAAGTGAACGCTTGACTTCATCTTTGCCAATTTTGATGCCTTTGATTTCCTTTTGTTGTCTGATTGCTGATGCTAGAACTTCCAGCACTATGTTAAACAACAGCGGTGAGAGTGGGCATCCCTGTCGTGTTCCTGATCTCAGGGAAAAAGCTCTCAGTTTTTCCCCGTTGAGGATGATGTTAGCTGTGGGCTTTTCATAAATGGCTTTTATGATCTTTAGGTATGTTCCTTCTATCCCGAAGTCACTACTTTCAAAAGCAGAAGACACAGCTGACTTTCTGGATAGAGAAACAGACACAGAGAGGCAGACAAAATGAGGAGACAGAGAAATTTATCCCAAATAAAAGAACAGGAAAAAGACACAGCCAGAGAGCTAAGTGAAACAGATATAAGTAATATGTCTGATAGATAATTTAGAGCAATGATCATAAGGATACATGCTGGATTTGAGAAAAAAGTGGAAGACATGGGTGAGACACTTAATACCGAGACAAAGAAAAATAGAGTAAATGGCTCAGTAAACAAAATGAGAAACACACTTGAAGAAATGAATAGCTGGTGGAAGAAGCAGAGGAATGATTAGTGACCTGGGAGAAAGAGTAATGGAAAATAATAAAGCTGAACAAAAAGAAAGAAAAAAGAATTACACAAAATGAGAATAGTTTTAGGGACTTGGTGACTACATCAAACATAATAATATTCATATTACAGGAGTCCCAGGAGAAGAGGAGGAGGAGGAGAAGGAGTAGAAGAAGAGAAAGAGGAAGCCCCCCCCCCCTTTTAAAGTAAACAGCTCAATAAGTTCTAACCTTGTTATTCACACTTCCAAGTAAGTCAGTCTAGTCAAATTGCTTTCCTCTATAGCTGTGGTTCTCAAACATTAACAAGCATCAGCATCTCCTTGCAGTTGGGTGCTCTCAGAATGTCCAGTTCAATAGGTCTCACCTGAAGCCTGAAAATATGCATTTCTAAAGAATTCTCGGAGGATTCCAGGAAGATGGCGGCGTAGGAGGACGCTGGGCTCACCGCGCGTCCTGCTGATCAATTAGATTCCACCTACACCTGCCTAAATAACCCAGAAAACCGCCAGAGGATTAGCAGAACGGAGTCGCCGGAGCCAAGCGCAGACGAGAGGCCCACGGAAGAGGGTAGGAAGGGCGGCGAGGCGGTGCGCGCTCCACGGACTGGCGGGAGGGAGCCGGGGCGGAGGGGCGGCTCGCCGGCCAGGCAGAGCCCCGGAGTCTGGCCTGCAAAAGCGGAGGGGCCTGATGGACTGTGTTCCGACAGCAAGCGCGACTTAGCGTCTGGGAGGTCATAAGTTAACAGCTCTGCTCAGAAAGCGGGAAGGCTGGAGGACAAAGGGAGGGAGAGCTGCTGAGCCCCCAGACGACAGAGCTCAGTTTGGTGGGGAACAAAGGCGCTCGCCAGCGCCATCTCCCCCGCCCATCCCCCAGCCAAAATCCCAAAGAGAACCAGTTCCTGCCAGGGAACTTCCTCGCTCCGCGCAAACACCCAACTCTGTGCTTCTGCAGAGCCAAACCTCCGGCAGCGGATCTGACTCCCTCCCGCTGCCACAGGGCCCCTCCTGAAGTGGATCACCTAAGGAGAAGCGACCTAAGCCTGCCCCTCCTGCCCCTGTGCACCTTGCCTACCCACCCCAGCTAATACGCCAGATCCCCAGCATCACAAGCCTGGCAGTGTGCAAGTAGCCCAAACGGGCCACGCCACCCCACAGTGAATCCCGCCCCTAGGAGAGGGGAAGAGAAGGCACACACCAGTCGGACTGTGGCCCCAGCGGTGGGCCGGGGGCAGACATCAGGTCGGAGTGCGGCCCCGCACACCAACTCCAGTTATACACCACAGCACAGGGGAAGTGCCCTGCAGGTCCTCACCACGCCAGGGACTATCCAAAATGACCAAGCGGAAGAATTCCCCTCAGAAGAATCTCCAGGAAATAACAACAGCTAATGAGCTGATCAAAAAGGATTTAAATAATATAACAGAAAGTGAATTTAGAATAATAGTCATAAAATTAATCGCTGGGCTTGAAAACAGTATACAGGACAGCAGAGAATCCCTTGCTACAGAGATCAAGGGACTAAGGAACAGTCATGAGGAGCTGAAAAACGCTTTAAATGAAATGCAAAACAAAATGGAGACCACCACAGCTCGGATTGAAGAGGCAGAGGAGAGAATAGGTGAACTAGAAGATAAAGTTATGGAAAAAGAGGAAGCTGAGAGAAAGAGAGATAAAAAAATCCAGGAGTATGAGGGGAAAATTAGAGAACTAAGTGATACACTAAAAAGAAATAATATACGCATAATTGGTATCCCAGAGGAGGAAGAGAGAGGGAAAGGTGCTGAAGGGGTACTTGAAGAAATAATAGCTGAGAACTTCCCTGAACTGGGGAAGGAAAAAGCCATTGAAATCCAAGAGGCACAGAGAACTCCCTTCAGACGGAACCTGAATCGATCTTCTGCGCGACATATCATAGTGAAACTGGCAAAATACAAGGATAAAGAGAAAATTCTGAAAGCAGCAAGGGGTAAACGTGCCCTCACATATAAAGGGAGACCTATAAGACTCGTGACTGATCTCTCTTTTGAAACTTGGCAGGCCAGAAAGAATTGGCACGAGATTTTCAGTGTGCTAGACAGAAAAAATATGCAGGCGAGAATCCTTTATCCAGCAAGTCTGTCATTTAGAATAGAAGGAGAGATAAAGGTCTTCCCAAACAAACAAAAACTGAAGGAATTTGTCACCACTAAACCAGCCCTACAAGAGATCCTAAGGGGGACCCTGTGAGACAAAATACCAGAGACATCACTACAAGCATAAAACATACAGACATCACAACGACTCTAAACCCGTATCTTTCTATAATAACACTGAATGTAAATGGATTAAATGCGCCAACCAAAAGACATAGGGTATCAGAATGGATAAAAAAACAAGACCCATCTATTTGCTGTCTACAAGAGACTCATTTTAGACCTGAGGACACCTTTAGATTGAGAGTGAGGGGATGGAGAACTATTTATCATGCTACTGGAAGCCAAAAGAAAGCTGGAGTAGCCATACTTATATCAGACAAACTAGACTTTAAATTAAAGGCTGTAACAAGAGATGAAGAAGGACATTATATAATAGTTACAGGGTCTATCCATCAGGAAGAGCTAACAATTATAAATGTCTATGCGCCGAATACCGGAGCCCCCAAATATATAAAACAACTACTCATAAACATAAGCGACCTTATTGATAAGAATGTGGTCATTGCAGGGGACTTTAACACCCCACTTACAGAAATGGATAGATCATCTAGACACACGGTCAATAAAGAAACAAGGGCCCTGAATGAGACATTGGATCAGATGGACTTGACAGATATATTTAGAACTCTGCATCCCAAAGCAACAGAATATACTTTCTTCTTGAGTGCACATGGAACATTCTCCAAGATAGATCATATACTGGGTCACAAAACAGCCCTCCATAAGTTTACCAGAATTGAAATTATACCATGCATACTTTCAGACCACAATGCTATGAAGCTTGAAATCAACCACAGAAAAAAGTCTGGAAAACCTCCAAAAGCATGGAGGTTAAAGAGCACCCTACTAACGAATGAATGGGTCAACCAGGCAATTAGAGAAGAAATAAAAAAATATATGGAAACAAACGAAAATGAAAATACAACAATCCAAACGCTTTGGGACACAGCGAAGGCAGTCCTGAGGGGAAAATACATTGCAATCCAGGCCTATCTCAAGAAACAAGAAAAATCCCAAATACAAAATCTAACAGCACACCTAAAGGAAATGGAAGCAGAACAGCAAAGGCAGCCTAAACCCAGCAGAAGAAGAGAAATAATAAAGATCAGAGCAGAAATAAACAATATAGAGTCTAAAAAAACTGTAGAGCAGATCAACGAAACCAAGAGTTGGTTTTTTGAAAAAATAAACAAAATTGAGAAACCTCTTGCCAGACTTCTCAAAAAGAAAAGGGAGATGACCCAAATAGATAAAATCATGAATGAAAATGGAATTATTACAACCAATCCCTCAGAGATACAAACAATTATCAGGGAATACTATGAAAAATTATATGCCAACAAATTGGACAACCTGGAAGAAATGGACAAATTCCTGAACACCCACACTCTTCCAAAACTCAATCAGGAGGAAATAGAAAGCTTGAACAGACCCATAACCAGCGAAGAAATTGAATCGGTTATTAAAAATCTCCCAACAAATAAGAGTCCAGGACCAGATGGCTTCCCAGGGGAGTTCTACCAGACGTTTAAAGCAGAGATAATACCTATCCTTCTCAAGCTATTCCAAGAAATAGAAAGGGAAGGAAAACTTCCAGACTCATTCTATGAAGCCAGTATTACTTTGATTCCTAAACCAGATAGAGACCCAGTAAAAAAAGAGAACTACCGGCCAATATCCCTGATGAATACGGATGCAAAAATTCTCAATAAGATACTAGCAAATCGAATTCAACGGCATATAAAAAGAATTATTCACCATGATCAAGTGGGATTCATTCCTGGGATGCAGGGCTGGTTCAACATTCACAAATCAATCAACGTGATACATCACATTAACAAAAAAAAAGAGAAGAACCATATGATCCTGTCAATCGATGCAGAAAAGGCCTTTGACAAAATCCAGCACCCTTTCTTAATAAAAACCCTTGAGAAAGTCGGGATAGAAGGAACATACTTAAAGATCATAAAAGCCATTTATGAAAAGCCCACAGCTAACATCATCCTCAACGGGGAAAAACTGAGAGCTTTTTCCCTGAGATCAGGAACACGACAGGGATGCCCACTCTCACCGCTGTTGTTTAACATAGTGCTGGAAGTTCTAGCATCAGCAATCAGACAACAAAAGGAAATCAAAGGCATCAAAATTGGCAAAGATGAAGTCAAGCTTTCGCTCTTTGCAGATGACATGATATTATACATGGAAAATCCGATAGACTCCACCAAAAGTCTGCTAGAACTGATACATGAATTCAGCAAAGTTGTAGGATACAAAGTTAATGTATGGAAATCAGTTGCATTCTTATACACTACTAATGAAGCAACAGAAAGACAAATAAAGAAACTGATCCCATTCATAATTGCACCAAGAAGCATAAAATACCTAGGGATAAATCTAACCAAAGATGTAAAAGATTTGTATGCGGAAACTATAGAAAGCTTATGAAGGAAATTGAAGAAGATATAAAGAAATGGAAAAAACATTCCATGCTCATGTACTGGAAGAGTAAATATTGTCAAAATGTCAATACTACCCAAAGCTATCTACACAATGCAATCCCAATTCAATTGCAATTGCAATTCAACGCAATCCCAATCAAAATTGCACCAGCATTCTTCTCGAAACTAGAACAAGCAATCCTAAAATTCATATGGAACCACAAAAGGCCCCGAATAGCCAAAGTAATTTTGAAGAAGAAGACCAAAGCAGGAGGCATCACAATCCCAGACTTTTGTGTCTACTACGAAGCTGTAACCATCAAGACAGCATAGTATTGGCACAAAAACAGACACATAGACCAATGGAATAGAATAGAAACCCCAGAACTAGACCCACAAACGTATGGCCAACTAATCTTTGACAAAGCAGGAAAGAACATCCAGTGGAAAAAAAGACAGTCTCTTTAACAAATGGTGCTGGGAGAACTGGACAGCAACATGCAGAAGATTGAAACTAGACCACTTTCTCACACCATTCACAAAAATAAACTCAAAATGGATAAAGGACCTGAATGTGAGACAGGAAACCATCAAAACCTTAGCGGAGAAAGCAGGAAAAGACCTCTCTGACCTCAGCCATAGCAATCTCTTACTCGACACATCCCCAAAGGCAAGGGAATTAAAAGCAAAAATGAACTACTGGGACCTTATAAAAAGCTTCTGCACAGCAAAGGAAGCAACCAACAAAACCAAAAGGCAACCAACGGAATGGGAAAAGATATTTGCAAATGACATACCAAATGGCTAGTATCCAAAATCTATAAAGAGCTCACCAAACTCCACACCCGAAAAACAAATAATCCAGTGAAGAAATGGGTAGAAAACATGAGTAGACACTTCTCCAAAGAAGACATCCAGATGGCCAACAGGCACATGAAAAGATGCTCAACGTCGCTCCTCATCAGGGAAATACAAATCAAAACCACAGTCAGATATCACCTCACGCCAGTCAGAGTGGCTAAAATGAACAAAACAAGAGACTATAGATGCTGGAGAGGATGTGGAGAAATGGGAACCCTCTTGCACTGTTGGGCGGAATGCAAACTGGTGCATCCACTCTGGAAAACAGTGTGGAGGTTCCTCAGAAAATTAAAAACAGACCTACCCTATGACCCAGCAATAGCACTGCTAGGAATTTACCCAAGGGATACAGGAGTACTGATGCATAGGGGCACTTGTATCCCAATGTTTATAGCAGCACTCTCAACAATAGCCAAAATTGGAAACAGCCGAAATGTCCATCAACTGATGAATGGATAAAGGAATTGTGGTTTATATACACAATGGAGTACTACGTGGCAGTGAGAAAGAATGAAATATGGCCCTTTGTAGCAACGTGGATGGAACTGGAGAGTGTTATGCTAAGTGAAATAAGCCATACAGAGAAAGACAGATACCATATGTTTTCACTCTTTTGTGGATTCTGAGAAACTTAACAGAAACCCATGGGGGAGGGGAAGAAAAAAAAAAAAGAAGTTAGAGAGGGAGGGAGCCAAAACATAAGAGACTCTTAAAAACTGAGAACCAACTGAGGGTTGATGGGGGGTGGGAGGGAGGGGAGGGTGGGTAATGGGTGTTGAGGAGGGCACCTTTTGGGATGATAACTGGGTGTTGTATGGAAACCAATTTGACAATAAATTTCATATATTGAAAAAATAAATAAATAAAAAATATATAATAAAAAAAAGGAGACCAGCAGCAAGTTATATTATAATTAAACTTGCAAAATATAGCAATAAAGAAAAAAAGCTTAAAATCAGCAAGAAGTCATTCACTTAAAAGAGAAGACCACGAGGTTAGCAGGAGATTTTTCCACAAAACTTTGCAAGCTAGAAGGGAGAGGGATGATATATTCAAAGTACTGAGTGAGAAAAATCTGCAGCCAAAAAAAACTCTATCCAGCAAGGATATCATTCAGCATAGGAGAAGAGATAAAGAGTTTCCTGAGAAACAAAAACTAAAGGAGTTTGTGACCACTAAACCAGCCCTACAAGAAATATTAAAGGTAACTCTTTGAGTTTAAAGGAGAGACCAAAAGTGACAGTAAAAGGGTAGGATACACAAAGCAGTGAAAATAAATACTTCTATAAAAAATGAAGGAACTCAATAAAAAAAAGGATATAAAATATAATAACATATACATAAAAGTGAAAAGGAAAGGAGAAAAATGCATTCAAACTTAAATGACCATCAAGTTAATATACACTGCTATATTCAGAAGATGTTATATGCAAACCTAACGATAACCATATATCAAATGCCACTAATAAATATGTAAAGAACAAAGAGAAATAAATGTAAATATATCACTAAAGGAAATCAGCAAACTATGAAAGAGAAAAAGACAAGAATGGATCACAGAAAATCATAAGAACAATATCAGAACAAGTAATAAAATGGCAAGAAATACATATCTAAATCAATCAAAAGACATAGGGTGGCAGAGTGGATAAAAAAGAAGACCCATCTATATGCTGCCTATAAAAAGAGACGCATCTTAGTCCTAAAGACACCTGCAGATTGAAAGTGAGGGGATGGAGAAACACCTATCATGCAAATGGATGTCAAAAGAAAGCTGGAATAACAATACTTATTTTGGAAAAAATAGATTTTCAATCAAAGACTGTAACAAGAGACAAAGAAGGACACTATATAGTAATAAATGGGACAATCCAACAAGAAGATCTAATAATTATAAATATTTATGCACCCAACATAGAACACCCAAATACATAAAACAGTTAATAACAAACATAAAGGAACTAACTGATAATAATACAATAATACTAGGGGACTTTAACACCCCATTTATATCAATGGACAGATCATCTAAATAGAAAATAAAACAAGGAAACAATGGCATTGAATGACACACTGGAACAGGTGGACTTAACAGATATGTATTCAGGACATTCCATCATAAAACAGCAGAATACACATTATTTTCAAATTCAGATGGAAATTGATTACATATTAACTATAAAACCAGTCTCAACAAATTCAAGAAGATTGAAGTCATACCATGCATCTTTTCTGACCACAACACCATGAAACTAAAAGTCGACCACCAGAAAAAATCTGGAAAGAGCACAAATACATGGATGTTAAATAATATGCTACTAAACAATGAATAGGTCAACCAGGAAATCAAAGAAGAAATTAAAAATTACATGGAAAGAAATGAAAATGAAAATACAATGGTCCAAAACCTCTGAAATGCAGCAAAAGAGATTCTAAGAGGGAAGTATATAGCAATACAGGCCTACCCCAAGAAGCAAGAAAAATCTCAAATAAACAACCTAACCTTGCACCTAAAAGATAAAGAAGGACAACAAACAAAACCTCAAATCAGCAGAAGGAAGGAAATAATAAAGATTAGAGAATAAATAAATGATACAGATACTAAAAATACAATAGAACACATCATTAAAACCAAGATCTGGCTCTTTGAAAAAATTAATAAGATTGATAAACCTCTAGCCAGAGTTATCAAAAACAAAAGAGAAAGAACCCAAATAAATAAAATCACAAATGAGAGAGGAGAAATAACAGCCAACACCACAGAAATACAAACAATTAGAATATTGTGAAAAGCTATATGCCAATAAGGACAACTTAGAAGAAATGGATAAATTCCTAGAAATATATAAATTACCAAAACTGAAACAAGAAAAAATAGAAAACTTGAACAGGTGAATAATGAACAAAGAAACTGAATCAGTAATAAAAAAAATCTCCCAAAAAACAAAAGCCTAGGGATAGTTGGCTTCACGGGGAAATTCTACCAAACAGTTAAAGAGAAATCACTATCTAGTCTTTCCAACTATTCCAAAAAATAGAAAATGAAGGAAAACTTGCAAATTCATTCCATGAGGCCAGAATTACCCTGATACCAAAACAGATAAAGACTCCATTTAAACAGAAAGCTACAGGCCAATATCCTTGGATGAACATAGATGCAAAAATTCTCAATAAAATACTAACAAACTTAATCCAACAATTCATTTAAAAAAAATCATTCTGAGCACCTGGGTGGCTCAGTCAGTTAAGCATCTAACTTCAGCTCAGGTCATGATCTCACAGTTCGTGGGTTCAAGCCCTGTGTCAGGCTCTGTGCTGACAGTTCAGAGCCTGGATCCTGCTTCAGATTCTGTGTCTCCCTCTCTCTCTGACCCTCCCCAACTCACAGTTTGTCTCTTTCTCTCTCACAAATAAATATTTTAAAAAAATTTTAAATCACTCTCCAGAATCAAGGGGGATTTATTCCTGGGTTCAAAGTGTGGTTCAATACTTGCAAATCAATCAATGTGATAACACCATATTAATAAAAGAAAGAATAAGAACCATATGATCCTGTCAATAGATGCAGAAAAAGCATCTAACAAGTACAGCATCCATTCATGATAAAAACCCTCAACAAAGTAGTTTTACAGGGAACATACTTCAACATATTAAGGTCCATATATAAAAAGCCCACAGCTAATATCATCCTCAATGGGGAAAACCTGAGAGTTTTTCCTCTGCACCCAAGAACAAGACAGGGATGTCCACTCTCACCATCATTATTTAAGATGGCACTGGAAGTCCCAGCCTCAGAAATAAGACAAAAAGAAATAAAAGGCATCCAAATTTGACAAGGAAGAAGTCAAAGTTTCACTATTTGCAGATGACATGATGCTGGATGTAGAAAACCAAAAGACTCCACCAAAAAACTGCTAGAAATGACAAATGAATTCAGGAAAGTCACAGGATGAAAAATCAATGTACAGAAATCAGTTTAATTCCTATACACCAATAATGAAGCAGCAGAAAGAGAAATTAAAGAATCAATCCCATTTATAATTACACCAAAACCCATAAGATATTTAGGAATAAACCTGGCCAATGAGACGAAAGATATGTACTCTGAAAACTATAAAACACTGATGAAAGAAATTGAAGATGACTCAAAGAAATGGAAAGACATTCCATGCTCATGGATTGGAAGAACAAATATTACAATGTCCATACTACCCAAAACAACTACACTTTTAATGCAATCCCTATCAAAATACCAATAGCATTTTTTCAAAGAACTAGAACAAATAATCCTAAATTTTGTATGGAACCACAGAAGACCTTAAAAGTTTGCAAAGCAACCTTGAAAAAGAAAAGCAAAACTGGAAGCATCACAATTCCACACTTCAAGCTATATTACAAAGCTGTAGTAATCAAAACAGTATAGTACTGGCACAAAAACAGACACATAACTCAGTAGAACAGAATAGAAAACCCAGAAATAAGCCCACAACTGTATGGTCAATTAATCTTAAACAAAGCAGGAAAGAATATCCAATGGGAAAAAGACAGTCTCTTCAACAAATGGTGTTGGGAAAACTGGACAGCTACATGCAAAAGAATGAAACTGGACCATTTTCTTACATCATACACAAACATAAGTTCAATATGTATTAAAGCCCTAACTGTGAGACCCAAAACCATAAAACTCCTAAATGAGAACACAGGCAGTAACCTCTTTGACATAGGCCATAGCAACTACTTTCTAGATATGTCTCCTGAGGCAAAGGAAACAAAAGCAAAAATAAACTATTGAGACCACATCAAAATAAAAACTTCGGCACAGCAAAGGATACGATCAACAAAAGTAAATGGCTACCTCTGTAATGGGAAAAGATATTTGCAAATGATATATCCAATAGAGGATTAGTATCCAAAATACATAAACAACTTATAAAAGCAAATAATCCAATTAAAAATGGGCTGAAGACAACATGAGCAGACATTTCTCCAAAGATGACATATAGATGGCCAAAGGACACGTGAAAAGATGCTCACCATTGCTTATCATAGGGAAATTCAAATCAGAACCACAATGAGATATCACCTCACATTTGTCAGGATGGCTAAAATCAACAACATAGGAAACAACAGATGTTGGTAACGATGTAAAAAAAGGGGAACCCCTTTAGAGTGTTGATGGGAATGCAAACTGGTGCAGCCACTGTGGAAACTAGTATGGAGGTTCCTCAAAAAGTTAAAAATAAAACTACTGTATGATGCAGTAATCAAAATACTGGATATTTACTCAAGATACAAGAACACTAATTCAAAGGGATTCGTGCATCCCTATGTTTACAGCAGGATTATTTACAATAGTCAAGACATGGAAGCAGCCCGTGTCTGTCAACTGGTGAATAAATAAAGAAGATGTGGTATATGTGTAAAATGGAATATTACTCAACCATTAAAAATGGAATCTTGCCATTTGCAATAACATGGATGGAGCTAGAGAGTATTGTGCTAAGCAAGATTAAGTCAGTCAGAGAAAGACAAATACTATATAATTTCATGCATATGTGGAATTTAAGAAACAAAACAAACAAGCAAAGGGAAAAAAGACAAAAAAAAAAAAAAACAAGAAACAGACTCTTAATTATAGAGAACAAACTGATGGTTACCAGATGGGAGGTAAGGGGGGAAATAGGTGATGGGGATTAAGGAGTGCACTTGTGATGAGCACCAACTGTTGAATGGAATTGTGGAATCACTGTATTGTACACCTGAAATACATATTACACTGTATGTTAGCTAACTGGAATTTAAATAAAAACTAAAAAAAAGTCACCTGAGTTGAATTATAACAATTATTATTAATGCACAATTGAACAGTACACAATAAACATACTTCAGTTTTAAATAACCATTGAATACAGAAACTTCAGTTTTATTGGAAATGTATCTTTTATTAAAATAGAACTTTTGTCAATTACTTCATGTATGCATGGGTGAATACTCCTTGTTGCTAACCTGGGACAGCTTACATCATCCATTTTGTCTTAATTCTCATTTTTTATGTACAGAGTATTGCAGAACATTGGATTGCCTATTTATGTAAAGAAGAGGATGGAGCTCGAAGCAGTTTCTTCAGAGCAACCTCACTCAATTATTTGAACCCTTTCTTATCCCACACCCCAAGTCCCATTTTTCAATTATCTATTAACTAACAACTTAATCAGGTAGTCTTTCAATTTGTTAAAACAAAGAATAAAAAACTGCCAAAATTATTTCTTATCCAGCCATTGGAGTCTTTCACTTTTTCCTTTTCAAAAAAGCATAACCCAAAAGGTTTTATTTAGATCTATCAAATTACTGTCAATTATACCTACTACTCTTTTGCTTTACAGGCACCTTGATTAGTACCATCTCCTAGGATCTGTTAGAGATAACTTGTTTAAGGAACAAAACCATGAAATTGAGGTAAGATTCAAAAATGTGCATTTTAGAAATGTTCCAGCAATGCTGAGCAAAAACTAATACATTCAATCAATTTCCATTTTATATGTTATCTTAAAGTGCTTAAAAATAAAATGCCTGACAGAGAGACAGATATATGTATAATACACACAGAGGAGTTGACTTCACACTAATGTTTCTGACAGAATTAGCACAGCCTCTCCACATCTGAGAGGGAGGAATTAATCCTACTCAAATGAAGCCGGTTTTCTCAAATTCAGGGAATTGATTCCTAGATTATGTTGTAGGAAGATGTTTATCCTGCACATGTGTGCAGTATATGTTCTGCTGGTAGGAGAGCATCATAATCCAGGCTTACAGCAGGGGCATGAATGACTGCTTCTAAGTGCGTTATTTACAGAGTATTCCACAACGCACTCCCCAACCAGTGAAAGAGAAGAGAAATGTCTCATGAGTGACAGCAGGAGATTTGTGCCAACGTAAAATATATTTTTATTTTTATTTTCTATTTCATGGATTTCCAGTACCCAAAAAAATTTTTTTTTTTTTACAAAAGTCAATGACGATATTTTTCCTACAAATTTAGATGAATGTTTTTCAAAAATATAAATTCAGAACTTATTTCCAACATATTTTTACATGCAAATAGAATATTTATCAGTCAGAAGTAAAGGTGAAAATTTTCACCTCTTTTGCCTTGACATTAAAATATGCAGCAGTGAGGTGCCTGGATGGTGTGGTCGGTTAAGCGTCGGATTCTTGATCTTGGCTCAGGTCGTGATCTCCTGGTTTGTGACTTTGAGTCCTGCATCAGGCTCTGTGCTGACAGCATGGAGCCTGCTTGGGATTCTGTCTCCCCTTCTCTCTGCCCCTCCCCTACTTGTGCAATCTCTCTCTCTCTTTCTCTCTCAAAATAAATAAATAAATAATATATATTTATATACACATATATATTTATATATAATATATAAATATTACACACACACACACACACACACATACACACACACAGCAGAGACACAGGCCTCACCACCCACAAGCTTTTCCCCATAACTGAGAAGTCAGGGGATGCAGAACTGGCATGCTTCTACGACACTGGTATTTCCCAGGATAGTTTTTGTGAATGTTAAATATTCTGCTTCTAAGGAAGTGTAGATGGAAGGTCAGTGCCCACCCAAATGATTTTGCTGGGCCAGTGCCACCAATCCCCTGTTGCTGTGGGAGTTGTTGATTATGGGCTCGCTGGACATCCTTCCCTGGGGATCTTCCTAAGGCTGACAGAACTGCCATGCCCTCAAGTGCCTGAGGACTCAATTTCCCCTCAGTAGCAGACACTGACTGACTGAGCAAGTCCTCAGGTGTAGCCCCGGCCTCAAGATGGGATTCACTATGGTACAATTGCTGCTCCATGTCCTTGTTCAGCTCCTTCTCCTGGCCCATCCCACCTCCTCACTCCCTGAGAGCCCTTCCTCAACAAATCACAGGCACAAATTCCATCTCAGACACTGATTCCAGGAAACCCACCTAAGCCAAGTGGTTACAGAAGAATGGGCCTCCAAGTGGTGGGTACATGAGTGTAACTCATAGAACTGTGCATCAAACAGGATGAATCCCACTGCCTTTCCATTTTACCTTAATAAGCCTGCCCTTTAAAAGAAAGATGAACTTCCATGGAAAAATAGTTATTATTGCAAGAACAAAAGATCTCTGTTTAAACATGTTAACCAAGGGAAGATTTCAGAAAAGCAAGAAGGGAAGCATGACAAAGGATCCCTTCCTGCATTTAAAATATTCTCTAGGCTTCCTAATGTGCAGCAACTCACAGGTGAGAGAATGACCTAAGGGTTGGGTCATTCCATGGTGTCCCAAGTACTGACCGAGGGATGAGTACAATTAAAATCTCCCTTGTGGGAGGCAGATATAGGCCTTCAGTTATGGAATGAGTAAGTCATAGGAATAAAAAGCAGAGTATAAGGAATACATATAATGATATTGTAACAACAATGTAATAGGACAGACACTGCACTTGTGGTGAACATATCATAATGTATAAACTAGTCAATTGCTAAGTCAATTGTTACTAATGTAACAGTGTGTATCAACTTTACTCAAATCAAAATAAAAAATAAAGAAGAATAAATGTCATGCTCACAATGGCTAGTAACAGTAACAACAACAACAAAAGTGATCTCCCTTTTGGGAGAAAAGGAGGAAGCAAGAGATGGAAAGGAAAAGAGAGGAGGCAGGAAAGTCTGGACCTAGGGCCACATTCCCCACCCACAGAAGAGGTCTTCCAAGCTCCTTTGGTAATCTATGACAAAGTCTGGGCTGGGATTCCTGCTCTGCCTTTCAAAAGAGCACTGCTCAAAGCTCTAAAGGCTTTCCTCTGCCTAACTGTGCTGTGTTCACAGGGTCAGTGTGATTATTCGGGGTGTGGCATAGTTTTCTTCTTGTTTGTTTTTCACTTAACAGCTGCATGTTAATAGAAAGCCCCCCTTGATGAAGGATTTGCCTCGGATTTCTGTAATAAAATAGAAGGATTTACAACAAACGTTGGAAGAACCCTCTGCAAAAGTGGTATTTTTCAAGTGATTATGAGGCCCAGAACATATTGCCATACCAAGGCTGCAAGCCTGCCCTCCCTGTTGAGGGCAGTGACAGATGTCCTCTGTTAATGTCCAGTGATTAAATGAAACTGCAGAGGCACCTCCTCCTCTGTGAGGCTCCCTCATTCCCCCTTCATCCACAGCCTGTTCTTTTCTTCTTAAAGCCAGTGCCACCACTTGTCAAAAAACCCTACATTTCCCTGTAAGTTGTGGGCCTTCTCCAGAGGTGAACCCATGTGCTCCTCCTTGTTCCCAAGTGAACACAGAGGACACTTTGGGACAAATAGCACCATTGCTGCCAACTGAAAATAAAAGCCAATGTGGACACATCCTCAGGTGGGAGTGGCTACAGGTGAGAAAACAATAGGTACAAAAGTTCATGAGGATGGTCACCAGTACCCTCCCAGGAGTTTATCCTAAGAAGATCATTTAACAAAGGAAAACATGCTCAACATCATTTGTTGTCAGGGAAATCAAAACCACAATGAGATATCACATCATACCTGTTAGGATAGCTTTTGTCAAAAAAGACAAGAGATAACAAATGTTGGTGAGGATGTAGAGAAAAGGGAACCCTTATACACTGTAGGTAGGAATGTAAATTGGTGCAACTGTTATGGAAAATAATAAGGCAGTTCCTCAGAAAACTAAAAAGTGAACTATCATATGATCTAGCAATCCCACTCCTGGGTATATACCCAAAGGAATTGAAGTCAGGGTCTCAAAGAGATACCTGCACTCCCATGTTCATTGCAGCATTATTCACAATAGCCAAGATATGAAAACAATCTAAATGTCATTCAGTGGATAAATGGATAAACAAGGAGTGGAGTATATATACATGGAATTTTTTCAGTCATGAGAAAGAAAAAAATCCTGCCATTTGTGATAACATGGATACAACTGTGGGGTGGGCTTTATGCTACGTGAGGAAAGTCAAGCAGAGAAAGAGAAATACATACAATCTCATATGTTCAATCTGAAAAAACTGAACTTGTAAAAGAGAGTAGAATGGTGGTAACCTGGGGCTGGGGGAACTGGGGAAATATTGAAGGGTACAAACTTACAACTAGTAGATAAATTAGTTCTGAAGACCTAATGCACAACATAGTAATTATAGTAAATAATGCTGTGCTATAAACTCAAAGTTGCTAAGAGGCTAGACCTTAACTATTCTCAAAACAAAAAAGAAATGACAATTATGTGGCATGATAAAGGTATTAGTTAACACCACTATAGTTAGTAATCATATTGTAATACATACATGTATCTCACCAACACACTGTACATCTCAAACACCTACAATGTTAAATGTCAACTGTATCTCAATTTTTTAATGAAAAAAATTTTAACAGAAATAAAGGGCTCAATTTACATGGATGTCCATTGAAGTATTTGCTAAATAGCAAAAAACTGAGAAGAGCTTAAAATATCCCTTTAAGGCAGATAATAAATAATTATAAGTTCATTTGACTGGTTATGATATGACCATTAACACAGGAGTCTGACACTTGGTTAACAGTGATAAATTGAGCAGCAGATTTTGTCCTCATTACTTTCCCAAATTCTGCCAAATGAAAGTAAAGGGGGAAGATGTATAAACCTACAATGGCAAATGGAATAGGAGATAACAGTAGACAGGAAAGGTCAACAAAACTTCAAACAGAGACAGTAAACAGAGGACTGGTGCTCGGGGCAGAGCAAGAAAGGCCTGAGGGCTGGTGCAGGAACACCGATGAAATGTGGGCTATCACGTGCCACAGAGACCCAGGAAGCCTCCGGTATTGAAAACCCACGTACCACTGCAGGCAGGACAAGGTCTGGGGCTAAAAGTGGGAGCAATCTGTATGAAGAAGGAGACTCCCACAGAGCCATCCCTTTTCACCACAGGACCACTCCTCTCCCTGCACTTCAGAAGCCAGGGCTTTTTCTCTAGAGAAATTAACCCAGAAAGGCTCCAGAGGTGGCGACATTGATCACAGTGGAGGGAAAGGCTTGGCACAAGACAGAAAGTGGCAACTTTGAGAAGAAATTGTGAGACCCCCCCCTGGCCAGGACACTAGGCTGGTGCCTAATTACCTACAGGGAAAGCCAGCAGTCAACAAGTGCCCCCACCACACACTAACAAAAACACAATGACATACACTCTTTTCTCATTCTCACACATTCACACTCACACATATGTACACCCACACTCACACACACACATACTCTCACACATCCACACACTCCACCACACCTATGTACAAAACTTCCATCTGCTTTGGGGTTAATCATTCTTAAATGTGAGGGGCTAGCTGAGGAAAGCCCTTAATATTGGACACAGAGATGAAAACAAATAACCAAGAGCTAGAGAAATCCAATGGAAATAGAGAAAGTGTGGAACAGAAAACATCAAAAGAACTATAACTAACATCTTCAAAGAGATGATATTTTTATCTATGAAACTAGAACATACTTTTTTTTTTAAAGGAACAGTTGGAAATTAAGAATGATTTCCTGAAAATTAAAAAATGTGATAGCCAAAACAAAAATAGTTCAGTAGCAGGAGTTTAAGATAAAGTTGAAGACATCCCCCAGAAGGCAAGTGGAGAAAGGCAAGGAGGTGAACAGTATGAGAAAATGAAAGAAAATTAGGGAATCAGGGGTGCCTGGGTGGCTCAGTCAGTTAAGCATCTGACTTTGGCTCAGGTCATGATCTCACAGCTCATGAGTTTGAGCCCCATGTCGGGTTCTGTGCTGATAGCTCAGATCCTGGAGCCTGCTTCAGTTTCTGTGTCTCCCTCTCTGTCTCTGCAACCTCCCCCACTAACTCTGTCTCTCCTGTCTCTCAAAAACAAATAAACATTAAAAAATTTTAAGGAAAATTATGGAATCACTTCAGGGATACAACACTTGGCTGACCAGAGTTCTACAAAGGGAGTCAAGGGGGGGAAATGGAGAGAATCACCAAACAAAGCACACAAGAAAATGTCCCAGAACAGAATTTTTCTCTTGATCAAAAGGCCTACCAGACACCCAGAAATAGAAATGATGGAGGGCCCAACATTGAGGCACATCACGAAGAGATTACAGGGTACTAGGGACAAATAAAAGATCCCAGAAGTCCTTAGAGAGGAAAAAACAATTCAAACGCCTAGGGTGAGAAACTGGAAAAGATTCCCCAACACAATGATGGAAGCCAAGGGGGACTTGCTTTCACAATTCTGAAGGAAAATTGCTTCCAACCTAGAACTTTATCCACAACTAAACTGTCAATCAATTGGGAAATGATCTCTAATGTGAAAATTAGGCTTTTTTTCAGATCTATAAGACTTGAAATATTATTTTTGTAAGGGTTAAATTGTAGTGTAGGGCTAACCTGTAGCTTTAAGAAATAACAGCTTTGTTTTAACACTTTAGATTAAGAGATAACAGCCTTGACCTATCAATCAAGGGAACAAAAGTTCAAGGAAAATAAACTGGATTCGTGTTTGATTGGATTGGGGCAAGGGCATGTCTGAACTGTTTCCACCCCCATCTGGGAACTATTTCTTTGTTTTGTTCCCAGGTGATGATAAGAGGATGTGGTCGGCTATAAAAACTCTGTATCCCGGCTGTTCAGGACCACACTCTGGTCAAGAGTGTTGGTCCCGATAGATCGGTTGGCCTTGCCTCTCATTGCAATAAACTTTGCTGTGACTGTCACTGGTGCCTGTAGCATTCTGTTTCAGGAGTCATGTGGATGCAACAATTTTGACTCATCTTCCCAGATGAAGCCACTGGAAAAAGCACTCCACTAAAATGAAGGCCAGAAACCGAGAAAGAGGAAAATATGGGATCCAGGAAAAAAGGTCACATAAGGGAAAACCCAAAGAAACTCCTGGGAGTTTGAAGAAATTCCAAGATGATATCTGTGCAACTCCCTGGCTGAAGAGGAGATTGGAGGGCTCCAGGAGATATGTTTGTAGGGAAAATAGATCAGTAGATCAGTAATGTTATCTGACATACTTGGCAGCATAAAAAAAATGTTGTGATAGCAGGCTGTCAGAGGGTGGGGAAAGAATTAGTGGTATTCTCAGAAAACAAAGCAAAATTTTTAAACTTATTTATTGTTTAATTTACATCCAAGTTAGCATATGGTGCAACAATGATTTCAGGAGTAGATTCCTTAATGCCCCTTACCCACTTAGCCCATCCTCCCCCTCCCACAACCCCTCCAGCAACCCTCTGTTTGTTCTCTATATTAAAGAGTCTTCTATGTTTTGTTCTCCTCCCTCTTTTTATATTATTTTTGCTTCCCTTCCTTTATCTTCATCTGTTTTGTATCTTAAAGTCCTCTTATGAGTGAAGTCATAGGATATTTGTCTTTCTCTGACTAATTTCACTTAGTATAGTACCCTCTAGTTCCATCCACATAGTTTAAAATGGCAAGATTTCATTCTTTTTGATTGCCGAGGAATACTCCATTGTATATATAAACCACATCTTCTTTATCCATTCATCCGTCAAAAGACATTTGGTCTCTTTCCATACAACAAAGCAAATTTTAAATGAGATGATCATTAACTCCAGGGAAACAAGAAGTTCTACAAGAAATCAACTGTAATTATAACACACTACATAGTTCTAATAATACAAACATAATCAGTTTAACAAAAATTATAAGGAGGATGTGAGAAAAAGAAGAAAGCAGAGAAGATAGCAAAGTCCTAATACACTATAATCTCTAAAATGCTTGTACCAAGAAATGGCTAAACATGTTATTTAGTAATAAGCAGATAAATTCTAGAAATAGCTAAAAGGATTGGAATTTGTTGCGTCTGTATAGTGGGAAGGGAGGGTGAGAAGTAGTAGGACATCTTAGCCCAGTTTCTCCCCAAAGCAGATCCTAAAACAGGCAATTAGTACAAGAAGTTTATTTGGAAGATGATTCCAGGAAACACTGGTAGACAAAGTGGAGAGTGGGACAGGGAAAGGAAGGAAGCCAATACAGAATGAATTAATGATCAGGTTGCCACTGTAGACAGCTGGAGCTCAATCCTCCTGGAAATCTCTGAGAGACTATGTAGAACATACTCAGAATTATCACTACTCATCCCTTACTGACTGAGGGCTGCCCCTGGAGGCACTAACTCACTGGAATTTTGTGCCTGCTCCATGCATGCACCAAGCACACTCCTATGGCCAAATTGTACCTTCAAGCAGATAGATGCAGGTGCTCAAGGTAGGAATTCATGAGCATGTCCACTGAGACTACAGATAACATCTGAGATGGACAAAGTGGGTAGCAATGGGGCACCAGAAATGCTACTTGGACCAAGGTATTATTGTACTTTATAAGCTACCAGTAGTCTTAAGTTTAAAAAAAATTTTTTTAGTGTTTATTTATTTTTGAAGGAAAGAGACAGAGTGTGAGCAGGGGAAGGGAAGAGAGAGAGGGAGACACAGAATCTGAGTGGGGTCCGGGCTACGGGCTGTCAGCACAGAGCCTGATGTGGGGCTCAAACTCACAAGCTGTGATATCATGACCTGAGCTGAAGTTGGATGCCCAACTGACTGAGCCACCCAGGCACCCCTAAGTTTTTAAACTACATTTAGGGTCTCTAAAATAATCTCTAGGAAGCCAAAAGACATCCTCTATTTCCTCTGCAGTAATCCAAATGCACACTGAATGCTTATAGTTACTTTCAAAAATGACTTCATACTTCCATTCCTACTAATCAAGTAGTGTGCTTGTAGGGGTTGTTACCAAAGCTATCTATGCCAGTTGTACTTGTCTACATTATGCAAGTTAGTTAAATAATTTGTAAACAAAGAATTAGAAGTAATATGTAAACCAATAAGATATGAATAATATGTAAACCAACAAGATATAAATGCAAAAAAAAAAAAAACTTTCAAATTAGATTCGGAGAGTATACCTGTACAACATTAGGGAGAGATTGTAAAACTCTGGAAAAGCTACCTTGATTTCTGCTTCTGGAGGTATGGTGTCATAAGTATCCTGAAAAGCCCTCCTCTCTGCCGTGATCTGGATAGAAAAAATTAGACTCCCCTGATAATTGAACATGTGGATCTGATAATCTTACACTGCCCAAGCAGTAAGAGTAACCTGGCCAAGCCCAAGAGATTAAAACAAAATAATTGCAGTAAAATTAAATTAAATCATTTCAAGGCTGGTTGTGCTCTCTGGTACCTAATCATCTGGGTACCAGATGGAAAGCACCAATAGAAATGCCACTAGAAAGTGCTAATCAACTCTAAAGAAAAAACACAATGTTCTGCTAAGAATTCTCACGGTTCATACTCAGCTAATGACTCAAAATGAAGACAGAAAGTAAGCATCAGATTTAGATACCCCCTCCAAGACATTCAGTATTAGAATTATCAAATATGGTCTATAAAATTGTTACATATGAAAAGTTTGAGGATATAAACAGTGATGTTAAAAAATGAGCAAGGCTGAAAATACTATCAAAACTGAACAATCAAGAAATTTTTTAAATTAACATAGTTTGAAAATGAAATTTCTGAGAAAAATATTTCATTGTGAGTATTTATTTAGTGAATATTTCATATTCACTAAAGTAATAATTTCATTGCCTCGCTGAAAACAGAAATAGTGAACAGGACAAAGCTGAAGAAAATGCCCAGATTTCAGCAAGGGAAGAAAATGACATGGATAATAAAAAGAGAGATAACAAGAAAGAAGAAAACCTAACTTGTGTCTAATCAGAATCTCTGAAGGAGAGAATAAGGGAGAGGGAGTTATTTGTCCTAATGATTCCTAAGTATTTTTCAGGATTAAGGAAAGACTTGAATCCTGCAGATACAAAAGTGCAATATTTACCAAGAAGGATAAAACAAAAATACAAAAAGAAGATCTTAAAAAGCAAGTAGAGATAAAACAGAGTTACCTGCAAAGAAGCCACAGTTAGACTTCTCTAGCAACAATGGACACCTAAAAACAGTGGTTGATACCTTCAAAAACTGAGAGAACATAACTTTCACAGAAGAATCTAGATTGAAGCTCTTTCCCAGAATAAGGGTTATTAATGGAGATAAGTTTCATCTGGGTGACCCATCTGTATCATAGGGTAAACATCCACCTGCCAAACATCTACTCCTCTTATCACCCTGTGAAGTGCATTCCTTTCCTCTGAAATCCCTGCCCCCTTCTTCTTAGTTCAGGATTCATTTTGTCAGACTAACTTTGGAATTTCCATGCCTTTATGGGTTCCCCTTATGTACACCTACTAAATTTGATTTTCTCCTGTTAAAAAAAATAACTGGAATCCTAGCATTCTACCCATCTGATATAATCTTTCAATAATGAGGGCCAGTTCACAGATGACATGATCTTATATATAGAAAACCCTTAAGATTACACACACACACACACACACACACACACACACACAGCAGGATACAAAATCCACACACAAAAATATGTTATGTTTCTATATACTAAAGATGAACATCTGAAAAGGAAGCTAAGAAAAAAATCCATTTACAATAGCTTCTAAAACAATAAAATATTTAGGGATAAACTTAACCAAGGTGGTGAAAACTTATAAATTGAAAACTACAAAACATTACTGAGATAAATTCAAGAAGACACCAATAAATGAAAAGACATCCTGTGTTCGTGGACTGGAAGACTTAATATTATTAAGATGTTCATACCACCCAGAGGGATCTTACAGACTCCATGAAATCCCCATCAATATCCCAATAATGTTTATGGCAGAAACAGAATCCTAAAATTCATATGGAATATCAGAAGACCTGGAATAGCCAAAACAATCTTGAAAAACAACAAAACTGTAGGACTCACACTTCCCAATTTCAAAACTTACTTCAAGCTATAGTCACCTAACCACATGGCACTCACATGAAGACAGACACATACATCAGTGGTATAGAATAGAGAACCCAGTAACAAACCATACATATATGGTCAAATGACTTTTGATGGGTGCCAATGCCATTCAGTGAGGAAAAGACAGACTTTTCCACAAATGGTATTGGGAAAATTGGATATCTGCGTGCAAAACAATGAAGTTGGATCCTTACCTTATACCATATTAAAAAAATTACCTCAAAGTGGATTGAAGACCTAAAACCATAACATTCTTAGAAGAAAACATAGGGTGAAAGCTTAAAGACACTGCATTTGTCAATAATTTCATGGACATGACACCAAAAGTACAGGCAAAATACATACAGTTCCCAGCCAGGGTAACATAAAACCTCACACCAAAGGCCTATTTATTCAGTTCCTATTCCAATTTCACTATATGTGGCAGTTTATTACTTGTTTCTTAAATTGTCACTAAAGCAAAGTTGATGAAAAACAAACTTAGGCCAGTTTTTTAATTGAAAACATAGATGATACATAGATAGATAGAACAATTGCATAGGAACCAGGCAGGTGATAAGCAAAGTGAAAGGAGTATGAAAATGACCATGAGGCCTTCCCAACTATTATTTATTTAAGCCCTCTTGAGAGTGGCAACACTGCAATGAAATGCTCTTTTCCTCTTAGGTAACTGCACATGTACAGACACACAGTGTTGGGAATGGATAGGGAGTGTGGGGACTGGGGGGAAACAGAGCACCTCTTCCAAGGGGACACACTTCCCAGGTAACAGCTCGTCATGACCATGGGTAAATGAGAGCCTGGAGTCTGTAGCTCTTCTGATGTCTCTGTAAAAAGAAAAAATACTACGTGGCAATGAGAAAGAATGAAATATGACCTTTTGTAGCAATGTGGATGGAACTGGAGAGTGTTATGCTAAGTGAAATAAGCCATACAGAGAAAGACAGATACCATATGTTTTCACTCTTATGTGGCTCCTGAGAAACTTAACAGAAGTCCATGGGGGAGGGGAAGAAGAAAAAAAAAAAAGAGGTTAGAGAGGGAGAGAGCCAAAGCATAAGAGACTCTTAAAAACTGAGAACCAACTGAGGGTTGATGGGGGGTGGGAGGGAGGGGAGGCTGGGTGATGGGTATTGAGGAGAGCAGCTTTTGGGATGAGCACTGGGTGTTGTATGGAAACCAATTTGACAATAAATTTCATATTTTAAAAAAAGAAAAAAATCCATATATTTATATAAAATCAATCTATTTTTCATTGTAGCTCAAAGTTTTGTTTTAATACACTTGGGGCCAAACAAAACATTCCCGGAAACTGGGCAGGAGCTGAGGGCTGTGTCTGGGAAAATGCATCCCCACCAGGTGGTGCCTGACAGATCATACTGTACCACACATGCCTGTATAGACACACAGTCCTCGGCTAAAGATCACCAC
Source organism: Leopardus geoffroyi (assembly GCF_018350155.1). NCBI lineage: Eukaryota > Metazoa > Chordata > Mammalia > Carnivora > Felidae > Leopardus > Leopardus geoffroyi. The sequence goes on from NC_059336.1 coordinate 49,909,230, forward strand.
AAAGCCCCTACCATTTTATCAGTCAAGCGTCTGCTGAAAACCTCAGAATATTATTAACATCCTGTCATTGAAAACCTTGCAGTGTACACTTTACAGGGTTGAATTTTATAGTGCATGAATTATTCCTCAAAAAAAAGTGTTATGTTTTAAACAGGCAAACATGCTCAAATCTAACCCAAAACTTGAGGAACTCAGGTGACTTCTGCTTTCCTCGGGTCAGGCAACACCCAGGGCTTCAATCTTTCCTTCTCCCTATGCCACCTGGAGCATGAGTTAATACTGAGTTAATACTGAGTTCCCATTAATTATTGATTTTTTTCCAGATAATGCTTGTTAAAGAAGAATTAATACTATTGTTTGAGAACAAATACTGCCCAAATACTGTCTTTAGTGGGATTGTAATCAGCTTTACCCACTTTCCATCTAATCTGATTGAAGCAGATTTTGTACGAAGTCTTTTTTTTTTTTAATTTTGTAGCTATTAAAAGGTCACCTATTTGCATCTGACTGAAACTCTTAAGTTCCTGGGATAAATTTATAATTATAAGTTCATAGATGACCTAACCAAGGATTGAATTACTATTCTTTTAATTAAAAGGGGGGAGCAAGGAAACAAGGGAAGGGAGGGAGAGAAATTTTCACATATACTGGAATCTGTGGGAGAAATGTTGGGTGCTGTATTACTGAATATACTGTAGCCTATTTTCCCAGCTCTGTGTCATAAGTCTGTTCATCATAATGCCTTTTGACCTTCTGCACTTACTCCATCATAATTATCCTTTAATACTCTTATAAATGAACTTTTAGCTTATCTTCCATTAATTCTCCAGAACAAGCAAAGCCATCTAAATAAAGTGTTTAACCCTTTTGTGGTTCACAGAGGCAAGAAGGAAATTCCGATCACACTCCCATGTGGACATGAACGTGAGTTGCAGCCACCTGCCTCTCCTCCCGACCCCAAGCAGGGATTAACAACTTGTATGAGTTCAGTGAGTTTAGGCCCAAAATGAACAAACCCTTTATAAAATTTTAAAGATAGAGACTCCTGAATGGCTCGGTCAGTTAAGCATCTGACTTTGGCTCAGGTCATGATCCTACAGTTTGTGGGTTTGAGCCCCGCATCAGCCTCTGTGCTGACAGCCCAGATCCTGGAGTCTGCTTCAGATTCTGTGTCTCCCTCTCTCTCTGTCCCTCCCCCACTCGCACTGTGTGTCTCTCTCTCAAAAATAAACACTAAAATTTTAAAGAGAAAGGAAAAGAGTTTTATTCAAGCCCAAGTGAGGACAGCTGTCCAGGGTACACAATCTTCATAAAGAAGAGAGTGCTCCAGGGAAGGAACATTTGGTGCAGGGTTATATATTTTTTACATAAAGAGTTACAAATCTTCATGGTAAAGGACATTCCAAAAAGTTACAGACTTTATCTCATGTTTGTAGTGTGTGTTAAGGCTATAGGACTTGAGTCTTATGGGAACTAGAGAGGTATTTTTGTTTTTCTTATCTTTATGCTTGGAATGCTCCTTTTTGGTTTTTTATTTTGTTTTGTTTAAAAAGCAGACGTACAGGGGCGCCTGGGTGGCGCAGTCGGTTAAGCGTCCGACTTCAGCCAGGTCACGATCTCGCGGTCCGTGAGTTCGAGCCCCGCGTCGGGCTCTGGGCTGATGGCTCAGAGCCTGGAGCCTGTTTCTGATTCTGTGTCTCCCTCTCTCTTTGCCCCTCCCCCGTTCATGCTCTGTCTCTCTCTGTCCCAAAAATAAATAAACGTTGAAAAAAAAAATTAAAAAAAAAAAAAAAAAAAAGCAGACGTACAATGTGTGCCCAGGGCAGAAATAGAGGTCATACTTTAAGGTTTTGCCGAGTCATTTTGTTTGACCTTAGTGAATGTTAAAGTATAGCTTCTCTGGGAGCCCAGAAGCAGGGTTCACAAATATTAAAAGTTGAAATTATCCTTTATCATGAGTGAGGGAGAACTCCCCACACCAGGTGTGGGGAAGGCTAGATAGAAGAACTGAGGGCATGAGCATGCTCAGCCCCAGAGCACAGCCCTAAGGAGCAGGGCCACTGCAGGGCTGCAGTGGCCCCAAGATGGGATGGGATGGTCCATGGAGGGTGGGGACCTGCCCTTGCCTTCAGAACATGTGGGGAAGTTCCAATTTAGACTACAAACAACTCGGGTGGTGGTAGGACAAGAGCTCTGGGCCAGGCTGACTTGAGTCCCCACTCTTCATCTTGGTGGCTGTGCAACACCCAGCAGCTGATGTGGCTTCTCACAGCCTCCACCAGTGTCCTTTTCTGTAATATGATAGCAGTCTTGTGTATCCCACAGGTGGTGGTAAGGATTGAAGAAATGAGGTTTTAGGACACAAGACAACGAGCCCAAAATGGAGTCTCTTGTGCTCAGTTCCATGTCATCAAACCAAGACCTAACTTAATTACAGCTTCAGCTCTCCCAGGAATGGAATCATAAACCAGTCAGTCAGAAATTCCCTGATCAGCACTAGCTGGATATCTGCCTGATAGACCCTTGCAATCCCCTAAAGGAAAGTAACCTTGCAATAACCAACCCACTTTTTGCCTACTATAACTTCTTGGCTCTTGCTCCCTTCTGCCTGTAAAAGTCTTTCATTTTGTGCAGTTCCTCTGAGCTCCTTTCTATCTGCTGGATTGGATGCTGCCTTATTCAAATTTTTGCTCAAATAAACTCTTAAAGCCTTTAATATGACTCAGTTTATCTTTCAACTCAGGACAGATAGAACATAATACCAGTAAGACTCACTGGCCAGACCCCCTCTATTCCTGCAAATGCTGAAAGTACTTCCTACTATCAACTGAGAAAGAAGGCAGAGCTAAAACAGAACAAAAGAATTTATTTGGGGTCTCAGAATTGCAATTCGGGGAGCAATAGGGGTAATAACCCAAATTACATCCCCCTAGGGAACAAAAGTAAGTCGAGGATTTTAGAAGACAAAAGGAATACTTGTATGTGTTGTTTGCAAATAATTTTGATTGGTTGTGGTGATAGAAAGCTAATCTTGACTAAATATGATTGGTTGCTAAGGCTGACACTAAGCTAAGTCTCTCACTGTAGCAAGTTGCAGGTTTTCCAGCAAAGTCCTTGGAATATTTGCTGTTTGGCCCAGTTAAAAGTTCATGGTTCTGGGAATGCAAGCTGGTGCAGCCACTCTGGAAAACAGTATGGAGGTTCCTAAAAAACACTAAAAATAGAACTACCCTACACCCAGCAATTGCACTACTAGGCATTTACCCAAGAGATACAGGAGTGCTGTTTCAAAGTTACACATTCACCCCCATGTTTATAGCAGCACTATCAACAATAGCCAAAGTATGGAAAGACCCCAAATGTCCATCGATGGATGAATGGATAAAGAAGATGTGGTGTATATATATATATATATATATATATATATATATATATATATATACAATAGAGTATTACTCAGCAATCAAAAAGAATGAAATCTTGCCATTTGCAACTACGTGGATGGAACTGGAGGGGATTATACTAAGTGAAATTAGTCAGTCAGAGAAAGACAAAAATCGTATGACTTCACTTATATGAGGACTTTAAGAGACAAAACAGACGAACATAAGGGAAGGGAAACAAAAATAATATAAAAACAGGGAGGGGCACAAAACAGAAGAGATTCATAAATATGAAGAACAAACTGAGGGTTAATCGAGGGCTTGTGGGAGGGGGGATGGGCTAAATGGGTAAGGGGCACTAAGGAATCTACTCCTGAAATCATTGTTGCACTATATGCTAATTTGGATGTAAATTTTAAAAAATTTAAAAAATGCTATACATATGAATATATATGTTATATATGTATATGATATAATCATATATAAGATATGAGATCATTAGGTTATCATTATAATATTTGTGTGCTTTTGTCTATGTAAGGAAATTGGAAAAGCAACTTGGATCTGTTTTTACTGATTTCTAGAAATCTCTACAACATATTGACAAGTGAAAGGACACTGTAGAATAACTTACGTGTGTAAAAAAATACCATTTAAGCACAAATGATCAATCAACCAAAATCCCTTTCTATGCTATATATCCATTTGAACAACAAAAATGTATGGAAAAATATATACGAGACCACTAAAATTGATTTCCAGAGAGAAATGACAGGCTTAAGCAGAAGGCAGACAAGGGAAGACAATTAACTTTGCTTCTATATTTTTGTATTATGTCATTTTATGTATTACAACAATTTGTATTACAATGAGATCCATTTCCTTAATGGCCCCCTGGTTCATTTTAAAACCACTTGAGGGGCACCTGGTTGGTAAAGCATGCAACTCTTGATCTCAGGGTTATGAGTTCGAGCCCTACATAGAGCTCATGAAAGAAAGAAAGAAGAAAGAAAGGAAGAAAGAAAGAAAGAAAGAAAGAAAGAAAGAAAGAAAGAAAGAAAGAAGGAAGGAAGGAAGGAAGGAAGGAAGGAAGAAAGAAAGAGATTAAAACTCTTTGATATAAGTGACTCCATTTCATTTTACGTTTCACACTGTAAACACCTATAACTCTGCCTCTGGGAATTTTTCTGGCCTGGACACTTACCTAACTACTGGGAGTTCCAGAGAGTTAATGGCCCCAGAAATAGCCCCAAAAAAACAAGGGCAGGAGCTGATAGACAACTGTTCCAGCGCCCCGGACTTTGGCTACAATGACCCTGAGGTACCTGCTCTCTGGTTCCCAGTGCTCCCCTCTGGGAAGAAGCTCTAGTCATCCACAATGGTATTGCCCCCACTGCCTGCCTCACTTTTCCTCTCCAGGTTGGGGTTTCCTGGAATCACCAGCAACACTTAGCTATGGCTGTTTTGTCCTGGTCCCATATGCCCCTTCCCACCAATGCTGAGCCCTGCGAATTGCCACCACTCTACCTTCCACCTTCACATCTGGTTTGCATATCTTACATAGCCACCAATCAACCACCTTTGACTAACCCGTTTACCTAGGTCACCACCTGGTGAGCTCTTCTCTCACCAGGGAGGCTGGAAACATCACCTACCACCTTCTTCTGGTGGTCTTTCTACAAGTAGGTGCAGCCACTGTCTAACTGGTATCTACACCATCTCAGGTCCATAGAACCCCCATGCTGTGCCTGACTATCAGGAGTTGCCAAAAATGCCAGTCCATATCCCCTGCCCCCAGGGAGCAGAGCCCAGATGGGATCCATATGTGCATAGTGCACTGGAGTAAACCCTGGGAAAGAGGGAAGAAGCAGGGCAGGAAACAGAGAGAAGCAAGAATGTGGTTTCAGGTGAAGTCTGGTTCCAAACTGATCCCACAGGGGTCCTGGAGCAGGGACCATCCTATTAAGACAGGAGGCAGGGACTTTGTACCCACATGGCACCCACCCCAGCCAGGCAATCAGAGGCTACAGGCAACAAGGCATCAGCAGATGGAAGCAGCTGCTCTGGACCAGGCAGCTTCAGTTCCCCAGAAGGGTCCAGGGGCAGGTGACAGGAGTGAAACCCAAACCCCCATAGTATCTGGGGAGGACACACCCTCTGACCAGAAAAGGAGATCCCAAGGGTCTGGACAGGGCACAAAAAACATCTGCTACAATGGCTTAAAGGTATAGAGAGTAAGCCAGAGCTTGTACATGGATGTCAGGACCAAAGGTCTGGATGGATCCAAAAGATTCAAAAGTATCAGATGTCAAGATCAAAGCATGATCTAGAAAAGGAAAGTTTCTATTCAACTGTTTTTTTCATATGAGAGCATTTCTTACAAAGGATTACACATAAGTAAACCACATTTAGTTATATAATTAATAAACCCAATCTTACTGAAAATGTTAAGCTTCATGAAAGTAGGACTGTTTCAGGAAACCCTGTGCATCTGTGACTACCTGAGCTGGCAAAAGGCTTCCGTGGAGAAATTGGGAAATTTTCATCAGAGGGGCATCTGCTTGAAGGGCTGGGACATGGGTGACCTTTGACACCCTTGGGTGACCTGTGACCCCTGGAAGCCAGCTACCCCAGCCAAGTGTTCCTTTACTTTGTTCATTGCCCACCACTCCTACCTCTTGACAAATCTCAGAGAAGCCACATTCTCTCTCCCACCTTGAACCTTGTATATACTGTTCCCACCCACTAGAGACACCCACCTCTTTCTCTATGGCCAACCCCCTTGCATGGTTTCAGCCTCAGCCAGCCTCAGCCCCAGCCCACATGAGCACCTTCCTTTGAGACCCCTTGTAAGCAAAGATTTCCCTGATCAGATGCTGTGGGAGCATGAACATTCTGTGGGATGCAGGCCCACAGAATGATAGAGACCATGACCACCATGGGCTCATTCTCCATGCAAGCTGTGTGCACTTTGAGCAGTTCACCCAGCCTTTCTAAGCTCCAGTTTCCTTCTCTGTAAAATGGAGACAATAAATGTGCCTTTTTTGATATACAGGCATACCTTATTCTATTCTGCTTCACTTTATTGCACTTTAAAGGTGCATTTTTTACAAATCAAAGGTTTGGGACAATCCCGCATTAAGCAAGGCTGTTGGCACCATTTTTTCCAATAGCATTGCTCATTTTGGGTCTCTGTGTCACATTTTGATAACTTTTACAATATTTCAAACTTTTTCATTATTGCTGTATTTGTTATGGCAATCTATGATCATTGATTATGCCTGCTGAAGGCTCAGATAGTGTGGTTAGCATTTTTTTTTAGCAATAATGCTATTGCTCCCTGGACAGACTACAGTATAATATGAACACAACTTCTATATGCACTGAGGAACCAAAAAATTAATTTGATTTTATGAGTCAAAATTTCCAGAACCCTTATTCTGGAACTGGACCTGTAATATCTCCAACACATTGTTGTATACGGGTGTGTTAGCATGCTTAGCACAATGCCTGAGTGTTTAGTACAATGTCTAGCACATATAAATGACTGGTTAACATTAGGGAATGGAGTAAAAATCACTAAAGGTGCCTAAGATTCCCATTTGCAAAAGCTAAAAATATAGAAAGTTGTTAGAAAAGTTTTACAGCTCAGGTAGACAATCATGTCTTGGATTTCAGTTCCTTGGCACCATCACCACCATCGTGCAATTATTTACTATGTTTTGTGCCATGTAGATAGTGGCTTAAAGAAAGGGAGGGAACTAGGGAAAGAGATACTATAAGGCCAAGTGGATGCCCAAAGAGACAAAACCATGAGAAGTTCAGTAAGGACAACAGCATCTAATTCTTCCAAATAATAGTTACTTAACTAGGAATGGAAAGCAAATAAAAAAGCATAGGAATCATAGTCAGATGGAAATGGTATGGGCTCCAACAATGTCTATACAACATATCACATCTGAAATCCTTCTTAACAGCACAACGAGATTCAACCTCTGCAGATGAAAAATTTGCTTCTTGTGTGTGGAATCAACATGGATATTTCAGCCCCTGCCCCCCGCCACTTGATAGATGATGGCCTAAGAAGGTGTCACAGAGAGCCCTCTTTCCAGCCCAGCTTGTAACCCCCACCCCACATCCTATAACTTGGGGGTATTCCATAAAAAATGGGTTGCAAAGAGCCAGCAGGTGCCTCAGAAAGTTGAAACAAGTAATGACAAAGAGAAATAGAAGTTGGAAGATCCAGATTCCAGTCCTAACCTCATGACTCACTGTCTGACCCTTCTCTGGCCACCACTTTGATGATCAGTAAAAGGGAAGCTAAATTAGATAGATTTGTGTTCTGTGTGTTTTATTCTTGGAAAAAGGATAAATGCAGACAATTCGAGTTTAAAATTACAAAGTATATTCTGTGATAATCTCCCTCTCACCCCAACCCCACTTGTGCATGTTTCCAGAAGTAGTTCATGCATTTATTAACAAGTGCATGGTTTATTTTATTTATACAGAACTCCCACACCTGGCATTTTTCACTCACAACACACCTTGGAATTGTGCCATGCCAGCTCAAAAGTGCTGTGTCATTTCTCTTTCTTTAGGCTGCAGAGTCTCCCACTAGAGGGAGGCACTCTAATTTTATTTTACTATTAATTTTTAATATTTTTATTATGACATTTATTGTCAAATTGATTTCCATACAACACCCAGTGCTCATCCCAAAAGGTGCCCTCCTCAATACCCATCACTCACCCTTCCCTCCCTCCCACCCCCCATCAACCCTCAGTTGGTTCTCAGTTTTTAGGGGTCTCTTATGTTTTGGTTCCCTCACTCTCTAACTTCCCCTCCCCCATGTCCTTCTGTTAAGTTTCTCAGGATCCACATAGGAGTGAAAACACATGGAATCTGTCCTTCTCTGTATGACTTATTTCACTTAGCATAACACTCTCCAGTTCCATCCACGTTGCTACAAAAGGCCATATTTCATTCTTTCTCATTGCCAGGTAGTATTCCATTGTGTATATAAACCACAATTGCTTTATACATTCATCAGTTGATGGACATTTAGGCTCTTTCCATAATTTAGCTATTGTTGAGAGTGCTGCTATAAACAGGGTGTACAAGTGCCCCTATGCATCAGTACTCCTGTATCCCTTGGGTAAATTCCTAGCAGTGCTACTGCTGGGTCATAGGGTAGGTCTATTTTTTAATTTTCTGAGGAACCTCCACACTGTTTTCCAGAGCAGCTGCACCAATTTGCATTCCCACCAACAGAGCAAGAGGGTTCCCATTTCTCCAAATCCTCGCCAGCATCTATAGTCTCCTGTTTTGTTCATTTTAGCCACTCTGACTGGCGTGAGGTGATACTTGAGTGTGGTTTTGATTTGTATTTCCCTGATGAGGACTGACATTGAGCATCTTTTCATGTGCCTGTTGGCCATCTGAATGTCTTCTTTAGAGAAGTGTCTACTCATGTCTTCTGCCCATTTCTTCACTGGATTATTTGTTTTTCGGGTGTGGAGTTTGGTGAGCTCTTTATAGATTTTGGATACTAGCCCTTTGTCCGATATGTCGTTTGCAAATATCTTTTCCCATTCCGTTGGTTGCCTTTTAGTTTTGTTGATTGTTTCCTTTGCAGTGCAGAAGCTTTTTATCTTCATGAGGTCCCAATAGTTCACTTTTGCTTTTAACTCCCTTGCCTTTGGGGATGTGTCAAGTAAGAAATCGCTGCGGCTGAGGCCAGAGAGGTTTTTCCCTGCTTTCTCCTCTAGGGTTTTCATGGTTTCCCGTCTCACATTCAGGTCCTTTATCCATTTTGAGTTTCTTTTTGTGAATGGTGTAAGAAAGTGGTCTAGTTTCAATCTTCTGCATGTTGCTGTCCAGTTCTCCCAGCACCATTTGTTAAAGACACTGTCTTTATTCCATTGGATATCCTTTCCTGCTTTGTCAAGGATTAGTTGGCCATACTTTTGTGGGTCCAATTCTGGAGTCTCTATTCTATTCCACTGGTCTATGTGTCTGTTTTTGTGCCAATACCATGCTGTCTTGATAATGACAGCTTTGTAGTAGAGGCTAAAGTCTGGGATTGTGATGCCTCCTGCTTTGGTCTTCTTCAAAATTACTTTGGCTATTCGGGGCCTTTTGTGGTTCCACACAAATCTTAGGATTGCTTGTTCTACCTTCGAGAAGAATGCTGGTGCAATTTTGATTGGGATTGCATTGAATGTGTAGATAGCTTTGGGTAGTATTGACATTTTGACAATATTTATTCTTCCAACCCATGAGCACGGAATGTTTTTCCATTTCTTTATGTCTTCTTCAATTTCCTTCATAAGCTTTCTATAGTTTTCAGCATACAGATCTTTTACATCTTTGGTCAGGTTTATTCCTAGGTATTTTATGATTCTTGGTGCAATTGTGAATGGGATCAGTTTCTTTATCTGTCTTTCTGTTCCTTCATTATTAGTGTATAAGAATGCAACTGATTTCTGTACATTGATTTTGTATCTTGCGAATTTGCTGAATTCATGTATCAGTTCTAGCAGACTTTTGGTGGAGTCTGTCGGGTTTCCATGTATAGTATCATGTCATCTGCAAAAAGTGAAAGCTTGACTTCATCTTTGTCAATTTTGATGCTTTGATTTCCTTTTGTTGTCTGATTGCTGATGTTAGAACTTCCAACACTATGTTAAACAACAGTGGTGAGAGTGAACATCCCTGTCGTGTTCCTGATCTCAGGGAAAAAGCTCTCAGTTTTTCCCCATTGAGGATGATGTTAGCTGTGGGCTTTTCATAAATGGCTTTTATGATGTTTAAGTATGTTCCTTCTATCCCGATTTTCTCGAGGGTTTTTATTAAGAAACGTTGCTGAATTTCGCAAATGCTTTTTCTAAATCAATTGACAGGATCATATGGTTCTTATCTTTTCTTTTATTAATGTGATGTATCACAGTGATTGATTTGCGAATGTTGAACCAGCCCTGCAGCCCAGGAATGAATCCCACTTGATCGTGGTGAGTAATTCTTTTTATATGCTGTTGAATTCGATTTGCTAGTATCTTATTGAGAATTTTTGCATCCATATTCATCAGGGATATTGGCCTGTAGTTCTCTTTTTTTGCTGGGTCTCTGTCTGGTTTGGGAATCAAAGTAAAGCTGGCGTCATAGAATGAGTCTGGAATTTTCCCTTCCCTTTCTATTTTTTGGAACAGCTTGAGAAGGATAGGTATTATCTCTGCTTTAAACGTCTGGTAGAACTCCCCTGGGAAGCCATCTGGTCCTGCACTCTTATTTGTTGGGAGATTTTTGATAACTGAGACAATTTCTTCACTGGTTATGGGTCTGTTCAAGCTTTCTCTTTCTTCCTGTTTGAGTTTTGGAAGTGTGTGGGTGTTTAGGAATTTGTCCATTTCTTCCAGGTTGTCCAGTTTGTTGGCATATAATTTTTCATAGTATTCCCTGATAATTGCTTGTATTTATGAGGGTTTGGTTGTAATAATTCCATTTTCATTCATGATTTTTTAGATTCTATATTGTTTGCTTCTGCTCTGATCTTTATTGTTTCTCTTCTTCTGTTGGATTTGGGGTGTCTTTGCTGTTCTGCTTCTCTTTCCTTTAGGTGTGCTGTTAGATTTTGTTTTGGGGATCTTTCTTGTTTCTTGAGATAGGCCTGGATTGCAATGTATTTTCCTCTCAGGACTGCCTTCACTACATCCCAAAGAGTTTGGATTGTTGTATTTTCATTTTCATTTGTTTCCATATATTTTTTAATTTCTTCTCTAATTGTCTGGTTGACCCACTCATTCTTTAGTAGGGTGTTCTTTAACCTCCATGCTTTTGGAGGTTTTCCAGACTTTTTCCTGTGGTTGATTTCAAGCTTTATTGCATTGTGATCTGAAAGTATGCATGGTATGATCTCAATTTTTGTATACTTATGAAGGGCTGTTTTGTGCCCCAGTATGTGATCTATCTTGGAGAAGGTTCCATGTGCACTCAAGAAGAAAGTATATTCTGTTGCTTTGGGATGCAGAGTTCTAAATGTATCTATCAAGTCCATCTGATCCAGTGTATCTTTCAGGGCCCTTGTTTCTTTATTGATCCTGTGTCTAGATGATCTACCCAATGTTGTAAGTGGTATTAAAGTCCCCTGCAATTACCACATTCTTATCAATAAGGTTGCTTATGTTTTTGATTAATTGTTTTATATATTTGGGGGCTCCCGTATTTGGCGCATAGACATTTATAGTTGTTAGCTCTTCCTGATAGATAGACCCTGTAATTATTATATAATGCCCTTCTTCATCTCTTGTTACAGCCTTTAATTTGAAGTCTGGTTTGTCTGATATAAGTATGACTACTCCAGCGTTCTTTTGACTTCCAGTAGCATGATAGATATTTCTCCATCCCCTCACTTCCAATCTGAAGGTGTCCTCAGGTCTCAAATGAGTCTCTTGTAGAGAGCAAATAGATGGGTCTTGGTTTTGTATCCATTCTGATACCCTATGTCTTTTGGTTGGAGCATTTAGTGCATTTACATTCAGTATTATTATAGAAAGATATGGGTTTAGAGTCATTGTGATGTCTGTAAGTTTCATGCTTGCAGGGATGTCTCTGGTACTTTTTCTCAGAGGATCCCCCTTAGGATCTCTTTTAGGGCTAGTTTAGTGGTGATGAATTCCTTCAGTTTGTTTGTTTGGGAAGACCTTTATGTCTCCTTCTATTCTAAATGACAGACTTGCTGGATAAAGGATTCTTGGCTGCATATTTTTTCTGTTCATCACATGGAAGATTTCTTGCCATTCCTTTCTGGCCTGCCAAGTTTCAGTAGACAGATCCGTCACAAGTCTTATCGGTCATCTTTTATATGTTAGGCATGTTTATCCCTAGCTGCTTTCAGAATCTCTTTATCCTTGTATTTTGCCAGTTTCACTATGATGTGTCGTGCAGAAGATCGATTCAAGTTACGTCTGAAGGGAGTTCTCTGTGCCTCTTGGATTTCAATGCCTTTTTCCTTCCCCAGTTCAGAGACGTTCTCAGCTATGATTTCTTCAGGTACACCTCAACACCTTTCCCTCTCTTTTCCTCCTGTGGAATCCCAATTATGCATACATTATTTCGTTTAAGTATGTCACGTCGTTCTCTACGTCTCTCCTCATACTCCTGGATTTCTTTTATATCTCTGTTTCTCAGTTTCTTCTTTTTCCATAATTTTATCTTCTTTTTTTTTTTAATTTTTTTTTCAACGTTTATTTATTTTTGGGACAGAGAGAGACAGAGCATGAACGGGGGAGGGGCAGAGAGAGAGGGAGACACAGAATCGGAAACAGGCTCCAGGCTCTGAGCCATCAGCCCAGAGCCTGACGCGGGGCTCGAACTCCCGGACCGCGAGATCATGACCTGGCTGAAGTCGGACGCTTAACCGACTGCGCCACCCAGGCGCCCCCATAATTTTATCTTCTAATTCACCTATTCTCTCCTCTGCCTCTTCAATCCGAGCTGTGATTGCCTCTATTTTATTTTGCAGCTCATTTATAACATTTTTTAGTTCCTCCTGACTGTTTCTTAGTCCCTTGATCTGTAGTAATAGATTCTCTGCTGTCCTCTATACTTTTCAAGCCCAGCGATTAATTTTATGACTATTATTCTAAATTCACTTTCTGTTATATTGTTTAAATCATTTTTGATCAGTTCGTTAGCTGTTGTTCTTTCCTTGATGTTTTTCTGAGGAGAATTCTTCCATTTAGTCATTTTGGATAGTCCCTGGAGTGGTGCGGGACTGCAGGGCACTTCCCCTGTGCTGTCTTGAATAACTGGAGTTGGTGGACAGGGCCGTAGTCAAACCTGATGTCTGCCCCCAGACCACCGCTGGGGCCACAGTCAGACTGGTGTATACCTTATCATCCCCTCTCCCAGGGGCAAGACTCACTGTGGATTGGTGTGGCCTCTGTCTGGGATACTTGCACACTGCCAGTCTTGTGGTACTGCTTCGATGGGATCTGGCGTATTAGCCGGGGTGGATCTGCAAGGTGCACAGGGGTGGGAGGGGCAGGCTCCGCTCACTTTGCCTTCAGTGGTCAGCTTCAGGAGGGACCCTATGGCACCAGGAGGGAGGCAGACCCGTCAGAGGGATGGATCCACAGAAGCACAGCGTTGGGTGTTTGTGCAGTGCAAGCAAGTTCCATGATGGGAACTGGTTCCCTTTGGTATTTTGGCTGGGGGATGAGCGAGGGAGACAGTGCTTCCCAGCGCCTTTGTTCCCCACCAAGTTGAGCTCTGTCTTCCCGGTCTCAACAACTCTCCCTCCCGCTCTCTGAACAGAGCTGTTGACTTATAACATTCCAGATGTTAAGTCCCACTGGCTGTCAGAACACACTCCGTCTGTCCCCTCCACTTTTGCAAGCCAGACTCAGGGGCTCTGCCTTGCTAGGTGGGCTGGCTGCCCTTCCACCGCCCTGGCTCCCTCCCGCCAGTCCATGTAGCACGCACCACCTCTCTGCCCTTCCTACCCTCTTCCATGTTCCTCTCATCTATGCTTGGCTCCAGAGAGTCCATTCTGCTAGTCTTCTGGTGGTTATCAGGGTAAATTAGGCAGATGTGGGTGGAATCTAAGTGACCAGCAGGACGCAGTGAGTCCAGCGTCCTCCTACACCACCATCTTCTCTGAGAACAACCCAGTTTTTAATATTTTTTGAGAGAGAGCGAGAGAAAGACAGACAGAGTGTGAGTGGGGGAGGGGCAGAGGGAGAGGGAGATAGAGAATCTGAAGCAGGCTCCAGGCTCTGAGCTGTCAGCATGGAGCCTGACACTGGGCTCAAGCCCACAAACCATGAGATCATGACCTGAGCCTAAATCAAGAGTTGGTTGCTCAACCAACTGAGCCACCCAGGTGCCCCTATTATCTGTTCATACCAAATCTATTTAAAATCAACAGGGCCATGAGGGTGTCTCAGATGGTTAAATGTCCGACTTCAGCTCAGTTCATGAGCCACTCAGGCACCCTTTATGTTATTTTTTAAGTGCAAGAGGATAATTTATATTGCCTTGTTTACAATATATACTGTATAGATCCTAAGGGGATCATTTCAATATTTTTACTTTTGTGCAAAATCTGATAGGTCATTTTTTTTTCTCCAAGATTTTATTTAAATTCAAATTAGTTAACATACAGTGTAATGTTGGTTTCAGGAGTTGAATTTAGTGCTTCATCACTTACATATAAATCCCCGTGTTCATTACAAGAAGTGCCCTCCTTAATGCCCATCACCCAGTTAGCCCATTCCCCACCCATCTCCCCTCCAGCAACCCTCAGCTTGTTCTCTATAGTTAAAAGTCTCTTATGATTTGCCTCCCTCTCTGTTTTTATCTTATTTTATTTTTCTTTCCCTTTCCCTATGTTCATCTGTTTTGTTTCTTAAATTCCACATATGAGTGAATTCATTTGGCATTTTTCTTTCTCTGACTGATGTATTTTGCTTAGCATTTTAGATGACTTTTTAGGCTCCCTTCCAGCTCTGATTATCCAAGTCATCCATTAAAAACTGCCTGTCAGCCTTCCCAAAGTGAGCAACATGAAGTTTGCCACCCAGGAAGTCTTACCTCTTCCACCAGGAGGTGCTCTGGAAAGATTCCTCCTGTTAACCAGCCCACTCCTCTCTTCAGACCTGGGACTGCCATTGGATAGCCAGGTGGCATCTTGGTGGCAAACCAGGCCTAAAAAGGCTCTATTCTACAGTACTCGCGAGGTGGAGGCTTCCATTACCAAACATTGGATACTCAGCGACCTGACCCCCTAAACCACTCAAACACATTCCAGAAAATTCCTGGCCCTAAAGGACTTCCCTTGCCTTTGCCCAAAGCTGGTCTGGCCCCTTGTGTCAGGATAGTGTTCCCGCCACAATGGTTCATCCTCTAGAAAATAAAAAGAGAATTAAGCCATGAAAACAAATGAGGCTCTGTCCTCCTTGGAACCCCTTGTCCAGCTACAAACTTACACAAATGTTGGCCCACAAAACTGTCATGTCTGCCACAGTGTCCAAGGGGGAGACTTGGGTCAACCACCGGCATGCTGATGACCTTTCCTCATCCTAGGGGGCAGGCCAAGTGGTGGGGGCCTCATAGGCAGGTGAATAAAGATGAGTGGTCAGAGAGGGATGATCCAACATCAAACACAGATTATGGCATTGGATGCTGATTAGGGTAATCAATTATAGCTGAAATCATTAGATGGCTATGAATGGAAGGTACCTGGGAGAATGTCCCAGAATGTTGCATAACAGGTATCATACAACTTAATGGTGGAAAACAGCAATAATCATTATCTCTCATGATTTCTGTGGGTCAGGAATTTACTGGGTGATTCTGGTTCAGGGTCTCTCAAGAGGATACAGTCAGACATCTGCCTGGGCTGCCATCATCTGAAGCTTGGCTTGGGAAGCTCCTACTAGTCCCCTCACATAGCTATTGAGGTAGTGCTGGCTTTGGGGGAAGTGTTAACACCTCTCTCCATGGGCCCTTCCAATGGCCTACTTGAGCATCCTTAGGGCAGGGTGGCTGGCTTCCCTCAGCATGAGCCGTGGAGCATGAGCAAGATGGAAACTGCAATGATTTCTCAGCCATGGAGGCTGGAGGTCCACCTTGATTCGGTGTGGGTGCATGAAAGTGTGGCTCCCAGGAGGCAAGAATCACTGACAACCATCTTGGAAGTTGGCTAACACAGAGACACAACAATCTATGAAAACAGAAAATGATGAGCAGTCCGTGTCAAGTCCATGACACTGTAAGCATTGGTAGAGGATGTGAAGGATGAAGAATGAACAAGAAGAGAGAAAATTACAAGCAAACCTTCTTGTACTTCCATTGGACAGTGGTACCCAGAACTGTTTTTCTTTTCTTACATTTCTTGTTATTTTAAGTGGTTTAAAAATGCTATCAATAGTGCATACATATATCACCATTATAAGAATGTCTAACAATGCATGTGACAAGAAGTCCCCTCTTTTTTTAATATGAAATTTATTGTCAAGTGGTTTCCATACAACATCCAGTGCTCATCCCAACAGATGCCCTCCTCAATGCCCATAACCCACTTTCCCCTCTCTCCCACCCCCCATCAACTTTCAGTTTATTCTTAGTGTTTAAGAGTCTCTTATGGTTTGGCTCCCTCCCTCTCTAATTTTTTCTTTTCTTCCCCTCCCCCATGGTCTCTGTTAAGTTTCTCAGGATCCACATAAGAGTGAAAACATATGGTGTCTGTCTTTCTCTGTATGACTTGTTTCACTTAGCATAACACTCTCCAGTTCCATCCACATTGCTACAAAAGGAGAAGCCACATCTTGACTACATTACCTTGAATGACAGGCCCATCCCAGAGGCAATCACTGTTATCTCATTGATCTAATATCCCAGAATTTTCCTTTACAGTTTTCTTTGTATTACATATCATGTGTATGTGTAGGTATGAAATGGATTTAATTTAATGAGAAAGGTAATTTCATTTTGTGGGTTTTTTCATAAACTCTGTCATACAGTGTATTACTGCTCTTCAAACTGCTTTTTCATTTATCAACATATCTTGGATATCATTCATATTTATGTATATAATAAATCTACCTCATTCTTCTAACTGCTGCATGGCATCCCATACTATGGATGTACCATGGTTGTAACTATTTGCCTAATGAAGGGGATTTAGGTTATTTGTACTTTTCCTATTACTAACAATGATAAACTTTGTACAACATTTACTCCTATATAGTTTATCATTTCTGAGTATATTTATATATTATCTTCTGTTGTCAATTCTTAATTTTATTGTGTTGTGTTGTGATCAGTGTGACCTATAACATGATTTCTATTTTTTTTCTTTTGTTGACAATTTTTGAAAAACACACATTCTTTAAACGTCTATTTATTGTTGAGAGAGAGAGAGAGAGAGAGAGCATGAGTGGGTGAGAGGCAGAGAGAGAGAGAGAGACATAGAGTCCTAAGCAGGTCCCAGGCTCTGAGCTGTCAGCACAGAGCCTGATATGGGGCTCAAACTCATGAACAGCCAGTTCATGACCTAAGCCGAAGTTGTATGCTTAACCAACTGAGCTACCCAAGTGCCCTGACAATTTCTTTATAGCTTACACATACTCAATTTCTGTGACCATGCTATGTATGGTTGAAAATAATGTAGATTCTTTCATGGGGCAGTAGACCTATTATCTATCAAATGAAGTTTGTTGTCTGTAGTATTCAAATGCTCTGCTTATTTTTATCTTCATGATCTCTGTCAATTTTGAGAAATGTTCATCAAAATTCTCATAATGGTGAAGTTACAAACTGATGGTTACCAGAAGGGAGATGTGTGAAATAGGTGATGGGGATTAAGGATGCATTTGTCATGATTGGCACTGGATGTTGTATGGAAGTGTTGAATTACTATATTGAACACTTAAAATGTATATAACACTATATGTTGACTAAGTGGATTTAAAAAAAAAACTTAAAACCAAATAAATAAATTTCTCTTTGTATTTTCATCAGTTTTTATTTTAGATCTAAGTCACTCAAAGGGGGCCTGGGTGGCTCAGTTGGTTAGGCATTTGACTCTTTTTATTTAAAAAAAATTTTTTTTTAGTTAACATACAGTGCAATATTGGTTTCAGGAGTAGAATTCAGTGATTCATCCCTTACATACAACACCCAGCGTTCATCACATGTGCCCTCCTTTGTACCCATCACCCATCTAGCCCATATCTCCCACCCACCTCCCTCTGTCAACCCACAGTTTGTTCTCTATCATTAAGAGTCTCTTGTGGTTTGTTTCCCTCTCTTCTCTTTCCCCCTCCTTCCCATATGTTTATCTGTTTTGTTTCTTAAATTCCACATATGAGTGAAGTCGTGGTTTGTTTCCCTCTCTTCTCTTTCCCCCTCCTTCCCATAAGTTTATCTGTTTTGTTTCTTAAATTCCACATATGAGTGAAGTCATATGGTATTTGTCTTTCCCTGATTGGCTTATTTCACTTAGCCTAATACATTCTAGCTCCATTCACGTCATTGCAAATGGCAAGATTTCATTATTTTTGATGTCTGAGTAATATTCCCTTGTATGTATGTATATATATACATATCAAGGGAATATTATATATATACATATTTATATATATATTATATATTTATATATATGTGTGTGTATGTTATACACATATATATCCACACATACCACATCTTTATCCATTCATCAGTTGATAGATATTTGGGCTTTCTCCATAGTTTGGCTATTGATGATAATGCTGCTATAAACATTAGGATGCATGTATCCCTTCGAATCTGTATTATGTATCCTTCAGGTAAATATCTATTAGCGTAATTGCTGAATTCTAAGGTGCTTCTATTTTTAATTTTCTGAGGAACCCTCATACTATTCTACAGAGTAGCCGCACCAGTTTGCATTCCCACCAGCAGTGCAAGAGGGCTCCCCTTTCTACACATCATTGACAACACCTGTTGATTCTTGCCTTGTTAATTTTAGCCATTCTGACAGGTGTGAGATGGTATCTCATTGTGGTTGTGATTTGCATTTCCCTGAGGATGAGTGATGTCGAGCATCTTTTCATGTGTCTGTTAGCCATCTGGATGCCTTCTTTGGAAAATTGTCTATTTGTGTATTCTGCCCCTTTCATTTTAAAACAAATTTTTTTAATGTTTATTTTGAGGGAGAGAGAGACAGGGTGAAAGCAAGTGAGGGGCAGAGAGAGAGGGAGACACAGAATCTGAAGCAGGCTCCAGGCTCCAAGCTGTCAGCACAGAGCCCAATGCAGGGCTCGAACTCACGAACTCTAAGTTCATGACCTGAGCTGAAGTCAGATGCTTAACCTATTGAGCCACCCAGGTGTCTCTCTTTGGCCCCTTTCTTAACGGCATTATTTCTTCTTTTGGTATTGAGTTTGATTACATTCTTTATAGATTTTGGATACTAACCCTTTATCAGATATATCATTTGCAAATATCTTCTCCCATTCCGTAGGCTGCTTTTAGTTTTGCTGATAGTTTTCTTTGCTGTGCAAAAGATTTTAATCTTGATGAAGACTCAATAGTTCATGTTTGCTTTTGTTTCCCTTGCCTTCAGCAACATATCTAATAAGAAGTTGCTTTGGCCAAGGTCAAAGAGGTTGCTGCCTGTGTTCTCCTCTAGGAGTTTGCTGGTTTCTTGTCTCATATTTAGGTCTTTCATCCATTTTGAATTTATTTTTGTGTATGGTGTAGCGAAGTGGTCCAGTTTCACTCCTTTGCATGTGGCCATGCAGTTTCTCCAACAACATTTGTTAAAAAGACTGTCTTTTTTCCATTGGATATTCTTTCCTTCTTTGTTGAAGATGAGTTAACCATATATATGGATTTGTTTCTGGGTTTTCTATTCTGTTCCATTGACCTATGTGTCTGTTTTGGTGCTAGTACCATACTGTCTTGATGACCACAGCTTTGTAATATAGCCTGAAATCCAGAATTGTGATGCTTCTAGCTTTGTTTTTCTTTTTCAGGATTGGCTATTCATGGCCTTTTGTGATTCCACACAAATTTTAGGATTGTTTTTTCTAGCTCTGCAGAAAATGCTGGTGGTTATTTTATAGGGATTGCATAAAATGTGTGGATTGCTTTGAGTAGTATAGACATGTTAACAATGTTTGTTCTCTCAATCCATAAGCATGGAATTCTTTTCCATTTCTTTGTGTCCTCTTCAGTTTACTTCATAGGTGTTCTGTGGTTTTCAGAGTATAGATATTTTGCTTCTTTAGTTAGATTTATTCCTGGTATCTTATTGTTTTTGGTGTAGTTGTAAATGGGATCTATTCCTTGATTTCTTTACTGCTGCTTCATTATTGGTGTATATAAACCCAACAGATTTCTATATGTTGATTTTGCATCCTGTGCCTTTGCTGAATTCATGTATTAGCTCTAGCAATTTTTTGATGGAATCTTTCGGATTTTCTATGTAGAGTATCATGTCATCTGCAAATAGTGAAAGTTTGACTTTCTCCTTGATGATTTATATGTCTTTTATTTCTTTTTGTTTTCTGATTTCATATGCTAAGACTTCTAGTACTATGTTAAATAGTAATGGTGAGAGTGGACACCTTTGTCTTGATTCTTCTGACTGTAGGGGAAAGACTTTCAATTTTTCCCCATTGAGGACGATATTAGCTGCAGGTCTTTTGATTATGGCCTTTATGATGTTGAGGTATGTATCATCAATCCCTACTTTGTTGAGAGATTTTTATCAGAAATTGATGCCATATTTGGTCAAATGCTTTTTCTGCATCTATTGACAGGATCATATAGTTCTTATCTTTTATTTTATTAATGTGGTATATCACATTGATTGATTTGCAAATATTGAACCAGCCCTGCAGCCCAGGAATAAATCCCACTGGAACATGGTGAATAACTCTTTTAATGTCCCATGAATTCAATTTGATAGTATTTTATTAGCATTTTTGCATCCAGGTTCTTCAGGGATATTGGCTTGTGATAATGTTTTTTAGCAGGGTATTTGCCTGATTTTGGAATCAAGGTAATGCTGGATTTGAGTTTGGGAGTTTCCTTTCCATTTCTATTTTCTGGAACAGTTTGAGAAGAATATGCATTAACTCTTCTTTAAATGTCTGGTAGAATTCCCCTGGGAAGCCATCTGGCCCAGGACTCCTTTTTGTTGGGAGATTTTTGATTAACTGATTCAATTTCTTTGCTCATTTTGCATCTGTTCAAATTTTCTATTTCTTCCTGATTCAGTTTTGGTACCTTGTGAGTTTCTAGGAATTTGTCCATTTCTTCCAGATTGTCCAGTTTGTTGGCATATAATTTTTCATAGTATTGTATTATAATTGTTTGTATTTCAGTGGTGTTGATTGTGATCTTTCATCTTTCATTCATGACTTTATCTATTCAAAGTCATCTTTCATTCATGACTTTATCTATTTGGGTACTTTATCTTTTCTTTTTGATAAGTCTGGCTAGGGGGTTATCAATTTTGTTCATTCTTTTAAGGAACCAGCTCTTAGTTTCATTGATTTGTTCTACTGGGTTTTTTGATTTCTATATCATTTATTTCTGCTCTAATCTTTATTATTTCCCTTCTTCTGCTGGCTTTAGGCTTTATTTGCTGTTCCTTTTCTAGCTTTTTTAGGTGTAAGGCTAAGTTGTTATTGGGGACCTTCCTGCTTCTTGAGATAGGCCAGAATTGCAATGCATTTTCCTGCTAGGATTGCCTTTGTGGCATCCCAAAGGGTTTGGACTGTCATATTTTCATTTTCATTGGCTTCCATGTATTTTTTTATTTCTTCTTTAATTTACTGGTTAATTCATTAGTAGAATATTCTTTAACCTCCATGTATTTGAGGGCTTTCAATTTTTTTTCTTGTGGTTGACTTCAAGTTTCATAGTGTTGTGGTCTGAAAATACATGGCATGATCTGCTTGTACTTGTTGAGAGATGATTTGTGACCCAGTACATGATCTTATTCTGGATAATGTTCCATGTGCACTTGAAAAGAATGTGTATTCTGCTATTTTCAGATAAAATGTTCTGAATATATCTGTTAAGTCCATACAGTTCAATGTGTCATTCAAAGTCAGTTTCCTTATTTATTTTCTGCTTAGATTATCTGTCCATTGCTATAACTGGGGTGTTAAAATCCCATCCTATTATTGTATTACAATTAATGAATTTATTTATGTTTGTTATTAATTGATTTATATATTTGGGTGTTCAAGACAGGGGTATAAATATTTACAACTGTTAGATATTTTCTATGGATAGACCCCTTAATTATGATATAATGCCCTTCTTAATCTCTTGTTACAGTCTTTTGTTAAAAATCTAGTTTGTCTGATAGGGTATCGGAATGAATAAAAAAAAAGACCCATCTATTTTCTGTCTACAGGAGACTCATTTTAGACCTGAGGACACCTTCAGATTGAAAGTGAGGGAATGGAGAACTATCATGCTACTGGAAGTCAAAAGAAAGCCAGATTAGCCACACTTCTACCAGACAAACTAGACTTTAAATTAAAGGCTGTAACAAGGGATGAAGAAAGACATTATTTAATAATTACAGGATCTATCCATCAGGAAGAGCTAGCAATGTCTATGTGCCAAATTCAGGAGCACCCAAATATATGAAACAATTAATCACAAACATAAGCGATCTTATTGATAAGAATGTGGTAATTGCGGGGGACTTTAATACTCCACTTACAACGATGGACAGATCATCAAGACAGAGAATCAGTAAAGAAAAAATGACCTTGAATGATTCATTGGACAAGATGGACTTGACACGTATATTTAGAACTCTGCATCCCAAAGCAACAGAATATACTTTCTTCTCGAGTGCACATGGAACCTCTCCAAGATAGATCACATACTGGGTCACAAAACAACCCTTAATAAGTATAAAAGAATTGAGATCATATCATGCACACTTTCAGATCACAAAGCTATGAAACTTGAAATCAACCACAGGAAAAAGCCTGGAAAACCTCCAAAAATATGAAGGTTAAAGAACATCCTACTAAAGAACGAATAGGTCAACCAGGCAATTAGAGAAGAAATTTAAAAAATATATGGAAACAGGCGGATTCCAGGAAGATGGCGGCTTAGGAGGACGCTGGGCTCACCGCGCGTCCTGCTGATCAATTAGATTCCACCTACACCTGCCTAAATAACCCAGAAAACCGCCAGAGGATTAGCAGAACGGAGTCGCCGGAGCCAAGCGCAGACGAGAGGCCCACGGAAGAGGGTAGGAAGGGCGGCGAGGCGGTGCGCGCTCCACGGACTGGCGGGAGGGAGCCGGGGCGGAGGGGCGGCTCGTCGGCCAAGCAGAGCCCCGGAGTCTGGCCTGCAAAAGTGGAGGGGCCTGACGGACTGTGTTCCGACAGCAAGCGCGACTTAGCGTCTGGGAGGTCATAAGTTAACAGCTCTGCTCAGAAAGCGGGAAGGCTGGAGGACAAAGGGAGGGAGAGCTGCTGAGCCCCCGGACGACAGAGCTCAGTTTGGTGGGGAACAAAGGCGCTCGCCAGCGCCATCTCCCCCGCCCATCCCCCAGCCAAAATCCCAAAGAGAACCAGTTCCTGCCAGGGAACTTCCTCGCTCCGCGCAAACACCCAACACTGTGCTTCTGCGGAGCCAAACCTCCGGCAGCGGATCTGACTCCCTCCCGCTGCCACAGGGCCCCTCCTGAAGTGGATCACCTAAGGAGAAGCGACCTAAGCCTGCCCCTCCTGCCCCTGTGCACCTTGCCTACCCACCCCAGCTAATACGCCAGATCCCCAGCATCACAAGCCTGGCAGTGTGCAAGTAGCCCAAACGGGCCACGCCACCCCACAGTGAATCCCGCCCCTAGGAGAGGAGAAGAGAAGGCACACACCAGTCGGACTGTGGCCCCAGCGGTGGGCCGGGGGCAGACATCAGGTCGGAGTGCGGCCCCGCCCACCAACTCCAGTTATACACCACAGCACAGGGGAAGTGCCCTGCAGGTCCTCACCACGCCAGGGACTATCCAAAATGACCAAGCGGAAGAATTCCCCTCAGAAGAATCTCCAGGAAATAACAACAGCTAATGAGCTGATCAAAAAGGATTTAAATAATATAACAGAAAGTGAATTTAGAATAATAGTCATAAAATTAATCGCTGGGCTTGAAAACAGTATACAGGACAGCAGAGAATCCCTTGCTACAGAGATCAAGGGACTAAGGAACAGTCACGAGGAGCTGAAAAACGCTTTAAATGAAATGCAAAACAAAATGGAGACCACCACAGCTCGGATTGAAGAGGCAGAGGAGAGAATAGGTGAACTAGAAGATAAAGTTATGGAAAAAGAGGAAGCTGAGAGAAAGAGAGATAAAAAAATCCAGGAGTATGAGGGGAAAATTAGAGAACTAAGTGATACACTAAAAAGAAATAATATACGCATAATTGGTATCCCAGAGGAGGAAGAGAGAGGGAAAGGTGCTGAAGGGGTACTTGAAGAAATAATAGCTGAGAACTTCCCTGAACTGGGGAAGGAAAAAGCCATTGAAATCGAAGAGGCACAGAGAACTCCCTTCAGACGGAACCTGAATCGATCTTCTGCACGACATATCATAGTGAAACAGGCAAAATACAAGGATAAAGAGAAAATTCTGAAAGCAGCAAGGGGTAAACGTGCCCTCACATATAAAGGGAGACCTATAAGACTCGTGACTGATCTCTCTTTTGAAACTTGGCAGGCCAGAAAGAATTGGCACGAGATTTTCAGTGTGCTAGACAGAAAAAATATGCAGCCGAGAATCCTTTATCCAGCAAGTCTGTCATTTAGAATAGAAGGAGAGATAAAGGTCTTCCCAAACAAACAAAAACTGAAGGAATTTGTCACCACTAAACCAGCCCTACAAGAGATCCTAAGGGGGACCCTGTGAGACAAAATACCAGAGACATCACTACAAGCATAAAACATACAGACATCACAATGACTCTAAACCCATATCTTTCTATAATAACACTGAATGTAAATGGATTAAATGCGCCAACCAAAAGACATAGGGTATCAGAATGGATAAAAAAACAAGACCCATCTATTTGCTGTCTACAAGAGACTCATTTTAGACCTGAGGACACCTTTAGATTGAGAGTGAGGGGATGGAGAACTATTTATCATGCTACTGGAAGCCAAAAGAAAGCTGGAGTAGCCATACTTATATCAGACAAACTAGACTTTAAATTAAAGGCTGTAACAAGAGATGAAGAAGGACATTATATAATAGTTACAGGGTCTATCCATCAGGAAGAGCTAACAATTATAAATGTCTATGCGCCGAATACCGGAGCCCCCAAATATATAAAACAACTATTCATAAACATAAGCAACCTTATTGATAAGAATGTGGTAATTGCAGGGGACTTTAACACCCCACTTACAGAAATGGATAGATCATCTAGACACACGGTCAATAAAGAAACAAGGGCCCTGAATGAGACATTGGATCAGATGGACTTGACAGATATATTTAGAACTCTGCATCCCAAAGCAACAGAATATACTTTCTTCTCGAGTGCACATGGAACATTCTCCAAGATAGATCATATACTGGGTCACAAAACAGCCCTCCATAAGTTTACCAGAATTGAAATTATACCATGCATACTTTCAGACCACAATGCTATGAAGCTTGAAATCAACCACAGAAAAAAGTATGGAAAACCTCCAAAAGCATGGAGGTTAAAGAGCACCCTACTAACGAATGAGTGGGTCAACCAGGCAATTAGAGAAGAAATTAAAAAATATATGGAAACAAACGAAAATGAAAATACAACAATCCAAACGCTTTGGGACGCAGCGAAGGCAGTCCTGAGAGGAAAATACATTGCAATCCAGGCCTATCTCAAGAAACAAGAAAAATCCCAAATACAAAATCTAACAGCACACCTAAAGGAAATGGAAGCAGAACAGCAAAGGCAGCCTAAACCCAGCAGAAGAAGAGAAATAATAAAGATCAGAGCAGAAATAAATAATATAGAGTCTAAAAAAACTGTAGAGCAGATCAACGAAACCAAGAGTTGGTTTTTTGAAAAAATAAACAAAATTGACAAACCTCTAGCCAGGCTTCTCAAAAAGAAAAGGGAGATGACCCAAATAGATAAAATCATGAATGAAAATGGAATTATTACAACCAATCCCTCAGAGATACAAACAATTATCAGGGAATACTATGAAAAATTATATGCCAACAAATTGGACAACCTGGAAGAAATGGACAAATTCCTGAACACCCACACTCTTCCAAAACTCAACCAGGAGGAAATAGAAAGCTTGAACAGACCCATAACCAGCGAAGAAATTGAATCGGTTATTAAAAATCTCCCAACAAATAAGAGTCCAGGACCAGATGGCTTCCCAGGGGAGTTCTACCAGACGTTTAAAGCAGAGATAATACCTATCCTTCTCAAGCTATTCCAAGAAATAGAAAGGGAAGGAAAACTTCCAGACTCATTCTATGAAGCCAGTATTACTTTGATTCCTAAACCAGATAGAGACCCAGTAAAAAAAGAGAACTACCGGCCAATATCCCTGATGAATACGGATGCAAAAATTCTCAATAAGATACTAGCAAATCGAATTCAACGGCATATAAAAAGAATTATTCACCACGATCAAGTGGGATTCATTCCTGGGATGCAGGGCTGGTTCAACATTCGCAAATCAATCAACGTGATACATCACATTAACAAAAAAAAAGAGAAGAACCATATGATCCTGTCAATCGATGCAGAAAAGGCCTTTGACAAAATCCAGCACCCTTTCTTAATAAAAACCCTTGAGAAAGTCGGGATAGAAGGAACATACTTAAAGATCATAAAAGCCATTTATGAAAAGCCCACAGCTAACATCATCCTCAACGGGGAAAAACTGAGAGCTTTTTCCCTGAGATCAGGAACACGACAGGGATGCCCACTCTCACCGCTGTTGTTTAACATAGTGCTGGAAGTTCTAGCATCAGCAATCAGACAACAAAAGGAAATCAAAGGCATCAAAATTGGCAAAGATGAAGTCAAGCTTTCGCTCTTTGCAGATGACATGATATTATACATGGAAAATCCGATAGACTCCACCAAAAGTCTGCTAGAATTGATACATGAATTCAGCAAAGTTGCAGGATACAAAATCAATGTACAGAAATCAGTTGCATTCTTATACACTAACAATGAAGCAACAGAAAGACAAATAAAGAAACTGATCCCATTCACAATTGCACCAAGAAGCATAAAATACCTAGGAATAAATCTAACCAAAGATGTAAAGGATCTGTATGCTGAAAACTATAGAAAGCTTACGAAGGAAATTGAAGAAGATTTAAAGAAATGGAAAGACATTCCCTGCTCATGGATTGGAAAAATAAATATTGTCAAAATGTCAATACTACCCAAAGCTATCTACACATTCAATGCAATCCCAATCAAAATTGCACCAGCATTCTTCTCGAAACTAGAACAAGCAATCCTAAAATTCATATGGAACCACAAAAGGCCCCGAATAGCCAAAGGAATTTTGAAGAAGAAGACCAAAGCAGGAGGCATCACAATCCCAGACTTTAGCCTCTACTACAAAGCTGTCATCATCAAGACAGCATGGTATTGGCACAAAAACAGACACATAGACCAATGGAATAGAATAGAAACCCCAGAACTAGACCCACAAACGTATGGTCAACTCATCTTTGACAAAGCAGGAAAGAACATCCAATGGAAAAAAGACAGCCTCTTTAACAAATGGTGCTGGGAGAACTGGACAGCAACATGCAGAAGGTTGAAACTAGACCACTTTCTCACACCATTCACAAAAATAAACTCAAAATGGATAAAGGACCTGAATGTGAGACAGGAAACCATCAAAACCTTAGAGGAGAAAGCAGGAAAAGACCTCTCTGACCTCAGCCGTAGCAATCTCTTACTCGACACATCCCCAAAGGCAAGGGAATTAAAAGCAAAAGTGAATTACTGGGACCTTATGAAGATAAAAAGCTTCTGCACAGCAAAGGAAACAACCAACAAAACTAAAAGGCAACCAACGGAATGGGAAAAGATATTTGCAAATGACATATCGGACAAAGGGCTAGTATCCAGAATCTATAAAGAGCTCACCAAACTCCACACCCGAAAAACAAATAACCCAGTGAAGAAATGGGCAGAAAACATGAATAGACACTTCTCTAAAGAAGACATCCGGATGGCCAACAGGCACATGAAAAGATGTTCAGCGTCGCTCCTTATCAGGGAAGTACAAATCAAAACCACACTCAGGTATCACCTCACGCCAGTCAGAGTGGCCAAAATGAACAAATCAGGAGACTATAGATGCTGGCGAGGATGTGGAGAAACGGGAACCCTCTTGCACTGTTGGTGGGAATGCAAATTGGTGCAGCCGCTCTGGAAAACAGTGTGGAGGTTCCTCAGAAAATTAAAAATAGACCTACCCTATGACCCAGCAATAGCACTGCTGGGAATTTATCCAAGGGATACAGGAGTACTGATGCATAGGGGCACTTGTACCCCAATGTTCATAGCAGCACTCTCAACAATAGCCAAATTATGGAAAGAGCCTAAATGTCCATCAACTGATGAATGGATAAAGAAATTGTGGTTTATATACACAATGGAATACTACGTGGCAATGAGAAAAAATGAAATATGGCCTTTTGTAGCAACGTGGATGGAACTGGAGAGTGTGATGCTAAGTGAAATAAGCCATACAGAGAAAGACAGATACCATATGGTTTCACTCTTATGTGGACCCTGAGAAACGTAACAGGAACCCGTGGGGGAGGGGGAGGAAAAAAGG
Source organism: Leopardus geoffroyi (assembly GCF_018350155.1). Lineage (NCBI taxonomy): Eukaryota > Metazoa > Chordata > Mammalia > Carnivora > Felidae > Leopardus > Leopardus geoffroyi. The sequence goes on from NC_059336.1 coordinate 49,937,965, forward strand.
AAAAAAAAAAAAAAAAAGAGGTTAGAGTGGGAGAGAGCCAAAGCATAAGAGACTGTTAAAAACTGAGAACAAACTGAGGGTTGATGGGGGGTGGGAGGGAGGAGAGGGTGGGTGATGGGTATTGAGGAGGGCACCTTTTGGGATGAGCACTGGGTGTTTTATGGAAACCAATTTGGACAATAAATTTCATATATTATAAAAAAAAATAAATAAATAAAATTAAATTAAAAAAAAAAATAAAATAAAATAAAATAACACAAAAAAAAAAAATATATGGAAACAAATGAAAATGAGAATACAACAATCCACATGTTTTGGGATGCAGCAAAGGCAGTCCTGAGAGGAAAATACATTTTAATCCAGGCCTATCTCAAGAAACAAGAAAAATCCCAAATACGAAATCTAACAGCACACCTAAAGGAACTAGAAGCAGAACAGCAAAGACACCCCAAACCCAGCAGAAGAAGTGAAATAATAAAGATCAGAGCAGAAATAAACAATATAGAATCCAAAAAGAACAGTAGAACAGATCAAAGAAACCAAGAGTTGGTTTTTTGAAAAAAATAAACAAAATTGAGAAACCTGTAGCCAGGCTTCTCAAAAAGAAAAGAGAGAGGACCCAAAAGATAAAATCATGAATGAAAAAGGAATCATTACAACCAATTCCTCAGAAATACAAGCAATTATCAGAGAATACTATGAAAAATTATATGCCAACAAACTGGAAAACCTGGGAGGAATGGACAAATTCCTAAACACCCACACACTACCAAAACTCAAACAAGAAGAAATGGAAAATTTGAACAGACCCATAACTAGTGAAGAAATTGAATCAGTCATCAAAAATCTCCCAACAGGGGCGCCTGGGTGGCTCGGTCGGTTGAGCATCTGACTTCAGCTCAGTTCATGATCTCGCAGTTCATGAGTTTGATCCCCGTGTCGGGCTCTGTGGTGACAGCTCAGAGCCTGGAGCCTGCTTTGGATTCTGTGTCTCCCTCTCCCTCTGCCCCTCCCCTATTCATGTTCTGTCTCTGTCTGAAAAATAAACATTAAAAAAACTTTTTTTAAATCTCCCAACAAATAGGAGTCTGGGACCAGATGGCTTCCCTGGGGAATTCTACCAGACATTTCAAGCAGAGTTACTACCCATCCTTCTCAAGCAGTTCCAAAAAATAGAAAGGGAAGGAAAACTTCCAGACTCAGTCTATGAAGCCAGCATTATTTTGATTCCCAAACCAGACAGAGACCCAGCAAAAAAAGAGAGAACTACACGCCAATATCCCTGATGAATATGGACACAAAAATCTCAACAAGATACTAGTAAATCGAATTCAACAGCATATAAAAAGAATTATTCACCATGATCAAGTGGGATTCATTCCTGGGCTGCAAGACTGGTTCAATATTCTCAAATCAATCAATCTGATACATCACATTAATAAAAGAAAAGGTAAGAGGAGCCAAGATGGCAGAACAGCATGGAAGTTTTTTGTGTGTCTCACATCCATGAAATACAGGAGACCAACACTACACCATCCTGCACACCTAGAAAATTAATTTGAAGATTAACACAAAAATCTGCACAACCTGAACCACAGAATTCAGCAGGTACAATGGCCCAGAAAGGTGAACATGGGAAACGAGAAGCCATGGCAGGCAGGGAGGTGCTTTTGCGGGTGGAGAGAGGACAGAGACAGGGAGGGGGAGAATACAGGAAAGGCACCCCTCCCCAAAAGCAGCTGGAGAGAAAGTGGAAAATTGGAAACAGCCGCAGGGACTAAACTAAAAAGGGGGAAAGGAGAAAGGAGAGGGTATAAACTCAAGACTGTAAGCAAGGGGAGTGCAAAGTCTGCACCTCCACAGCTCGATACCTGGTGGTGCTCTGGTGGGAAGGGTAAATCGCCAGGAACAGAATGGGGTCTGGGAGATTCTCGGGCCACGTGGGGAAAATTGGTTCCACTGCTGGAAGGACACTTGGTAGAGATTGTTGAAACCACCTGGTTCCAGCAGACCCCAGAGAATGGCCACATTCTCTGGTGCTGGAACAAGGTCATTAAGGGTGAAGCCTGGTGCCAAATGTGTGTTGTGATTTTCCATAATCCCTGAAAAGCTGCTGCTACACTATCTCACAAACTTTTTCTGGGGCGGGCTGGCACCTGGCTGCAGTCTCGGGGCACCAGCAGCAGCAGGGTCCAGCAAGCATTCCTGGGTGCAGCCGACATTCGGCCATTGCTCATTCAGCCATTGCTCCATGAGACCCTCCTGCAGAGAGGCAGAACAGGTCAAAGCCGCAGTCCTTCAGAAGTAAGGGGCCAGGGAAAACAGCCACATCTGAGACAAACCTCGGGAGAGGTACTGCCTGGGGCCTGGTCAAGGACAGTGAAAAAACGGGGAGTGGATGAGAGCTGAAGACAGAGGACAGGTTCTGATCAGGGAGAACAGAGTTCTGATACTAGAGACTGGGTAGCTGGGTGACGCCATTTTCACCGTTCCCACACATCTGCATATGCACCTATGAGCGCCACAACACTCTACCCCAGTAGGCTAGCAGCGCCATCTATTGGATAACAGAGCCATTACACTGAGCCCCGCCCAACTGGGCCAACCCCGCTCTTGAAGAACACAAGTCTCACCGCCTACTTAGTTTATGGACTATAAAGCACTTCATAGTCTGACTTCTAGGGGAAAACAAAGTAATTTCAGTCCTATTTCAATGTGTTAGCAGGTCCACCTATTCAATTTTCTTTCTTGTTTTTTTTCTCTATTTCATTTCTTTTCCTTGAATACAGAAAGAGAAAAAAATTCATTTTTATTTTCAATTTTTATTAAAAATATTTTCCTTAATTTCTTTTACCATATTTTTTACTTTTGTGTAATTTTTCTCAAATTCTATATTACTTCCATCATTTTATTTTAGTCTACTTCACTGTATTCACTTTTTTCAAATTTTCAAGTGATTTCCTTTTTTTCCTTTTCTTTTTTCTCTTTTTCGTTTTTTTTCCTTTTATTGAATGCAGAAAGAGAAAAACTTCATTTTTATTTTCAATTTCTATTAAAAATATTTTTCTTTAATTTTTGACTATATTTTTTGCTTTTATGTGAATTTTTTCAAATTCTATTTTACTTCCATTTTATTTTAGTCAACTACAGTGTATTCACTTTTTAAACTTTTTCAAACGATTGACTTTTTTTTCTCTTTTCATTTCGTTTCTTTTTCTTGAATACAGAAAGAGAAAAAATTCATTTTTATTTTTAATTGTTATTAAAAATATTTTTCTTTAATTTTTTTCTCCTATATTCTTTACTTTTGTGTAAATTTTTCCAAATTCTATTTTACTCCCATCATCTTATTTTAGTCTACTTCAGTGTATTCATTTTTTCAAATTCTCACATGATTCCTCTTCTCCCCACTTTTTCCTCTAATCTGTCAAACCACTTTCAACACCCAGACCAAAACAAACCTAGGATCTACCATCATTTATTCGATTGTTTTGTGTGGGGGGGTTTGAATTTTTTTATTTTAATATTTTTTTAATTTTATTTTTTTTTAACATTTATTTATCATTGAGAGACAGAGAGCATGAGCAGGGGAGGGGCAGAGAGACGGGGAGACACAGAATCTGAAGCAGGCTCCAGGCTCCAAGCTGTCGGCACAGAGCCCGACGTGGGGCTCGAACTCGCAAACCACGAGATCATGACCCGAGCCAAAGTCGGCCGCCCAACCAGCTGAGCCACCCAGGTGCCCCAATTTTCATTTCTTTAATTTTAATTTTCTACCTCATTAATTCCTTTTCTCCCATCAAAATGACAAAACGAAGGAATTCATCCCAAAACAAAGAGCAAAACACAGATACAAGCAAGATGTCTGAACCAGAATTTAGAATAATGATAATAAGAATACTAGCTGGAGTCGAAAATAGATTAGAATCCCTTTCTGCAGAGGTAAAAGAAGTAAAAAATAGAATGAAATAAAAAATGCTATAACTGAGCTGCAATCATGGATGGATACCGTGGCGGCAAGGATGGAGGAGGCAGAACAGAGAATCAACAATATAGAGGACAAACTTATAGAGAATAATGAAGCAGAAAAAAAGAGAGAGATTAAGTCAAAAGAGCACGATTTAAGAATTAGAGAAATCAGCGACTTATTAAAAAGGAACAACATCAGAATCATAGAGGTCCCAGAAGAGAAAGAGAGAGAAATAAGGGTAGAAGTGTTATGTGAGCAAATCATAGAGAAAAACTTTCCTAAACTGGGAAAACACACAGACATAAAAATCCAGGAAGCACAGAGGACCTCCATTAGATTCAACAAAACCCCACCATAAACAAGGCATATCACAGTCGAATTCACAAATACTCAGGCAAGGAGAGAATCATGAAAGTAGCAAGGGAAAAAAAAGTCCCTAACCTACAAGGGAAGACAGATCAGGTTTGCAGCAGACCTATCCACAGAAACTTGGCAGGCCAGAAAGGAGTGGCAGGATATATTCAATATGCTGAATCAGAAAACTTTGCAGCCAAGAATTCTTTATCAAGCAAGGCTGTCATTCAAAATAGGAGAGAAAAAAGTTTCCCAGACAAACAAAAATTAAAGGAGTTTGTGACCCCTAAACCAGCCCTGTAAGAAATTTTAAGGGGGACTCTCTGAGGGCAGAAAAAAAAATTATATATATATATATATATATATATATATATATATATATAGCAACAAAGATTAGAAAGGACCAGAGAACACCACTGGAAACTCCAACTCTACAAGCAAGCATCATAATGGCAATAAATTCATTTCTTTCAGTATTCACTCTAAATGTCAATGGACTCAATGCTCCAGTTAAAAGACATAGGGTAACAGAATGGGTCAGAAAACAAGATCCATCTATATGCTGTTTAGAAGAGCCCCACTTTAGACCTAAAGATACCTTCAGATTGAAAATACGGGGTTGGAGAACCATCTATCATGCTAATGGTCAACAAAAGTAAGCCAGAGTAGCCATACTTATATCAGAAAATCTAGACTTTAAAATAAAGTCTAGTCTGTATCAAGAGATGCAGAACAGCATTATATCATAATCAAGGGTTCTATCCACCAAGAAGACATAACAATTGTAAACATTTATGTGCCAAATGTGGAAACACCCAAATATATAAATCAGTTAATCACAAACATAAAGAAACTCATCAATAGTAATACCATAATAGTAGGAGACTTCAACACCCCACTCACAGCAATGGACAGATCATCTAATCAAAAAAATCAGCAAGGAAACACTGACTTTGAATGACACGCTGGACCAGATGAAATTAACAGATATAGTCAGAACATTTCATCCTAAAGCAGCAGAATATACATTCTTCTCCAGTGCACATGGAACATTCTCCAGAATAGACCACATACTGGACACAAATCAGCCCTCTGCAAGTACAAAAAGATTGAGATCATACCGTGCATATTTTCAGACCACAATGCCATGAAACTCAAAATCAACCACAAGAAAAAAATTTGGAAAGGTAACAAATACTTGGAGACTGAAGAACATCCTACTAAGGAATGAATGGCCAAAGCAAGAAGTTAAAGAGGAAATTAAAAAGTATATGGAAGCCAATGAAAATGATAACACCACAACCCAAAGCTTCTGGGATGCAGCCAAGGCAGTCATAAGAGGAAAGTATATAGCAATCCAGGCCTTCCTAAAGAAGGAAGAAAGATCTCAGATACACAATCTTAACCTTACACCTTAAGGAGCTGGAAAAAGAACAGCAAATAAAGCCCAAAACCAGCAGAAAACAGGAAATAATAAAGATTAGAGCAGAAATTAATGCTATCGAAACCAAAAAACAAACAAACAAACAAACAAAAAAAAAAAAAAAAACAGTAGAAGAGATCAATGAAACCAGAAGCTGGTTCTTGGGAAGAATTAACAAAATTGATAAATCACTAGCGTAGTTTGATCAAAAAGAAAGAGAAAAAGACCCAAATAAATAAAATCAAGAATGAAAGAGGAGAGATCATAATGAACACAGCAGAAATAAAAACAATAATAAAAGAATATTATGAGCAATTATATGCCAATAAAATGGGCAATCTGGAAGAAATGGACAAATTCATAGAAACATATAAACTACCAAAACGGAAACAGGAAGAAATAGAAAATTTGAACAGACCCATAACCAGTAAGGAAATCAAATTAGTAATCAAAATCCTGCCAAAACACAAGAGTCCAGGGCCAGATGGCTTTCCAGGGGAATTCTACCAAATATTTAAGGAAGAGTTAACACCTATTTTCTTGAAGGTGTTAATAAAAATAAAAAATAAAAATGGAAGGAAAACTTCCAAACTCTTTCTATGAAGCCAGCATTACCTTGATTCCAAAACCGGACAAAGACCCCACTAAAAAGGAAAACTATAGACCGATTTCCCTGATGAACATGGATGCAAAAATCCTCAACAAGATATTAGCCAACCAGATCCCACAATACATTTAAAAAATTAATCACTCACACCTGAAAGTGAGACAGGAAACCATCAAAACCCTAGAGGAGAAAGCAGGGAAAAGCCTCTCTGGCCTCAGCTGCAGCAATTTCTTACTTGACACATCCCCAAATGCAAGGGAATTAAAAGCAAAAATGAACTACTGGGGCCTTATGAAGATAAAAAGCTTCTGCACAGCAAAGGAAACAACCAACAAAACTAAAAGGCAACCAACGGAATGGGAAAAGATATTTGCAAATGACATATCAGACAAAGGGTTAGTATCCAAAATCTATAAAGAGCTCACCAAACTCCACACCCGAAAAACAAATAATCCAGTCAAGAAATGGGCAGAAAACATGAATAGACACTTCTCTAAAGAAGACATCCAAATGGCCAACAAGCACATGAAAAGATGCTCAACGTCGCTCCTCATCAGGGAAATACAAATGAAAACCACACTCAGATATCACCTCACGCCAGTCAGAGTGGCTAAAATGAACAAATCAGGAGACTATAGATGCTGGAGAGGATGTGGAGAAACGGGAACCCTCTTGCACCGTTGGTGGGAATGCAAATTGGTGAAGCCACTCTGGAAAAGTGTGGAGGTTCCAATAGCACTGCTAGGAATTTACCCAAGGGATACAGGAGTACTGATGCATAGGGGCACTTGCACCCCAATGTTTATAGCAGCACTTTCAACAATAGCCAAATTATGGAAAGAGCCTAAATGCCCATCAACTGATGAATGGATAAAGCAATTGTGGTTTATATACACAATGGAGTACTACGTGGCAATGAGAAAGAATGAAATATGGCCCTTTGTAGCAACGTGGATGGAACCGGAGAGTGTTATGCTAAGTGAAATAAGCCATACAGAGAAAGACAGATACCCTATGTTTTCACTCTTATGTGGATCCTGAGAAATTTAACAGAAACCCATGGGGGAGGGGAAGGGAAAAAAAAAAGAGGTTAGAGTGGGAGAGAGCCAAAGCATAAGAGACTCTTAAAAACTGAGAACCAACTGAGGGTTGATGGGGGGTGGGAGGGACGGGAGAGTGGGTGATGGGTATTGAGGAGGGCACCTGTTGAGATGAGCACTGGGTGTTGTATGGAAACCAATTTGACAATAAATTTCATATATTGAAAAAAAAATTAATCACTCACGACCAAGTGGGATTTATACCTGGGATGCAGGGCTGGTTCAATAACCGCAAAGCAATCAATGTGATTCATCCCATCAATAAAAGAAAGGACAAGAACCACATGATCCTCTCAATAGATGCAGAGAAAGCATTTAACAAAATACAACAACTTTTCTTGATAAAAACCCTCAAGAAAGTAGGGATAGAAGGAGCATACCTCAAGATCATAAAAGCCATATATGAATGACCTAACGCTAATATCATCATAAATGGGGAAAAACTGAGACCTTTCTCGCTAAGGTCAGGAACCAGACAGGGATGTCCACTCTCGCCACTGTTGTTCAACATAGTATTGGAAGTCTTAGCCTCTGCAATCAGACAACACAAAGAAATAAAAAGCACCCAAATCAGCCAGGAAGAGGTCAAACTTTCACTCTTTGCAGATGACATGATACGCTATATGGAAAACCCAAAAGATTCCACCAAAAAACTGCTAGAATTGATTCATGCATTCAGCAAAGTTGCAGGATATAAAATCAACGCACAGAAATCGATTACATTCCTATACACCAACAATGAAGTGAGAGAAAGAGAAATCAAGGAATCGAACCCATTTACAGTTGCACCAAAAACCATAAAACACCAAGGAATAAACCTAACCAAAAAGATGAAAAATCTATACACTGAAAACTATACAAACTTATGAAAGAAATTGAAGAAGACACAAAAAAAATGGAAAAAGATTCCATGCTCCTAGATAGGAAGAACAAATATTGTTAAAATGGCAATACTACCCAAAAAGCAATCTACAAATTTGATGCAATCCCCATCAAAATAATACCAGCATTCTTCACAGAGATAGAACAAATAATCCTAAAATTTTTATGGAACCAGAAAAGACCTCGAATGCCAAAGCAATCTTGAAAAAGAAAAACAAAGCAGGAGGCATCACAATCCCAGACTTCAAGCTATACTACAAAGCTGTAATCATCAAGACAGTATGGTACTGGCACAAGAACAGACACTCAGATCAATGGAACAGAATAGAGAACCCAGAAATGGACCAACTAATCTTTGACAAAGCAGGAAAGAATATCCAATGGAATGAAGACAGTCTCTTCAGCAAGTGGTGCTGGGAAAACCGGACAGCGACATGCAGAAGAAACTAGACCACTTTCTTACACCATTCACAAAATAAACTCAAAATGGATAAAGAACCTGAATGTAAGACAGGAAACCATCTAAACCCTAGCGGAGAAAGCAGAAAAAAAAAACCTCTCTAACCTCAACCGCAGCAATTTCTTACTTGACACATCCCCAAAGGCAAGGGAATTAAAAAAGCAAAAATGAACTATTGGGACCTCATGAAGATAAAAAGCTTCTGCACTGCAAAGTAAACAATCAACAAAACTAAAAGGCAACCAACGGAATGGGAAAAGATATTTGCAAATGACATGTCGGATAAAGGGCTAATATCCAAAATCTATAAAGAACTCACCAAACTCCACACCCGAAAAACAAATAATCCAGTGAAAAAATGGGCAGAAGACATGAGTAGACACTTCTCTAAAGAAGACATCCAGGTGGCCAACAGACACATGAAAAGATGCTCAACGTCGCTCCTCATCAGGGAAATACAAATCAAAACACGCTCAGATATCACCCCACACCAGTCAGAGTGGCTAAATGAACAAAACAGGAGACTATAGATGCTGGCGAGGATTTGGAGAAACGGGAACCCTGTTGCTCTGTTGGTGGGAATGCAAACTGGTGCAGCTGCTCTGGAAAACAGTATGGAGGTTCCTCAAAAAATTAAAACTAGATCTACCCTATAACCCAGCAATAGCACTGCTAGGAATTTACACAAGGGATACAGCAGTGCTGATGCATAGGGGCACTTGTACCCCGATGTTTATAGCAGCACTTTCAACAATAGCAAAATTATGGAATGAGCCTAAATGTCCATCAACTGATGAATGGATAAAGAAATTGTGGTTTATATACACAATGGAATACTACTTGGCAATGAGAAGGAATGAAACATGACCTTTTGTAGAAATGTGGATGGGACTGGAGAGTGCTCTGCTAAGTGAAATAAGTCATACAGAGAAAGACAGATACCATGTTTTCGCCCTTATGTGGATCCTAAGAAACTTCACAGAAGACCATGGGGGAGGGAAAGAAAAGAAAAAGTTAGAGTGAGGGAGCCAAGACATAAGAGACTCTTAAAAACTGAGAATAAACTGAGGGTTGATGGGGGGTGGGAGGATGTGGAGGGTGAGTGATGGGCATTGAGGAAGGCACCTGTTGGGATGATCACTGGGTGTTGTGTGGAAACCAATTTGACAATAAATTTCATATTAAAAAAATAATAAAGTGCCTCTCGGGGTGCCTGGATGCTCAGTCAGTTAAGCATCTGACTTTGGCTCAAGTCATGATCTCACGGTTCGTGGGTTCAAGCCCAGCATCAGGCTCTGTGCTGGAAGTTTGGAGCCTGGAGTCTGCTTCAGATTCTGTTTGACTCTCTCTCTCTGCCCCTCTCCTGCTCTCTCTCTCTCTCTCAATCACTCTCTCTCAATCGCTCTCTCTCAATCTCTCTCTCTCAATCAATCTCTCTCAATCTCTCTCTCTCTCTGTCTCAAAAACAAATAAGCATTTTTAAAAAGAATAAATAAATAAATAAATAAATAAATAAATAAATAAATAAAAATAAAGTACATCACTATTGTGTTTGAGGTTTCCTTCCTAGGTGTCCATATCCATTCACATCAAAGCTGCTGCTTTGTTGATGTACTACCAGAAGCTCTTCAGACAATGATGCTCCCCGGTGACCCTCACCTGGTTTCCTGACAGACATGCTGCGGTTGTCATCATCCATCTGGCCATTAGGAGTAACAGGACAGTTCTTGTGTTAACAGGCAGTGACTGCCACCTGGTTGATAGCTCTTGGAAGACATTCCGATTATGGCACATCCTCATTTTGGAAATGTTAAAGGTGAAAAAACATGTGTCTCAGACATTATTTTGACAACGTAGTTAGATACATGAAGGTTTGTGATATATCCTCTGGGTGACTTGTATATTCATCAATATGAAATATGCCTTTCACCGCCTTCCACCTTAAACTCTAAGGGGAAAATATTATGTAGAAATGCACTGAAGTTTGGTTTCAGTTTTGGTATTCAGCCTAAGTCTGAAGTCTACCTAAACCTGACATATGTAAACTGAAATGTAGACATACAGAGTTAACCAGACAATAATTGTAAGTTTGTCTACGAAGTGCATTTACAATGCTTTAAACTCTCCTTCTGCTTGCCTGAGTCTCCCACAGCTAATCCCACACCACGTCTGAGTCTGAATAGTGAATCCGAGAGAAGAAATATTTATGGAATGGGAAATCAGCCAATGAAAGTGCCATGCCAATTGCCACAGACATAGAATAAATATGGCTGTTTCTGAGTGAATTAGGAATCTAATTCTGAATTAGATAATATGTAATAGACATACTGTTTTGCTCTCACTCTTCAGCTGTGTGTTGAGGGAGCAATTGTAGTGCAGAGTGATGCAGGTGAACTACTGCCCTCAGCATAAAGAAAGATAAAGACACTCACTGTCAGCCAAGTCCTTGGAGTCACTGTATCCACACCTTTACAAGGTACAGATCAGAGGGGAGTTACCCTAGGATGGCCTGTGGTCCCTTTGAATCATGGAGGGGCTAATGATGATTACCCAAGACTGACAGGACCAGGGAGTGCCACCAAGGAAGACTTACCTTCAGCAAGCCAAGGTGGGAGCTGCACTGCTTCAGTTCTTCATGTTCCCAGTGCCTAATATGGTGCTGGAGATAGTGGCAAGAAAAAGACGTGCCATGAGCAGATGCCCTAGCTGCCTTTGAATTGTTGTATACATTCCTTCTGCCCATGTGCTCCCAACTGAGAGAGAGCCTCACTAAGCTGTGATGGGCTGGATAGCTGGGATTCATCAAGCAGGTCCGTGGGTCCCCGTTCTTTCATTGGCAGTAGGGCATGGACCTCCGAGTTTCCCAAGCCACTAGTACTCATGCCTTCTATTTGAAGTCGTTTGAGATCTACACTGTAGTGGTGCAGCGACTCAATCACTCTCCGGAGCAAATGGAGTGTCTATCCTCAGTGATTACAAGTAATGAAGGCCACACAACATTTATGGGTAAACACTGCACGTATTCACCATTCCCCAGCTTAGAAATTCCTTGTGTCTGACCTAGTTTTGCCCACCTGATCTCTTCACAATAGAGATGAAATGCTGAGGGAATGGCCAAAAGTACTAAGCTCTGAGAATGAATTGCAGAGAAGCAACTGCTTTGTTAGTTCATTTCTTCCCACCTACGAATGCCCAACATGGTGATTTTGCTGAGGAATGAGGATGACTCCATCATCACAGGGATGTTGAATATCTGTCCACAAATGTTGGAGTATGCACTGTCCCAGCCTGACTCCATGGAGGGTCACAATGAAGTGAGAATGGTCTCTGCTTCAAGTACGGTATGCTAAAAAGCCAAAACTAACAAACATACACAAAACAGCATTTAAAAATGCCTGGGTGGCTGGGTGGCTCAGCTGGTTGAGTGTGAGGACTTTGGCTCAGGTCATGATCTCACAGTTCTGAGTTTGAGCCCTCATCAGGCTCACTGCTGCCAGCACAGAGCTTTAGATTCTCTTTCCCCTTCCCTCTTTGCCCCTTCCCCACTCATGCTCTCCCTCAAAAATAATAAGCATTTTTAAAAATCTGGAGCCACAATCATATTTTTAAAGTATAACATTCATACAAAATCATAAATGCACAAGTCATAAAAGTACAGCTCATCGAATTTTCACAAAATCTTTACACTGAGATCAAGAAATAGAAAATTATTAGAACCCCAGAAGCACCCTTCCCCACCCACTAAGGATACCACTCTCCTGACTTCTGCTACTACAGATTAGTGTTTCCATTTCCTAAACATTATATAACTAAAATCATACAATGTGAACTCTTTTTTCTTTCTGATTTCCTTCACTCATCGTTGCATTTGTGAGTTCATCCATGTTCTGTGGGTAGCTGAGGCTTATTCATTAAAGCCGTTGCTGTGTATTTCACAAGCTATTCATCTATTCTACTGGTGATGGGCATTTGAGTTCTTTGCAATGTGGGATCATTACAAATAGTGCTGCCATGGAGCACATAGTGAACTTAGGTATACAAGTTTTTGCATAGTTCCCTAACAATGGAATTGCTGGGTCATGGAGGACGAATACGGTCAGCTCTCATGGATACCTGCCCAAAGTGCTTGTCCTGTAGTCCCATTAAATGATCCTTTGACTTGAGGGGAACAAAACATAAGAGACTCTTAAATACAGAGAACAAACTGAGGGTTGCTGGAGGGGTTGTGGGTAGGGTATGGGCTAAATGAGTAAGGGGCCTTAAGGAAGACACTTGTTGGGATGAGTGCTGGGTGTTTTATATAGGGGATAAATCACTGGAATCTACTCATGAAATCATTATTGCACTATATGCTAACTAACTTGGATGTAAATATAAATAAATAAATAAATAATCTTTTGACTTTAGATTTAAATGATATTTCCCCCAATGGATGTGATAAAATACACATTCACTGAGCTCCTAATGTATCCAGCCATGTTCCTAGGCTGAGTCTCCTTTCTTCCTCACAACAAGCCTGTAACAAGGCAGTGCTCAGAATCATGGCTCACCACAGAATGAGCTTCCAAAGGGTTTGAGCAAAGTGAGGTATTCATATGGTCAGAATTGCCTCTGAATACCCCTTAGGAATCCATTATGTGGAAGACTGATATACAAGCCCTCAGTGAACTTAACCATGAAAAAGCCCATGTGTAAGAATACTGGAATTCACCCAGGATGTTTCATGTGTCTAAGAGTGTTAGACTCACAGTCAGCAATAACATCGTAGCTGAGAATAATCAAGTGGAAAGCGCCATCTCTCTGGGCCATGTGCTCATTAGGTGTACTGCTGATTGAATGACTTCCGCTAATTAAATTGTTGTTTCTGATTATTTCTGTCTCCCACTCTCTGTCCTTCTCTCTCTCTCTCTCTCTCTCTCTCCCTGAAACTTGTGTAACTGTATTTATAAAGGTCATATAATGTGACTCCATTTTATCATCCTGTTTTTAAGGATGATACATCCAAGGCTCAGAAAAGCTAAGTAACTTGCCCAACATCATACAATATTCAAATACAAGACACTCTAATCCCATAAGGCACGATCTTTCAGACACATAAGCGGCCTTACAAAGCAGCCATGATTATATTACAGACATACCTCAGAGATATTGCAGGTTCCAGAACACTAAAATAAAGAAAATATCACAATATAAAGAGTCAAATAAATATTTTATTTCCCAGTGCATATAAAAGTTTTGTTTCCACTATAATTTAGCCTCTTAAGTGTGCAGTACTATTGTCTAAAAACACAATGTACATACCTTAATTTAAGAATTCCTTATTGTTTAGGGGTACCTAGTTGGCTCAGTTGGTGAAACATGCCACTCTTCATCTCAGGGTCGTGAGTTTAAGTCCCACGTTGAGTGTGGAGCCTACTTTTAAAAAATTAAATATAAAAATAAAGAAATAAAAAATTAAAATACCTTATTGCTGGGTAACCTGGGTGGCTCAGTTGGTTGAGTGTCTGACTTTGGCTCAGGTCATGATCTTGCAGTTTGTGGGTTCCAGTCCCTCATTGGGCTCTGTGCTGACTGTGGGCTCAGAGCCTGAAGCCTGCTTCGGATTCTGTCTCTGTCTCTGTCTCTGTCTCTCTGTCTCTCTCTCTCTGCCCCACCCCCTGCTTGCACTCTCTCTCTCTCTCAAAAATAAATAAGTAAACATTTTTTAAAAAATTTAAATACTTTATTGCTTAGAAATGCTAACCATCAGGGGCGCCTGGGTGGCGCAGTCGGTTAAGCGTCCGACTTCAGCCAGGTCACGATCTCGCGGTCCGTGAGTTCGAGCCCCGCGTCAGGCTCTGGGCTGATGGCTCAGAGCCTGGAGCCTGTTTCCGATTCTGTGTCTCCCTCTCTCTCTGCCCCTCCCCTTTTCATGCTCTGTCTCTCTCTGTCCCAAAAATAAATAAACGTTGGAAAAAAAAAAAAAAAAAAAAGAAATGCTAACCATCACCTGAAATGTCAGCAAGTTGTAATCTTTTTGTTGATAGAGAGCCTTGCCTCAATGTTGGTAGCTGCTGACCTGATAAGGGTGATGGTTGCTGAAGGCTGAGGTTGCTGTGGCAATTTCTTAAAATAAGACAATGAAGTTTGATGTGTTGATTGACTCTTCCTTTCACAAACAATTTCTCTGTAGCAGAGGATGCTATTTAATAGCATTTTACCCACAGTAGAACTTCTTTCATGATTGGAATTAATCCTCTCAAACCCTGCCACTGCGTATCACTAAATTTAAATACTATTCTAAATTTTCTGCTGCCATTTCAACAACCTTCACAGGATCTTCAACAGGTGTAGATTCCATCTCAAGAAATGACCCTTTGCTCATCTATAAGAAACAGCTCCTCATCCATTCAAGTTTTATCATTAGATTGCAGCATTTCAGTCACACCTTCAGGCTCCACTTCTGACTCAAGTTCTCTTGCTGTTTCTACCACATCTGTAGTTAATTCCCACCGAAGTCTTGAATCCCTCAAAGCCATCCATGAGGGTTGGAATCAACTACTTCCAAACTTCCTGATGATATTTCAGCCTCTTCCCATGAATTATGAATGTTCATAGTGGCATCTAGAGGGGTGAACCCTTTCCAGACGGTTTACTATTTACTTTGCCCAGGTCCATCAGAGGAATACTATTTAATGGCAGATATAGCCTTACAAACTGTGTTTCTTAATAATAAGACTTGAAAGTCAAAGTAACTCCTTAATATATAGGCTGCAGAATGGTTGTTGTGTTAGCAAGCATGAAAATGACATGAATCTCATTGGACATCCCATCACAACTCTTGGGTGGTCAGGTTCATTATCAATTAGCAATATTTGAGATAAATCTTTTTTTCTGAGCAGTAGTTCTCAACAGTGAGCTCAGAATATTCAGTAAACCATGTTGTAAACAGATGTGCTGCCATCCAGGCTTTGCTGTTCCATTTAGACAGCACAGGCAGAGTAGATATGGCATAATTTTTAGGGCTCTGGGATTTTCAGAATGGTAAATGAGCATTTGTTTCAACTTAAGTCACCAGCTGCATTAATCCCTAAGAAGAGAGTTAGCCTGTTCTTTGAAGTTTTGAAGCCAGGTATTGACTTCTCCGTTATAGCTATGAAAGTCTTAAATGACATCTTCCAATAAAAGACTATTTTCATTTACATTGAAAGTCAGTTTTTGAGTATAGCCAACTTTCTTAATTACCGTCACTAGATCTTCTGGATAATTGCTGCAGTTTCTACATCAGCACTTGCTGCCTCATCTTAATACTGTTATGCTATGAAAATGGCTTCTTTCCTTAAACCTCATGAAACAACCTCTGCTAGCATGAAACTTTTCTTCTGTAATGTCTTCACCTCCCTCAGCATTCACATAATTAAAGAGAGTTAGGGCCTTGCTCTGGATTAGGCTTTGGCTTAAGCTTGTTTGACCTTATATCCAGATCACTGAAACCTTCTCCATATCAGCAATAAGCCTGTTTCACTTTCTTATTATTCATGTGTTCACTGAAGTAGCACTTTTACTTTCCTTCAAGAACTTTTCTTTGCATTCACAACTTGGCTAACTGGTGGAAGGCCAACTATTTGTCCTGTCTCAGCTTTCAGCATGCCTTCCTCACTAAGCTTAATCATTTCTAGCTTTTGATTTAAAGTGAGAGACATGTGATACTTCCTTTCACTTGAGCACTTACAGGCCACTGTGAGGTTATTAGTTGCCTTAATTTCAATATTGTTGTGTCTCAGAAACTGGGAGGCCTGAGAAGCAGGAGAGGGATGGGGGAAATGGCTGGTCGGTGGAGCAATCAGAAGATAGACAACATTTATCAAACAAGTTCACTATCATATGGGCACAGTTTGTGGCCAAAACAATTGCAACAGTAACATCAAAGATCACTGATCACAGATCATCAAAACAAAAATAATAACAATTTTAAAAGTTTAAAATATTTCAAGAATTGAAAGGCATGAAGTGAGCAAATGCTGTTGGAAAAATGATGGCAATAGACTTGCTCCACACACGGTTGCCACAGACCTTCAATTTGTGACAAACACCATATCTGTGAGATGAAATAAAACAAAATATGTCTGCATACTGTATGTTAAGAGAGTCTTACTACCAGTAAGCTTCATATATGTGAGCAAATCCCTTGTACCCCAGAAATATTTTGCGAGATATGCATAGAAATTCTTTGATATTTCAGTGCTCATAATGAGTGGACATCTAGTTCCCACCCATGATGCTTTCCCCAGTGACGTGAATGGGAGAGATTATACTCATGAGTGCCCAGCAAATTACTAAGAAGACTTAAGTCAATAGTTTGTTTATCAAGGTACATGACTCACAACTTAACTTCTCTCATATGATTTACAGATAAAAAGAACCACACATAATATTTATTAGTGTCCAAGCTGTGGCTTTTCCCCGGGGTCAAAGTTGTAACTATCTACTTTCTGGTCTGAGTAAAGATGCACCTTTCAGTTCTGAACATGGAAATGAGTAGGTTCTTTCTCCTGTGAGTGAGTCTGGATCCAGACCCAGGTAAGAGTCACCTAGAAGAAAGTAGGAATACTCCCTCATCTTCCAAGCCTCTCTAGAAGCAGAAGAGAGGAGTGCAGAGGACCCATACCTAAGCTGCTGCCGCTGCACAAGGGCTCCTGCTGACTTTCTTGCCTAGGAGATAGGACAGTCATTGTTCCTGGGAAATGGGATCCTCTCCTCTGGGCAGTGGCATGGGGATAGCAATTCCACCACTCCCTTCCAACAGTGTAAGTGCAATAGTATGAACCATGGGATATATCGGATATCTCCAGCAGCCCCAAAGAAAGGGTAGGGTTAAGTGGGTGTGGTCTAGGGTCTTCTCACTGGAAGCATTCAGGTCTTCGGAGGCTCGGCCATCTGGTAAGTACTAGCCCTTCCAATTTACACTACTAAAAAAATTAGACACATTTCAAACACAGAAGTTGCACTTAAATTGAACTACTAAAGTGTAATTAAGTCGCATAAATCTGATTTTAACTTAAGGCCTACATTTCTCAAATAGTTAAGAATACTCTGTGGCCAATGGTGGGAATTTTGTCACCAACTGAGTTTTACTTGGAAAATCAAAGTCCCCAAAAGTGACTATGCCAGGAAACCTTGCCAATATGTCATCACTATCATTGACTGCACCTTACTCAAACTTTTCCTCTTACAAATCATTTTTCCTCCATGCGTCCTGTGACATTCTTTCTTGTGTCTTTCAAGGAAAAGGAAACCATCTCATCAAGCCTTCTGCTGGCTCCACCTGCACGGGCACATCACACAGTGTTTGCTGCAACTTTAAGAAAAATTTTAATAGGAAAGGAATCTTCCTAAAAGCATTTTCTGATCATTGTTAAAGAATTCAATCCCCTCTTTTAGCTTAGAGATAAATAAAGTCCTGATTACCAGAGCAAAGTACCTTGAGAATTTCAAATTTATTCCCCTGACGCCATAATCCTTCTGGCAATGAATTGACCATGTGACATACACGTTCCTGTAATGCCCACGTGTTAATGTCAGGGAACAAAATCACAATCTGATCTGATTTGGGTTTTGTTTTGTTTTGTTTTGTTTTGTTTTTAAGGAAGGAGAACATGAAACACTATAATGCAGCTACATAATCATCAGACACAAAATAAGCTGTTTATCCGATTTTACATACGCTCATAATTGCATCTCACTTCTGGAAATCTATAATTACTTTTCTAAATGATTAATTTTTTTCTGATTATAAAAGTCTGCATGCCTGATGTAGGAAATATAGGAAATAAGAAAATAACAATCCCCCTACACCTATGATCCACAAATAAACTCTGTTAACATTTTTGGTATATTTCATTTTAATACTGTTCAACATATATGTAACTTCACAACTCAATATCATTGTTGAGACAACTTGTACTGATTTTTTTTTCACTCCACATCATTTTTGGGCAGTTTTAACTGTCATCAAGAGATTTCAAAATCTGCAAAGGTATATGCTAAGGTATTAACAGTGGTCACCTCTTGGTGACAGGAATATGATGTTTTTATTTTCTTATTTTATGCAGTTTTATCTATATTTTCTAATTTTCTGAAATGCACATTTATTATTATGAAGAGATTATTTTTAAATACAAAAAAATTGTTCTCCTCGGCTGTGTAATATTTCATCTTACAAATACCCTCTGGTTTACAAAGTCTTTATCCGGCCTTTTCAAGGTCTTAGAGCTCCAGCAATGTGTTCACATGGTCATATGTTTTTGTAAAATCTGACACAGTGAACTACTGTAATTGCAGGCACTTAAGACCTCTCCAACCTGTCTCCCTCACATCCTTGTGTGTCAAGTGGCTCTGGGTGGTCGGAGGCATTCGGGGAAGTTGAGTGGGGGATGCACTTATGTGACTCACATCACTTCTGGTTGCGGCTAGATTACTGCAGCCATCTTAGCATGGGGATGGCTTTCAGGAACATGCTTAATGTCATCAAATCCAGGAGGATTTAAGGAGCTTCTGGGAAGATAGCAGTAGTAACGAAAGTTTTGAATCTCTTTGAATCCTAATAATAACAAAAATAATATGACAATTAGAACGCGAAACCAAAAACACATGAACAAACTTACGACAAAACTAGATGAGAAAGTATCTGCCCCGAAGTCCCCAAATACAAGCAAGTAGGACAACCACCATATGGCCAGAGCCCTGCCTGGTATCACCACTGTGTCAAGAGAGGAGAGAGAAGTGAAGGAAACTGGAGAAACCAGAAAAGAGAGAACTCAGGAAAGAATTCAAATTGAAAGAAAATCACCTGAGAGATGGAGACTAAATTTCAAGGAACATAAGAGCAAATAACACAACAGTCAATGCCTTGGGAAAAATAGAACATTATTTTAATCATAAGGAAATCTAAAAAGATGCAAAAAGGAATTTGCTAGAAGTAACATTTAGGCAACAACAACAAAGTCAGCATATAGGTAATAGCAGTACCTGAAGAAAAAACAAGAGTAAAGAAAGAGAACAAATTTTGAAATCTGTAATTGCAGAAAATTTTCCTGAAACATAGGGGTTAGAAAGAGATTTGGAAAGAGCACAATACACACCTGAGAATATCACCAGAATGACTAAAACCAAGACAGATCCTAGTAAAAGTACTGAGCTTTAAAGTCAAATAAATAATTCCTTTGGACAGCTGGGCAAAAAGGGCATGACTGGACATAATAAAAAAGGGACAGAAAATCAGATCACCATCAGTGTTGACAGCAACGTTTACTCCAAAAAGAATTAGAGAAATCCATTTAAGATGCAAAGCAAGAATATGTGAGCCCAGGATTTCAATACAGACAAGTTGCTTTTAAATAAAAAGATCACAATGCTGGGGGCTTTCTGGGTATATTGGGAACCTTCACAGCCCACACCCAGAGAAAGCCAGGAAGTGCCAGGGGCACCCTCACCAATGAGGACATGGAGTCTGAAATCACTCAAATGGCTTCTAAGGGTCTTTGGTAATTGGCTGTCTTCCTTCTTGTCTCTCTCCCTTGTACTTCCCAAGCCTGTTTAAGGAACCATACAAATGCAGAGACAAGTCCTGAGAGACTGAATCCAGAGCACTTAGTACTTGCAATCCAAGGAGCTCATCCCAGTAAGTTCTACAGGGCTGTTTCTGCACAGAAACACAGATGAACCTTGTTCAGGGAAGAGGGCCAAGGAGGGCCAAAAGGAACCATATTGGCCTGGAGCTACCACCGCAGAGACTGTCTGACATCTGCTGGGGAGAACATGAGCCAAGGGAGAATTCCCTGCAGAGGTGATGAGCCTTCCACGCAGGTGCCAGGAGGAGAGAACCACATCACCACGCTGGAACAAGCGGTTTGTGGGGATTAAAACGTACCCTTACTACAGAAACTCAAGCATGTGGGGCAACCATCTCCAAATGCTTCCTACTGCAGCCTATTTTCACAGGAGCACCCTTCCAACAACAAAAGAGCGCATCAAAGCGCACATACATGAGAAAACAATGACATTCAATTCATTTTTGGAAATCTTTGATGATTTCACTGCACCAGGGAATGCAGATGACCTCTGGCTGTTGTGAAGTTAGGTCTCACATGCCAGAATGCCAAAAGTCACAGAAACAAAACAACCAACCTGGTTGTCAGCCAGCTTCACTTTTCTAAAATTGGTAAACACACTTTTCAAAAGTTCAAAGTCATGAAAAAACAAGGAAATACTGAGAACTGCCAGAAATGAAGATTAAGGTGACACAGTGAGTAAACACAATGTGGCATTCTGGATTGGGTTCTGAAACAGGAAAAATGACAGAGATAAAACTAGTGAAATCCAAATAAAGTCTGTAGTTCAGTGAACAGCAGTACCAGTATGAAGCTTTTAGTTTTGATAAATGTAACACGGTTACATTAGGCGCTCCCTGGATTTGCCACATGAGCCCCTCAGACAGTTGCTGTCAGCAAGGGGCAGTGACAGCAGTGCTGTTTCACACTGTGGCCCCGAATTCCAGGACAATGAGGAAAAATGAAGAGGTGACACTTCCCCTGAAATTTCTCTGTACCTTGGAAAGAAATGCCTTGAGCAACAATCCTCAATACTGTTCTGCCCTTTGCCTACTTCTGAACATGGAGACATGGTTGACACATTGGAAGAATTTCCCCATCTCACCAGTCCTTGCTTGCCCTGCAACCTAGTGTTGATCTGATTAAACTACTTTGTCGTCCCATTGAGCTTTCTGACATACCCACAGCAAAGTCAAGTCTCCACCCTGCCCTGTAAAGGTACAAACATATAGTATCCTTCAGTCTAAACTTGAGGCAAACAGCTGGTCCACAGAAGGTGGAACCTGACACAGGCTGGCATGCAGGCTTGGTTTGGGGAGCAATCCCAGGGAGCAGGTATGCAGGCTGAGGGATGCCAATACTGGAGTGCATTGCTGAGTTGGTCACCCTGCCTGTGCAGTGTCTGAAAGGGACTTCGGTAAGGTGTCTGAGAACTGTCCCCCAGGGAAGAAAGGCCTTGTGTGTCAGCTCCCCACAGGCACTGCAGATCAGGCCCAGGGAGCCTCCACAGGAAGGATGATTCTTCTCTAGTGCAGGGCCATGGGCCAGCACATCAGATTGCTCCTGGGCAAAGTGGAATCACAGAGGAGAGGAGAAACCAAGAAGATGGACAGTGGAGGAGGGGGGGCCAGCACATCTCTCAGATCATGGGGCAGAGGGCCCATCCTCCCTGCACTGGCTGCTCCTGCAGCTTCCAACCAGAGTGCCGGTGAGGCTCTTACAGAGCTGTTTTCTGCCCAGGGACCTGACCAAGACCGCATGAGGGAAGGCAGAAGGACTAAGGAACTAACATCCCCAGGCATGGCCCACAGCCAACCACGGGACTACCAGACTACTGTTAGTGGATAAAGACCCCAGCTTCCCACCAGACAAACTGGTTTTCCCAGGTTCCAGAGGCACCCAGTGGGATTTAGCCCAAGTGCCCACAAAAGTAAGCTCATCACTAATGTGTCCTGCCTTGGCTCCCTTTTCTTCCCTGTCTCACTTCCCACATCCCTCACAGTTCTTCCCTGAGTCACCTACCAATTAAATGCCTTGTACCAAATCCCATCTCAAGTATGCAGTGACTGAGCTAGAGTTTGAACCCAGCACTGTCAGATTCAGGGCCCAAATGCTGAACCATTGTGCCACCATCAGCTACTAGGAAAAACCTGTTACTGGTGGGTTCCACTTGGCATGTTGCATCCTGTGACAATCACAGGACATCAGCACACTCCCCCAGCCACTGATGGCCATCTTTCTACCCCTGCTCCAACTGACATCTGGCCATGATGGGCAAAACAGACATGGATATCCTAGGCACCTTTGTTTCTTCAGCTATGGTAGGGAAATTGTCTGTCACATCTCCATTCTATATGTCTCAGTTAACCCCAGACCTGCTCAGTTCTTCCATGCCACACACCCTCCCTCTGGCTCCCTACTGCCCACAGCCCTTGCTTTCTTTATTTGCCCCAAAGGAAAATTACTTACAGAGTTGTTTAATTCACATGCATTTGGATGCAGTGTGACAGCCCGAGAGGCATGGAGGTTGCACAACAACATCAGGGAAGATGATACCTACACTCCAAATTCTGATGGGTGTGCTCTGCCTACAGCCAAGCTAACCTTCTCATGTGAGTTGGCCTCTGGGCCTCTTCTTCCAGCAGGGCTTCCACTTAACCCCCTTCCAGGGACCAAGAGCATCTCAGTGTGGGGTGGTAAAGGGGCTTGGCATACCCTGGGACAGAAGTGGTACAGCTGTTGCAGTGATGGGTAATTCTGCTTTTGTCAAGTGGCCTCACAAATTGTGTATTTGTGAAAGAGCTAAGGATGCTATTATTGTTATATAAAGGCTAACAGAGGCCATTCTGTGATCCCCCACCTTTAGAACAGCCACCATGCATCCTAGCCTGATGTCACCCTAGCTAGTGTGCTCATCGAGGATGCTGAAGTCCACCAGAGTGGGCTTTGAGCCCTAATTGCCATATCCAGGTTCCCCTTACAACTGGCGGGGGTGGGACTATTTCACAGTGTCACGAGTGGTGCACCAGGAGGCCCTGGGTGTCCAGACAGGTGTCAAGACACTCCTTTGGGAACACAGCCAGCACCTCCACCCATCCTCATGTCTGTCTTGCAGCCCCATCTCTCTGCCCAAGCAGAGGCCCCTGATGACCTGCTCTCCTGGGTGTCTGCCTCTGCCTCTGCCTTGTCTCCTGAGTTCTGATCCACACCATTTCTTCCCAGCTCCCCTATCACAACCTCTCCATTTCATCTCACCCTTTTTGACAAGATACTCCTAAGGCCCTCCACCATCTCTGCCCAGGTCTCCAAATTGTTTTCTGATCTCATCCCCAGCAAGGGTATGCAGACTTTTGGAGAGCTCTTCCCTCCATCCACCAGCTCTTTGTTCATGGCACCCTGTACATCAGATGCAGGTAGCATGGGTGGACTAATGCCCAAAGTCAACAGCATGCTTCCCAGCTCTCCCATGGCCTAGGCGCTGTCCCCAAAGAGGCTCGAAGGCAGTGCTTGAGCTGCAGCTCTGCAACCTGTCCTGGGGAACAGACAGGTGAGAAGCCAAAGCTGGCAGAGAAAGAAGAGCTGCCACTGGGGAGGCGGAGAGGAGGGTGTGCAGCACAGGTGTGGGAGCAGGCCAGCCTGGTCTCAGTTCCTGTGTCAGTGCTCTAGGACTTAGTCCTTTTAAAGCCCCAATTCTCTTGCCTCTGAAATGTGGCAAGAGGGCTGCTGTGGGGATGCAGTGAGAGAAGTATAAGCACTCAGAGGTACATGCCTCTCAGAGGCCTCTATAATGCATGCTATTTTTGCCATCATTAGTGATCATTTTTCACGTCTCCTCTTAGATGAAAAGCCATCTGTTATTGACGGACATTTGAAAAAGGAGAGCAGATTTTTGAATCAGCATGATTCAAAGAATTTTCTTCCAGCAACAGTTGTTAAACACAGGACGCCTTGTAATTTCTTTTAAAAGAAGATTCCATCTCGCCAGATTTGTGGTTCCTGGAAAAGAATAGAAAAGGTCTAGATTATTCCTCACATTCCCCCTGGAGCCCCAATATCTTAATTGTAAGATTCCTCAAATCTCACTAATTAAATTGTTTGGTTAATCCTGCTCCTTGAGCCCACCCCCTGGCCTCAGTCCGTCCTGGGCATTGCAGCCATTCCATGCACACATCCGCGCAGGAGACAACTCACAGCTGCCTGTTTGCAGATTGGCCTCCCCTCAACAATATTCTGTGCAGACAGACTGCCCTGCTCTACCGCCACCCTCTTTGTGCAAAGGCCAACTGGTAACAGACAGTTGGAATGTCTTCTCAGCAGACAAAAGAGCCACTCAAGTGTGCAAGTATTTGGGGGCAGCCGCCACTCCCTCAGCTGGTGGTTATGGTCCTTGCTGCCTGGAGCCAGCTGCTGAGTCCTAGGAGAAGAATAGAGCGGGCATGTGGGCTGGACAAAAGCCGCTGGCCCTGTGCCCCAGCCAACCCACTGCACAGGGCATCCTCAGCATATGGGTCCCCAGGGCCTTCCTTCATTTAACAATCATGACTTCCCTCTTCAGGAGACAACAATATTTGGAGACGTTAAATGGGCCGTGTGACTAACTTAAATTCCCAGGGCAGCCAGAACCAAGATGCTAATCGCCTTGGCTCAAGGTTGTTCCCCTCCATGAAACAGATTGGCTCATTTTACAGGCGACTAATTATTAATTGAAACCATGAATAGAAAGAGTGGGGAGAACCTGTCACCTCCTGCCTGGTAAATGTTAAAGCTTTGTTATTTTCAGGCACCATAGAGGGGCCTGTGGGTTGGGGGTGAGGGAATGAGCAACTCAGAGATCCAGTGTGTTCAGTGTGCCATGTTTTTGCTTTTCCTCTGTAAAATGTGGTGGCAAGTCTCCCTGTGATGAACTATCACCATCAGACAAGGTGTGAGGGGTAGTGGGGAGTAACAAGGGCCATATCACTTCAACAAATTCAGACTTCGGATAGATCACCAAAGTTTGAAGAGAAGTGTGTTCAAATCAGATTATAATTCCAATTTATATTGTCAGAATTTAAAATTAAAAAGTCCTTCATACAACTTTCAACTTGTGTCTCATTATGAGATCATACCTTTGACACTGTAAATTAATATTTTTAACAAATCCAAATTATCTCATAAACAGCACAACTTCCTTGCACTGTATTTTGGTGCATTAAAGGCATTTACTTGGTAAATGCAAACAACTGAAATATACATAGCCTTTTGGTAACTCATTTTCCTCCAACATTTTATTATAAAAATTTTCAAATATTCAGAAATGTTGAAAGTGAAACTTCATTCAGCCACCACATACAGTTGACAATTGTTAAAATTTTGTTAGACCTGCCTCATCACAAATCTCTCTGTCCACCTATCCACCCATTGAAATTGGCATCTAAGTTAAGTTGCCGACATCAGTGCCCTTCCCCTAAATACCTCAGCATGTGCATCATTAACCAGAGCTCAGTATGTGTTGGTGGGGATTTTTAGGTAAAACATACATAATATCACATACCATTACCTTAAAAAGTTCTCTGGCCCCTTTCCAGGCAATCCCGTCCCATTCCCAGCTCATCCTCACCTCCACCCCATTTGCAGTACCTGTTGACTTTTTTCTACCAGAGTCTCAACCCACTTTTGCTACTTATATTTTACTATTCCTAGAATCTCAATAAATAAAAGTGGTCCAGGACCCTCTCAACTTCTGTAAAGTACAAAGAACTACCTTAGCATCCTTTAAAACAATCACCAAATCATCAACGTACCCCTCCAAGTCTAAAAAGGCAGAGTGCAAACTCCAAAAATTTAGCTGGTTTTAAGACCAGCTAAATGACGCACAGGACATCATTGTTTTCTCTGCAAATAGGGAAAATTAAGCTTGACTGGTTTGGCTAGTTTTATGGACCACTTCAAAACAGGCAGGCCAATGCTTGACTGTACATGTTTTAGAAAACACAAAGCTCTTTGAATCCTTTGAATCAAAATACAACCCCCAAAAATAAAAATAGGAATTGATGTGAGTCCCAATTTTTTCAGGCAAAAATCATCAGTGAATACTAAATCATCAGGTGGAACTTTGAGGATATTTACATAGTCTCAATGTATTTCCCCCACAAAATATATATTAATTTCACAAGTAAATATGATAACTTGACAGTGGAAGAACCAGGCAGACACCACTTTACATCACCAGTAACTGGACAATTAACACCAGGTGTTTTCTGATAGGATACACAGAAAAGAAAAGGCACATACTACTTCTGTGGTATTCTTAACAAAAGTGCATAAGTAATCATAAGGATATATCAAAAAAAGCAAAGTGAGAAGCATTTACAAAATAATCCACTCTTAAAAATGGTAAAAGTATGGGGGGAGGGTGGGAAGCTGAAAAATTGTTCCAGATTAAAGGAGATGAGACATGACAACTGATAGCAACACATGATCAAAGACTTTCTTTTGCTAGAAGGGGAATTAATGGAACGAATGGCAAATTAATTCAGATATATAAATTATATAATAGTATTAAATTAATGTGTTAACTTCCTAATTTTAATCATTGCTCCATAGTGCAGAGAAAATACTTGCTATTCTTGTAAGAGCTTTATTAAGATATAACTCATAAACCTTAGAGTCCTCCCTATTAATAGTGTACAGTTCAGTGTTTTTTTTTTTACTTTTTTATATAATTTATTGTCAAATTGGTTTCCATACAACACCCAGTGCTCATCACAACAGGGACCCTCCTCCATGCCCATCACCCACTTTCCCCTCTCCCCCACACCCCAAAAACCCTCTGTTTGTTTTCAGTATTTAAGGGTCTCTTATAGTTTGCCTCCTTCCCTCTCTGTAACTTTTTCCCCCTACACCTCCCCCATGGTCTTCTGTTAAGTTTCTCAGGATCCACATATGAGTGAAAACATATGGTATCTGTTTTTCTCTGCCTGACTTATTTCACTTAGCATAATACTTTCCAGTTCTATCCACGTTGCTGCAAATGGCCAGGTTTCATTCTTTTTCATTGCCAGGTAGTATTCCATTGTATATATAAACCACATCTTTATCAATTCCTCGGTTGATGGACATTTAGGCTCATTCCATAATTTGGCTATTGTTGAAAGTGCTGCTATAAACATTGGGGTACAAGTGCTCCCATGCATCAGCACTGCTATATCCCTTGTGTAAATTCCAAGCAGTGCTATTGCTGGGTTATAGGGTAGACCTAGTTTTAATTTTTTGAGGAACCTCCACACTGTTTTCCAGAGCAGCTGCACCAGTTTGCATTCTCACCAACAGCGCAAGACGGTTCCTGTGTCTCCACATCCTCACCAGCATCTATAGTCTCCTGAGTTGTTCATTTTAGCCACTCTGATCAGCGTGAGGTGGTATCTCATTGTGGTTTTGATTTGTATTTCCCTGATGAGGAGTGACATTGAGCATCTTTTCATGTGCCTGTTGGCCATCTGGATGTCTTCTTTAGAAAAGTGTCTACTCATGTCTTCTGCCCATTTCTTCACTGGATTATTTGTTTTTCGGGTGTGGAGTTTGGTGAGCTCTTTATAGATTTTGGACACTAGCCCTTTATCCGACATGTCATTTGCAAATATCTTTTCCCATTCCGTTGGTTGCCTTTTAGTTTTGTTGATTGTTTCCTTTGCAGTACAGAAGCTCTTTATCTTGATGAGGTCCCAATAGTTCATTTTGCTTTTAATTCCCTTTTCTTTTTTTTTTTTTTTATTTTTTTTTTATTATATGAAATTTATTGTCAAATTGGTTTCCATACAACACCCAGTGCTCATCCCAAAAGGTGCCCTCCTCAATACCCATCACCCACCGTCAAGTAAGAAATTGCTGCGGTTGAGGTCAGAGAGGTTTTTTCCTGCTTTATCCTCTAGGGTTTAGATGGTTTCCTGTCTTACATTCAGGTCCTTTATCCATTTTGAGTTTGTTTTTGTGAATGGTGTAAGAAAGTGGTCTAGTTTCATTCTTCTGCATGTTGCTGTCTAGTTTTCCCAGCACCATTTGTTAAAGAGACTGTCTTTATTCCATTGGATATTCTTTCCTGCTTTGTCAAAGATTAGTTGGCCATACTTTTGTGGGTCCAATTCTGGAGTCTCTATTCTATTCCATTGGTCTATGTGTTTATTTTTGTGTCAATACCATATTGTCTTGATGATTGCAACTTGTAGTAGAGGTTAAAGTCTGGGATTGTGATGTCTCCCACTTTGGTTTTCTTTTTAAATATTACTTTGGCTATTCAGGGTCTTTTGTGATTCCATACAAATTTTAGGATTGCTTGTTCTAGCTTCAAGAAGAATGCTGGTGTAATTTTGATTGAGATTGCATTGAATGTGTAGATTGCTTTGGGTAGTATTGACATTTTAACAATATTTTTTTTCTTCCAATCCATGAGCACAGACGTTTTTCCATTTCTTTGTGTCTTCTTCAATTTCCTTCATAAGCTTAGATCTTTTACATCTTTGATTAGGTTTATTCCTAGGTATTTTATGATTCTTGGTGCAATTGTGAATGGGATCGGTTTCTTTATTTCTCTTTCTGTTGCTTCATTATTGGTGTATAAAAATGCAACTCATTTCTGTACATTAATTTTGTATCCTGCGACTTTGCTGAATTCATGTGTTTGTTCTAGCAGACTTCTGGTGGAGTCTACCGGGTTTTCCATGTAGAGTATCACGTCATCTGCAAAAAGTGAAAGCTTGACTTCATCTTTGCCAATTTTGGTGCCTTTGATTTCATTTTGTTGTCTGATTACTGTTGCTAGGACTTCCAACACTGTGTTAAACAACAGCAGTGAGAGTGGACATCCCTGTTGTGTTCCTGATCTCAGGGGGAAGACTCTCAGTTTTTTCCCATTGAGGATGATATTAGTTGTGGGCTTTTCATAAATGGCTTTTCTGATGTTTAAGTATGTTTTTCCTATCCCGACTTTCTCGAGGTTTTTTATTAAGAAAGGAAGCTGAATTTTGTCAAATGCTTTTTCTGCATTGATTGACAAGATCATATGGTTCTTATCTTTTATTTTAGTAATGTGATGTATCACATTGATAGATTTGTGAATACTGAAGCAGCCCTGCAGCCCAGGAATAAATCCCACTTGATCATGGTGAATAATTTTTTTATATGCTGTTGAATTCGATATGCTAGTATCTTGTTGAGAATTATTTCATCCATATTCATCAGGGACATTGGCCTGTAGTTCTCTTTTTTTGCTGGGTCTCTGTCTGGTTTGGGAATCAAAGTAAAGCTGGCTTCATAGAATGAGTCTGGAAGTTTTCCCTCCCTTTCTATTTTTTGGAACAGCTTGAGAAATATAGGTATTAACTCTGCTTGAAATGTCTGGTAGAATTCCCCAGGGAAGCCATCTGGTCCTGGACTGTCATTTATTGGGATATTTTTGATAACTGATTCAGTTTCTTCACCAGTTAGAGTCTGTTCAAATTTTCTTTTTCTTCCCATCTGGGTTTTGGTAGTGTGTGGGTGTTTAGGAATTTGTCCATTCCTCCCAGGTTTTCCAGTTTGTTGGCATATAATTTTTCATAGTATTCCCTGATAATTGCTTGTATTTCTGAGGGATTGGTTGTAATAATTCCATTTTCATTTGTGATTTTATCTATTTGGGTCCTGTCTTCTTTTTGAGAAGCCTGGCTAGAGGTTTCTCAATTTTGTTTATTTTTTTCAAAAAACCAACTCTTGGTTTCTTTGATCTGTTCTACTGTTCTTTTTGGATTCTATATTGTTTATTTCTGCTCTGATCTTTATTATTTCACTTCTTCTGCTGGGTTTGGGGTGTCTTTGCTGTTCTGCTTCTAGTTCCTTTAGGAACTGTTAGATTTCGTATTTGGGATTTTTCTTGTTTCTTGAGATAGGCCTGGATTAAAATGTATTTTCCTCTCAGGACTGCTTTTGCTGCATCCCGAAACATGTGGATTGTTGTATTCTCATTTTCACTTGTTTCCATATATTTTTTAAATTTCTTCTCTAATTGCCTGGTTGACCCATTCGTTCTTTAGTAGGATGTTCTTTAACCTTCATACTTTTGGAGGTTTTCCAGGCTTTTTCCTGTGGTTCATTTCAAGTTTTATAGAATTGTGATATGAAAGTGTGCATGGTATGGTCTCAATTATTTTATACTTATTAAGGGCTGTTTTGTGACCCAGTATGTAATCTATCTTGGAGAACGTTCCATGTGCACTCGAGAAGAAAGTATATTCTGCTGCTTTGGGATGTAGAGTTCTAAATATATCTGTCAAGTCCATTTTGTCCAATGAATCATTCAGGGTCATTGTTTCTTTACTGATTCTCTGTCTAGATGATCTTTCCATAGTTGTAAGTGGAGTATTAAAGTCCCCCGCAATTACCACATTCTTATCCATAAGATTGTTTATGTTTGTGATTGTTCCATATATTTGGGTGCTCCTGAATTTAGTGCATAGACATTGTTAGCTCTTCCTGATGGATAGATCTGTAATTATTATATAATGCCGTTCTTCATCCCTTGTTACAGCCTTTAATTTAAAGTCTAGTTTGTCTGGTAGAAGTGTGGCTACTCTAGCTTTCTTTTGACTTCCAGTAGCATGATAGATAGTTCTCCATCCCCTCATTTTCAATCTGAAGGTGCCCTCAGGTCTAAAATGAGTCTCTTGTAGGCTGCAAAGAGATGGGTCTTGTTTTTTTTATCCATTCTGATACCCTATGTCTTTTGGTTGGAGCATTTAGTTCATTTACATTCAGTGTTATTATTGAAAGATATGGGCTTAGAGTCATTGTGATATCTGTAGGTTTCATGCTTGTAGTGGTGTCTCCACATCCTTTCTCCACTAGCCATCCTAGTGGAAATGAAAGGGTACCTCATATAATTTTGATTTGCATTTCCTCAATGTCCGGGGAAAAGATGTTGAGCATCTTTTCACATACTTAGTGACCATTCATATCATTATCCATCTTCTTTGGAGAAATGCATTCAAATTCTTGAATGATTTTATCATTGGGGTGTTTAAGTTGTAAGAGTTATTCATATATTATGAATACTAGATCCTATACAGATATATGATTTACAAATATTTTATCTCATTTTGTGTGTTTTCTTTTCCCTTTCTTGTGGTTTTTAATGCACGTTAAAAATTTTTATGACATGTAATGTATCTATTTTTTTCATTGCCTGTGCTTTTAATGTTATATTTAAGAATCCATTGCCAAAAAGGCATGAATAGACACTTTTCCAAAGAAGACATCCAGATAGCTAAGAGACACATGAAAAAAATGCTCAACACCATCATCAAGGAAATGCAAATCAAAACCACAATGAGATACCACCTCACATCTATCAGAATGGCTAAAATTAACAATTCAGGCAACAACGGATGTTGGTGAGGATGCAGAGAAAGAGGAACCCTTTTGCACTGTTGGTGGGAATGCAAACTGATGCAGCCACTCTGAAAAACAGTGTGGAGGTTCCTCAAAAAATTAAAAATAGGGGCACCTGGGTGGCTCAGTCAGTTAAGTGTCCGACTTCACCTCAGGTATGATCTCACAGTTTGTGGGTTCTAGCCCCACATCAGGCTCTGTGCTGACAGCTAGAGCCTAGCTGGGAGCCTAGAGCGTGCTTCGGATTCTGTGTCTCTCTCTCTTTCTCTACCCTTTCCCCACTCACACTCTGTCTCTCTCTCCCTCTCTCTCTCTCTCTCAAAAATAATAAACATTAAAAAGAATTTTTTAATAAAAATAGAACTACCCTATGACCCAGCAATAGCAGTACTAAGTATTTATCCAAAGGATACAGGAATGCTGTTTCAAAGGGGCATTTGCACCCCAATGTTTATAGCAGTGCTATGAACAATAGCCAAAGTACAGAAAGAGCCCAAATGTCCATTGACTGATGAAGAGATAAAGAAGATGTATATATATACAATGGAATATTACTCAGCATTCAAAAAGTATGAAATTTTGCCATTTGCAACAACATGGATGGAACTAGAGTGCAATATGCTAAGCAAAATGAGTCAATCAGAGAAAGACAAGTGTCATATGATTTCATTCATATGTGGAATTTAAGATACAAAACAGGTGAACATAAAGGAAAGGGAGCAAAAATAATATAAAAACAGTGAGGGAGACAAACCATAAGAGACTCTTAAATACAGAGAAACTGAGAGTTGCTGGAGGGGTTTGGAATGGAGAGATGGGCTAAATAGGCAAGGGGCATTAAGGAAGACACTTGTTAGGATGAGCACTGGGTGTTTTATGTAAGTGATGAAGCACTAAATTCTATCCCTGAAATCATTACACTATATGTTAACTAACATGGATGTAAATTTAAAAAAAAAATGAAAACAAAAAAAAAGAATCCATTGCCAAGTTCAAAGTTTTGAAGATTTAAACCTATATCTTCTAAGTTTTGTATAGTTTTATCTCTTACATTTAGGTCTTTGATCCATTTTGAGTTAATTTTTATATATGGTATGAAGTAAGGGGCCAACTTCACTTTTTTTTTCCATGTGGATATCCAGTTGTCCAACACCATTTGTTGAAGAGACTTTTCTTTCCCAGTAAATGTTCTTGGAACCCTTGCCATAAATCAATTAGCCATACCTTTTGTAGCAACGTGGATGGAACTGGAGAGTGTGATGCTAAGTGAAATAAGCCATACAGAGAAAGACAGATACCATATGGTTTCACTCTTATGTGGATCCTGAGAAACTTAACAGGAACCCATGGGGGAGGGGGAGGAAAAAAAAAAAAAAAAGAGGTTAGAGTGGGAGAGAGCCAAAGCATAAGAGACTCTTAAAAACTGAGAACAAATTGAGGGTTGATGGGGGGTGGGAGGGAGGAGAGGGTGGGTGATGGGTATTGAGGAGGGCACCTTTTGGGATGAGCACTGGGTGTTGTATGGAAACCAATTTGACAATAAATTTCATATAATAAAAAAAAAAACAAAAAAAAAACAACAACAAAAACAACAAAAAAAATCAATTAGCCATAGATGCATGGGTTAATTATTGGATCCTCAGTTCTATTCCATGGTCTATATACCTATCCTATGTCAGTATCACACTGTTTTGATTACTGTAGCTTTGAAAGTGGAATATGTGAGTCTTCCAATTTCATTCTTTTTTTCAAGATTGTTTTGGTTGTTTTGGATCCCTTACTATAATAGATGACTTTTAGGATCAGCTTTTTTATTTCTGCAAGGAAAAAAAAGGCTCTTGTGTTTGATAGGGATTACACTGAGTCTGTAGATCACTTTGAAGAGTATTGCCATCTCAACAATATTAAATTTTCCCATCCACAATACTCAAAAAATACAAAACCACTAATCTTAAGGGATACATGCACCCCTGTGTTTATAGCAGCATTATTTACAATAGCCAAACTATGGAAGCAGCCCAAGTGTACACTGATAGAAAATGGATGAAGAAGATGTAGCATATGTATGTGTATATACACATACACATATGTGTGTGCATATATATATATGTGTGTACATATACATATATGTGTGTACATATACATATATATACATGTAGATATATATGGTGGAATATTATTCAGCCATAATAAAGAATGAAATCTTACCATTTGCAAAGGAATAGATGGAGCTAGAGAGTATTATGCTAAGTACAATAAACCAGTCAGAGAAAGACAAATACTATATGATTTCACTTATATGTGGAATTTAATAAACAAAACAAATGATCAAAGGGAAAAAAGAGAGAGAGAGATAAGTCAATAACAAACTCTTAACTATAGAGAACAAACTGATGGTCATGAGAGGAGGTGGGTGGAGGAATGGGTTAAATAGGTGAGGGGGATTAAGGAGTGCACCTGTCCTGATGAGCACCAGGTGATGTATGGAATTGTTGAATCACTATATTGTACACCTGAAACTAATAGAACACTGAATGTTAACTATACTGGAATTAAAATAAAAAAAAAAAAAGCTTCCAATACACAAGATGGCTTCTCATTTATTTAGATCTTTAACTTCTTTCAGCAATGTTTTGTGGTTTTCTCATGCCTCCTTGGTTAAATATATACCTAGGTATTTTATTCTTTTTGATGTTGTTGTAAGTAAATTTTTTTCTTTTTTTAAGTTTATTTATTTTGAGAAGGGGGAGGGGCAGCGAGGGAGGGAGAATCCCAAGCAGGTTCCTCACTGTCAGCACAGAGCCTGATGCAGGGCTTGAACTCATGAACCATGAGATCTTGACCTGAGCCAAAGTCAGGTGCTTAATGGACTGGGTGGACTGAGCCACCCAGACACCCCAGTAAAATTTTTTTCTTACTTTCCATCTTACACTGTTCATTGCTAGTGTCTATAAGTACAACTAATTGTGGTATATCGTGGTATACAACTAATTGTGGCCAGTGTCTTGTACCCTGCAAATTTACTGAACTTATTTATTACCTGCTAGTAAGGTTTTATGGATCCCTCAGGCTTTTCTATGTATAAGATCATGCCATGAGAAAATGGTGTTAATTTAACTTTTTCCTTTCCATTTTAAACGCCTTTTAATTTCTTTTTCTTGTCTAAGTTTCTGGATAGAAAGACCAGTAGTGTTTGAATGGAAGTGGTGAAATTGGTATCAATATTTTCTTCTTAATGTTATAAGGAAAGCTTTCAGCCTTTTGCTTTGAGTATGATATTAGCTGTGGGCTTTTTCACTAACACCCTTTACTATATTGAGTAAGTTACTTTCTATTCCTCGTTTGTTGATTGTTTTTATTATGAAAGGGAGTTGAATTTTGTCAAATGCTTTTCTGCATCAATGCAGGTGATCATGTGGGGTTTTCTTCATTGTATTAATATGGTGTATGACACTAATTTGTTTTCATATATTGCATTCCTAGGATAAATCCCACTTGGTCATAGTGTATAATCCTTTTGAATTGTACTGTTAATTAGGTGTGCTAGTATTTTGCTGAGGATTTTTTCATATACTGCTATAGATTGGATTCCCTTCTAACACTCATATGTTGATGTCCTAACCCCCAATGTGATATTTGGAGATAGCATTTCTGAAGGTTATTAAGGTTAAATGAAGTCATAGGTGGGGCCCTAATCTGATAGGACTGGTGACCTCAAAAGAAGAGGAAGATATCTCTTTAATTTCTTCCTCTATTTACCTATTATCTATCTATCTATCCATCCATCTATGTATCTATCCATCTATGTCTCTCCATTCCGTGGAAAGGCCATGTGAGGACTGCAGTGAGAAAGCAACCATCTGCAAGCCAGAAAGAGAGCACTCTTCAGAAGCCAAACCCTGGCACCTTCATCTGAGACTTCCAGCCTCTAGAACCATGGGAAAGAAAATTCTCTTGTTTAAGTCATCCAGACTATGGTAATGTGTTATGTCAGCCCAAGCATACTAATACACATATCCATAAGGAATATTACCTGCAGTTTTGTTTTCTTCTGATGTCTTCGTCTGACTTTGGTATTCAGGTAATTATGGCCTGACAGAATGAGTTAGAAAAATATCTCTTATCTGTTTTTTTGAAAGAGTTTGAAAAGGATTGAAGTTAATTTTCTTTAAATGTTTTGTCTAATTCACTAGGGAAGCCATCCGCTGTTTGGCTTGTCTTTGTTGGAAGCTTTTTTTTTTCCTGATTCAATCTCTTTCTTTTTATATTCTGGGCAGATTTTCTATTTCTTCTTGAATCAGTTTTGGTAGTTGGTATGTTTCTAGGAATTTGTCTATTCAACTAGATAATCTAATTTGTTGGCATATAAGTGTTTACAATGTTTTATTGTTATTCTTTTTTATTTCTGTAGGTCAGTAGTAATATCCTCATTTTCATTTCTGATTTTAATAATTTAAGTTTTCTCTCAGTAGTATAGTTAACTGATTGTCAATTTTGTTGATGTTCTTAGACTCACATTTTGGTTTTGTTGATTTTCTATTGTTTTCCTATCCTCCATTTTGTTCATCTCCACTCTAATCTTTATAATCTCTTTCCTTCTTCTAGCTTTGTGTTTAGTTTGTCCTTTTTTTCTAGCTCCTATTGTAAAGTTATGATATCAGTTATATGTTTTTCTTCTTCTTTTTTTTTTTTTTAAATTTTTTTTTTCAACGTTTATTTATTTTTGGGACAGAGAGAGACAGAGCATGAACGGGGGAGGGGCAGAGAGAGAGGGAGACACAGAATCGGAAACAGGCTCCAGGCTCTGAGCCATCAGCCCAGAGCCCGACGCGGGGCTCAAACTCACGGACCGCGAGATCGTGACCTGGCTGAAGTCGGACGCTTAACCGACTGCGCCACCCAGGCGCCCCTCTTCTTCTTTTTTTAATATAGGCATTACACCTATAAATTTCCTTCTGAGCACTGCTTTTGTTATATCCCATGAATTTTGGTATGTTGTGTTCTGTTTTCATTCATGTCAAAATATTTTCAAATTTTCCTTCTGGTTAAGTGTTTCATTTGATTTCCTCATATTCATGAATTTTCCAGTTCCTTCTGTTATTGAATTCTAGTTTCATTCCATTGTGGTCATAGAAGACACTTTGTATGATTTCAGTCTTTTTAAATTTATTGAGACTTGTTTTATGGCCTAATATGTAGACCACGACTTGTGCACTTGACAAGAATGTGTATTCTGCTGTTGTTGGATGGAGTGTACTGTACATATCTGTTAGATCTAATTGATTTATGATGTTGTTCAAGTCCTCTATTTACTTATTGCTCTTCTGTCTAGTTGTTCCACTCATTTGACAATGTGGAATTGAAGTCTCCCACTATTATTGTAGAATTATCTATTTCTCTCTTTAATTATGTCAGTGTTTAATATCATGAGACTCAGTAGGTGTGTATATGTGTAAATGTTGTACCTATGTGACAGATTAACCCTATTATCAATATATAATATTCTTCTTTGTCTTTATAATAACTTTTTACTTAAGGCTTATTTTGCCTGAGATTAGTATAGCCACTTCAACTCTCTTTTGATTATTATTCACATAAAATATCATTATCTTTTCTCTCACTTGCAACCTTTTTGTGTCTTTGAATACAACAGGAGACTCTTGTGGACAACTTATAGTTGGGGCACTTTTTTTGTGTGTGTGCATTCTAATCTCTGCATTTTAAATGAGTTTAATGTCATTCACATTTAAAGTAATTACAGATAATGATTTACTTTTGCAATTTTTTTATTTTTCTTTATGTCTTTTATCTATTTTTTCATCAATTCTTACATTACTAACTCTTTGTGTTTGATTTTTTTATAGTGCACTATTTTTATGCCTTTCTGATTTTTTTTCTGTATATTATTTTCTTCAGGTTACCTTGGGAATTACAACTCACATCTTAAATTATATGGAACTAGTTTAGACGGAACTAATAACAACTTAGCTTCAATAGTATCCCAAAACTCTGTTCCTATGTAGCTCCTTCTTTTCTCCTTCATGTTGTTAGTGTCATAAATTACATCTTTATACATTGTGTGTCCGTTAACATGGATTTATAATTATTGTTTTATGCATTTGTCTTTAAAATAATATAGAAAAAAAAAAGTTACTGGGTACCCGGGTGGTTCAGTGGGTTAAGCGTCCAATTCTTGATTTCAGCTCAGGTCATGATTTCAGTTTGTGAGATCAAGCCCCATGTCCAGCTCTGTGCTGAAGGAGTGGAGCCTGCTTGGGATTCTCTCTCTCCCCTCTCTCTCTGCCCCTCCCTCACTCACACACTCTCTCAAAATAAGTAAATAAATTTAAAGAAAGAAGAAAGAAAGAAAGAAAGAAAGAAAGAAAGAAAGAAAGAAAGAGGAGGGAGGGAGGGAGGGAGGGAGGGAGGGAGGGAGGGAGGGAGGAAAGGAAGGAAGGAAGGAAGGAAGGAAGGAAGGTTGGTTACCAACCAAAAACACAATACTGGCTTTTATATTTACCTATGTGACTATCTTTACCAGTATTCTTTATTTCTTCATGTGGTTTTGAGATACTGTTTAGTGTGCTTTCATTTCAGCTGAAGACCTCCCTATAAGCATTTCTTGTAGAGTAGGTGTACTAGCAACAAACTCCATCAGGTTTTATTTATTTATCTGGGAATGTTTTAATTATGCCTTTATTTTTTAAGGGCAGTATTGCTGGCTATAAAGTTCTTGTTTGACAGATTTCTTCTTTTAAGCACTTTGAAGATATCATCCCATTGATAAATCAGCTGTCAGTCTTATTGAGGATCTATAGTAAGCTATAGGATTCAGAGCTGATCAAGGAAAAGACAGGCCCACAAGATGCCAATATTTTTATTGGGCAACACTTGGACAGAATTGAATGAGAAAGAAAGTCCCTCACAGCAGGAGAGCTTCCAGAGACTGTGGCACAGGTACCTCCCTGAAGGAGGAAACGGGTAAGGGAACTCCCAGAAGAGAGGGAAATGGGAGGGCTTACATGATGTTTAGGTGATGTTGTTCAGTAGCAAGATGGAGTCTCTGGGTCATGGAGTTCTGAAGAGCAACAGAAGCTTAGGGTCTTATAGACAAAGAGTTTGTCATATCTTCGGTTAGCACATTTGAGTGCAATTTCATGGGGTATGCAAAGCAGGAAGGCTCAACTTAAGTAGCTTTGGGGGTTACATTTAAAAGTGAATCTGGGGCGCCTGGGTGTCTCAGTCGGTTAAGCATCTGACTTTTGGTTTCAGCTTAGGTCATGATCTCACGGTTTGTGAGATTGAGCCCACATCTGACTGCACTGACAGTGCAGAGCCTGCTTGGGATTCTCTCTCTCTCTCTCTCTCTCTCTCTCTCGCCCTCTCTCTCTGCCCATCCCCTGCTAATGTATGCATTCTCTCTCTTTCTCTCAAAGATAAATAAACAAAAATAAATAAATAAAATAAATAAAAGTAAACTTGCACAGTGAATATGCACCTGAAACTAAAATGCCACTGTGTGTCAACTATACTTCAATAAAAAATAAAAGTATTTTTAGCCATTTTTTAAAAATAAAATAAATAGGGGCGCCTGGGTGGCGCAGTCGGTTAAGCGTCCGACTTCAGCCAGGTCACGATCTCGCGGTCCGTGAGTTCGAGCCCCGCGTCGGGTTCTGGGCTGATGGCTCAGAGCCTGGAGCCTGTTTCCGATTCTGTGTCTCCCTCTCTCTCTGCCCCTCCCCCGTTCATGCTCTGTCTCTCTCTGTCCCAAAAATAAATAAACGTTGAAAAAAAAAATTAAAAAAAAAAATAAATAAATAAAATAAAATAAATAAATAAAATAGTAAGTGTATAAGATTTAAGTTTGGTGCCACTGGACATTGAGCTAGCAGTCCTAGACTACATGAAGAAGTAAACCACATAAGGGCAATATATAGGGATCTTTTTTTGAGAGAGAGAGAGAGAGAGAGAGAGAGAGAAAGCATGAGCAGGGGAGAGGGGAGGTGCAGAGGGAGAGGGAGAGAGAATCTTAAGCCTGCTTCATAGCCAGGATGGAGACCAATGCAGAACTTGATCTCATGACCCTGAGATCATGACTTAAGCTGACATCAAGCGTCGGACACTTAACTGTGTCACCCAGGTGCCCTCAGCAGTCATATTTAACCCATCTATATAGCAAGATCCGTACATAATCAGTCACTTTCCTCTTGCTACTTTCAAGATTCTCTTTTTGTCTTTGTCTTTCAACAGTTTGATTATAAGGTGCCTTGCTGTGGATTTCTGAGTTTATTGAGCTTGTTAAATGCGTAATGTCTTTTATAAGATTTGGGAAGTTTTCAGCTATTATTTCTGCAACTATTCTTTCTCTCCCTTTCTCTCTTTCCTCTCCTTCTGGGACTCTCATTCTGTACATGTTGGTATGCCTGATTGTGTTCCACAGGTGACTTAGGCTCTGCTTATTTTCCTTCACTGCTTTTCCTTTCTACTCTTCAGAATGGATAATTTCAATTGTCTCATCTTCCATTTAGTAATTCTTCTGTCTACCTGTTCAAATGTGCTATTGAAATTCTCTTGTGAATTTTTGATATGTTGTTGTACTTTTCAGCTCCAAATTCCTATTTCGTTTCTTTGATAATTTCTCTCTATTGTTATTCTTTATTTGTTGAGCCATCACTTTCTTGGTTTCCTTTAGTTCCTTATCTAGTTTCTTTGAGCTCTTTGAGCCTATTTAAGAAAGTTGATTTAAAGTCTTTGTCTAATAACTCCAATGTCTGTACTTCCACAGGGACAGTTTCTGTTCATTTCTTTTGTGTGTGTGAATGGGCCATGCTTTCTTGTGCTTTTTTTCCATGTCTCATAATTTTTTATTGAAAAGTGAAAATTTTTATATTATAATGTGGTAAATCTAAATCAGATTCTTCCCTCTCCTCAGTGTTTGTTTTTGCTTGCTATGGGTTGTGATTGTCCGTTTAGTGATTTTTCTAAAATATTTTCTCAAAAGACTATTTTTTTGGCATGTGATGGCTGAAGTCTCTACCCCTTTAGTTTAGTGTTCAGCTAACAGTTTCACAGACATTTGCTTAAATGCTGTGCTTCAGCTATCTTTTTCTTGATTCAGCATTTTCTTCATTGCTCTAAACCTTTGACTATTTTCTGGGGTTCAAAAAAATTGATCATGCCTTTCTTTTGCTTTTTTTTTTTCAGTGAGGAGATGGGCCTTTTGAATTCCATACTCTCTTTTCAGTAATATCCCTATGATCCTTTTGGAGTTAATTTTTGTATATGATGTGAAGCAGGGATCCAAATTTACTGTTTCTATACCAAATTATATAACATTGTATGTTGAAAGGAATATGTTTTCTCCCATCTGAATTATCCTGGCAACCTTGTCCAAAGTTAATTGAGTAGAAACGTAAGGATTTATTTCTGGACTCTAAATTCTATTTCTATTAACTTGAACTATACATCTATTCTTGTGCCAGTACTATACAGTAATGTTGACTATAGCTTTCTAATAAATTTTGAATTGGGAAACTATGAGTCCTCCTCTTTCTTCTTCTTTTTCAAAGGTTTTTGACTAGTCCAGGTCTCTTTCATTTCTGTATGAATTTTCATATTATCTTGCCAAATTTCTACAAAAAAGTGTAATTAAGGTTTTATAAAGATTGCATTTATCTGTAGATCAATTTGAGAAGACCTGCCATCTTAATATTAAATATTTTAATTCATAACATAGCATGTCTTTCCATTTAGGTCTTCTAAAATTTCTTTCAATTATTATTTTCTAGTTTTCAATGTATAAGTCATACACATTTTGTAAATTTCTTTCTAAATATTTTATTCTTTTGATATTGTTATAAATAGAATTGCTTCCTAAATTTGATTTCATTCAATGTTCATGACTAGTGTATAGAAATACAATTTTTTTTTTTTTGGTTTTTAATTCTGAAGTTAGTTTTTAAAAAATGTAGTCTTGGCTTCAGTAGAATCCAGTGATTCATCACTTACATATAACACCCAGTACTCATCCCAACAAGTGCCCTCCTTAAGCATTTTACTATTAATCTCGCCCCCATCAATCTTCAGTGTGTTCTCTGCACTTAAGAGTCTTACATGGTTTGCCTCTCTCTCTGTTTTTATCTTATTTTTCCTTCTCTTCCCCTAAGATTATCTGTTAAGTTTCTCAAATTCCACATATGAGTGAAATCATGTGATATCTGTCTTTCTCTGATTGACTTGTTTCACTTAGCATAATACCCTCCAGTTCTATTCATGTTGTTGAAAATGGCAAGATTTCATTCTGTTTCATCACCAAGTAGTATTCCATTGTGTACATATACTGCATCTTCTTCATTCATTCATCAGTTGATGGACATTTGGGCTCTTCCCATACTTTGGCTATTGTTGATAGCACTGCTATAAACATTGGGATGCATGTGCCCCTTCAAATCAGGATCTGTATTCTTTGGATAAATTTCTAGTAGTGAAATTGCTGGGTCTTTGAGTA
Source organism: Leopardus geoffroyi (assembly GCF_018350155.1). Lineage (NCBI taxonomy): Eukaryota > Metazoa > Chordata > Mammalia > Carnivora > Felidae > Leopardus > Leopardus geoffroyi. The sequence goes on from NC_059336.1 coordinate 49,980,256, forward strand.
ATTCTATTTTTAATTTTTTGAAGAACTTCCACACTATTTTCCAGAGCGGCTGCACCAGTTTGCATTCCCACCAACAGTGCAATAGGGTTCCCCTTTCTCCACATCCTTGTCAACATCTGATGTTTCCTGAGTTGTTAATTTTAGCTATTCTGACTGGTGTGATGTGGTATCTACTGTGGTTTTGATTTGTATTTCCCTGATGATACACAATTTTGAGCATCTCTTCATGTGTCCACTTGCCATCTGGATGTCTTCTTTGGAAAAATGTCTGTTCATGTCTTTTGCCTGTTTCTTCACTGGATGATTTGTTCTTGGGTGTTGCATTTGGTAAGTTCTTTGTAGACTTGTGATACTAACCCTTTATCTGATATGTCATTTGCAAATATCTTCTCCCATTTCACTGGTTGTCTTTTAGTTTTGTTGATTGTTTATAGCTTTTTATCTTGATGAGGTCCCAATAGTTCATTTTAGCTTTTGCTTCTCTTGTCTTCGGTGACATGTCAAGTAAGAAGTTACTTCAGCCAAGGTCAAAGAGGTTGCTGCCTGTGTTCTCCTCTAGGATTTTGATGGTTTCCTGTCTCACATTAGGTATTTCATCCATTATTAATTTATTTTTGTGTATGGTGTGAGAAAGTGGTCCAGTTTCATTCTTTTGCATGCTGCTATCCAGTCCTCCCAGCACCATTTGCTGAAGACACTTTTTTTCCACTGGATACTCTTTCCTGCTTTATTGAGGATTAGCTGGCCATATATTTGTGGGTCCAGTTTTGGGTTCTCTGTTCTATTCCATTGATCTATGTGTCTGTTTTTTGTGCCAATACCACACTGTCTTGATAATTACAACTTTGTAATACAGGTTTAAGTCTGGGATTGTGATGACTCCAGCTTTGGTTTTCTTTTTCAACATTACTTTGGCTATTCAGGGACTTTTGTGGTTCCATACAAATTTTAGGATTGTTCTAGCTCTGTGAAGAATACTGGTGCTATTTTGATAGGGATTGCATTGAACATGTAGATTGCTTTGGGTAGTATTGACATTTTTAACAATGTTTGTTCTTCCAATCCATGAACATGGAGTGTTTTTCCATTTCTTTGTGTCTTCTTCCATTTCTTTCACAGGTTTCTATAGTTTTCAGCATATTGATCTTTTAGCTCTTTGTTTAGGTTTATTCCTAGGTATTTTATGGGTTTTGGTGCAATTGTGAATGGGATTAGTTTCTATTTCTCTTTCTATTGCTTCATTATTGGTGTATAAAAATGCAACTGATTTCTGTACATTGATTTTATATCCTGTGACTTTGCTGAATTCATGTATCAGCTCTAGCAGTTTTTTGGTGAAGTCTTTTGGGTTTCACATGCAGAGTATAATGTCATCTGCAAAGAGTGAAACTTTGACTTCTTATTTGCCAATTTGGGTGCATTTTATTTCTTTTTGTTGTCTGATTGCCGAGGCAGGGCTTCCAACACTATGTTAAACAACACTGGTGAGAATGGGCATCCCTGTTGTATTCCTGATCTGAAGGGGAAAGCTCTCAGTTTTTCCCCATTGAGGATGATTGGTTTTACTATATCAGTCCTATATCCTGCCACTTTGCTGAATTCATTTGTTAGTTCTAAAAGCTTTTTTGTGTATGAGTGTATTCCTTAGGATTTTCCATATATAAGATGATGTCATCTGCAAATAGAGGTAATTTTAATTCTTTTTTTCCAACCAAGTTTCCTTTTATTTCTTTTCCCTGTCTACCCCAGCTAGAATCTCCAGTGCAATGTTGAATAGAAGTTGCAAGAGTTGGTACCCTTGTCTTGTTATTAATAATGGGTAAAAACATTTAGTTTTCCACCACTGCATATGATGTTAACTGTGTTTTTTTTATTGTGATAAAATACATATAACATATAATGCATCATACAACCATTTTTAAGTTTACTGTTCTGTGGCATTAAGTCCATTAGCATTGTTCTGCAACCATAACAACCATCCATCTCCAGAACTTTTTCATCTTCCTACACTGAAACTTTGTCCACATTAATCTCTAACTCTCATTCTCTCCCACCTCCAGTCCCTGATAACCACCATTTTATTTTTGTCTCTGTGAATGTGACTACTGTAGATATTTCGTATTAGAGGAAGTGGAATCATGTCCTTTTGTGTGTGGCTTATTTCATTTAGCATAATGTCTTCAAGGTCCATCCATGTTGTAGCATGTGTCAGTATTTTATTCCTTTTTCAGGTTGAGTAATATTCCATTTTATGGGTGTACTACATTTTGTTTATCCATTTATCCATTGATGGAAATTTTAGTTGCTTCCACCTTTTGGCTACTGTGAATAATGGGGCTATAAACATGGGTGTACAAATATTTTACTTTCAACTATTTTAGTTATATACCCAGAATTGGAATTGCTGGATTATATGGTAATTCTATTTTTAATTTTTTTAATAACTGCCATATTGCTCTCCATAACAGCTGCATCATTTTACATTCCCACCAGCAGTGCAGAAGTGTTCTAGTTTCTCCACATTTTGTTAAGACTTGTTATTTTCAGGGTGTCTGGGGAGCTCAATCAGTTAAGTGTCCGACTCTTGATTTTGGCTGAGGTCATGATCTCACAGTTGTGAGATCAAGGGATATTGTTTCTTCCTCTCCCTCTGCCCCTCCCACTCTCCCACCCCCACTCTCTCTCTCATAAAAAAGGAAAAAAAGATTTGTTCTGTTCTGTTTTGTTTTGTTTTGCTAATAATAACCATCCTAATGAATGTAAAATGGTATCACATTGTGGTTTGGATTTGCATTCCCCTAATAATTAGTGATGTTGAGCATCATTTCATGTGTTTACTGTTCATTTGTATACCTTTAGAGAAATGTCCACTCAAGTCTTTTGCCCATTTTAAAATCAGGTTGTTTTTTGTTGTGAAGTTGTAGATATTTTTATATATTAACAAGTATATGATTTGCAAATATTTTCTCCCATTCTGTGGTTTTTTTTCACTCTGTCTTTGGTGTACAAGAGTTTTTAATTTTGATGTAGTCAATTTATTTTTTCTTTCTTTGCCTGTACTTTTGGTGTCATATCCAAAAAATCACTGTCTTATCCAGTGTCATGGAGCTTTTTTCTGTCTTCTTCTAAGAATTTTATTTTAGCTCTTACATTGTGGTCTTCGATCTATTTTGAGTTACATTTTATATATGTTGTAAAGTAAAGGTCCAACTTCTTTTTTTTTTTTTTTTTTGGCATGTGTAGATCCAGTTTTCTTTGCTTTTATTTTTTATAAACTTTTTAATGTTTTTTTTATTTGAGAGAGAGAGAGAGAGACAGAGACAGAGTGCAAGCAGGGGAGGAGCCGAGAGAGGGAGACAGAATCTGAAGCAGGCTCCAGGCTCTGAGCCGTCAGCACAGAGCCTGACGCAGGGCTCAAACCCACAGACAGTGAGATCATGACCTGAGCTGAAGAGTAGAAAGGAAAAGCAGTGAAGGAAAATAAGCAGAGCCTAAGTCACCTGTGGAACACAATCAGGCATACCAACATATACAGAATGAGAGTCCCAGAAGGAGAGGAAAGAGAGAAAGGGAGAGAAAGAATAGTTGCAGAAATAATAGCTGAAAACTTCCCAAATCTTATAAAAGACATTACGCATTTAACAAGCTCAATAAACTCAGAAATCCACAGCAAGGCACCTTATAATCAAACTGTTGAAAGACAAAGACAAAAAGAGAATCTTGAAAGTAGCAAGAGGAAAGTGACTGTTTCCATACAACACCCAGTGCTCCTCCCAACAGGTGTCCTCCTCAATGCCCATCACCCACCCACCCCTCCCACCCACACCCTCAGTTTATTCTCAGTTTTTAAGAGTCTCTTATGGTTTGAATAATTTCAATTGTCTCATCTTCCATTTAGTAATTCTTCTGTCTATCTGTTCAAATGTGCTATTGAAATTCTCTTGTGAATTTTTGATATGTTGTTGTATGGAAACCAATTTGACAATAAATTTCATATTTAAAAAAAACCTCCACCCCAAACAAACAAACAAAACAAACAAACCTTCCTATAAAGAGAACCCCAGGCCCAGATGGCTTAAACCCAAAATTTAAAGAAACAAAAACAAAAAAACCACAATGCATTTTCACCCCCAAAAATATAATGGAAGGGAAAATTTTTCAACTAATTTTACAAAGCACGTTTTACTCTGATACCCAAACCAAAGACATAACAAGAAAAGAATACTATAGGTCAATCTCTCTTATGAATATAAATGCAAACCTCTCAACAAAATACCAGCAAACCAAAGACACCAACACATAAAAAAGATTATGTAGCATGACCAAGTGTAATTCATTCAAGGAATGCAAGATTGGTTATATGAAAATCAGTCAGTGTCAAACACTGTATTAATAATTAAAAAAAAGGACAAAATCACATGATTATCTCAGACACAAAAGCATTTGACCAAAATCCAACATGCTTCATGATAAAAACTAGGAATGAAGGGAACATTCTCAAACTATTAAAGGGTATTTATGAAATCCACAGCTATACTACCATAAAGACAAACAAACCAATAGAATAGAATAAAGAGCACAGAAGTAAGTCTGTATATATATGTTAAATGATTTTCAACAAAGGTGGCAAGATCATTTAGTGGGGAAAAGGGCTATAATTGAAGCAATCTGTGTGTGTTTATGTGTCTGTGATCCAGAAAGACCTTTCCTTCTCATTATGTAATTAATTGTGTAATGTTGCCTTATCTTGAGAGAGCATTAATAAATTAGCTTATAAAGGAACTCTTTTCCTGGTTGGCTTATAGAGCAGTTGGATCATTTTTAGCCCATTCCAGCAATCCTTGCCTTTTTATTGGAATGTTTAATCCATTTACATTCCAAATAATTACTGATAAGGTAGAATTTATGTCTTTCATTTTGCTATTTGTCTTCTACATTCTTACATCTTTTTGGTTCTTCTATTACTCCATGACTGCCTTCTCTATTTAAATATTTTCTAATATATCATTTTAATTCCCTTGCTGTTTATTTCTTTTTTTTTTTTTTTTTTATAATTTCTTAGTGATTGCCCTGGGGATTACAATGAACTTATTAACTTAAAATAATCTAGGCCCAGGGTGCCTGGGTGGTTCAGTTAAGCGTATGACTCTTGATTTTGGCTCATGTCATGATCTCATCGTTCATGATCTCAAGCACTGCATTGGTCTCTGCACTGATAGCATGGAGCCTGCTTGGGATTCTGTCTCCTATCTCTGTCCCCTCCTCTGCTTGCTCTCTCTCTCTCTCAAAATGAATAAATAAAAATAAACAAAATTTTTGTAATAATCTAGTTCTAAGGCTAATAAATTTCAGTAATACACAAAGACTTTGCTCCAGTGTAGCTCTGTTCCCTGCTCCCTCTTTTGTCCTATTATTGTGAAACAAATGACATCTTTATATGTAAGGAGTTTATCAATACAATTTTATAATGATTGCTTTATACAGTTGTGGTTTTTTTAATATTTATTTATTTTTGAGAGAGAGAGAGACAGTGGGGGAGGGGCAGAGAGAGGGAGACACAGAATCCAGAGCAGATTCTGGCTCTGATTTGTCAATACAGACTCAAACTCACAAACTGTGAGATCATGACGTGAGCCCAAGTCAGAAGCTTAACTGAATGAGCCACCCAGGCACCCCTATACAGTTGTCTTTTAAATCATATATGAAAGGAAAATGCTTACAAAAATACGGAATACTGTCTTTTATTTTAACCTATATATTTACCTTTTCAGTATTCTTTGGTTTTTCATGTGGATTCAAATTATTGTCTAGTGTCCTTATATTCAACTTGAAAAACTCTTTTTAGCATTTCTTGTATGGCAGGTCTACTAGTGACAAACTCCCTGGGTTTTATCTGAAAATGTCTTAATTTCTCTTTCATTTTGAAGGGTATTTTTGTTGAATACAAATTTTGTGGGTTTTTTTTCTTTTCAAACTCGGAAGACAGTGTCATTTTGGCCTCCATGGTTTCTGATTGAGAATCCATCCTAGGTAATGAATCGAAGCAAGATTCTCTCTTTGTTTTTGGCTTTCAGCAGTTTATTTATGGTGTGTCTTGGTGTAGATCTCTTTGATTCTACTTGGAATAGTTTAGCTTCCAAAATATGCAGATTAATGTTTTCCATAAAACTTGGGAAGTTTATTACTATTGTTCCTTCAAATCTCCTTTGTGCCCCTTTACCTCCTTTCCTTCTAGGAATTTAATTATGTGTATGTTTGTATGGTTGATAGTGTCCCACAGGTCTCTTATACTCTGTTCATTTGTCCATTTTTTTTTTCTTTCCAATCCTCAGACTGATCATCTCAATTGATCTATCTTCAAATTTGCCAATTCTTGATTACATTAGTTCAAATCTGCTATTGAACTCTTCTAGTAATTTTTCACTTCAGAAATTGTCTTTTTCCAACTCTAGAATCTCTGGTTCTTTTAAAATAATTTCTATCTCTTTATTGATGTTCTTTATTTGGCAAGACATTGTTCTCCTACTTTCCTTTAATTCTTTAGACATATTTTCATTTAAACAATAGCTGGTTTAAAGTGTTTGTCTAGTAAATCCAACATCTTGGCTTCCTGAAGGATAATTTCTACTACTACTACTACGTTTTTCCTGTGAATGGGTCACCCTTTCCTATTTCTTTGCATATCTCATTCTTTTTCATTGAAAACTGGACATTTTAGGTAATATATTGTAGCAATTCTGGACACTTATTCCAAGGCTATAATCACTTATTTGCTTACTGATTTGTCTGGAAGTTTTCACTGTCTCTTTCCCCTCATATGAACAACCTTTTATTTCACTCCTCAGAGAGTACAATGTTCGACACTTTCACAGTCACTTTGACCCTTCCTCTGTCCAGGGATGACAATGGTCCTAGTTGGACTTGCTTTGACTTCTCTTTCTCTGAGGAAAGTAATGTTTCCTTTATGTTTCTAGATCATCTGTCTCTACTGATATTGTACCCAGATTTAACTTCCACTAATTGCTAGCTGATTGTTCTGTTGTTTCTGACAACATTCTGGCGCATAAATTGCTCTATAATCTGATCCAGTAAAATTTGGGGCCCCTTTAAAGGATTAAAGTAGGTTTTGAATCAGTGTTTGAGGCTTGCTCTGACTCCAGTGGGGATCGTCCTAGCTACCTCTTTCCCTGGTTCTATTGAAAGCATAACTGGCCCACCATTTCCCTTGTTGCTACCAGTCTCCTCTTAACGGCTAACCACCAAAATCTCCACTGCTTTTTAAAATTTTTTTTAATGTTTATTTATTTTTGAGGTGGGAGCAGAGAGAGAGGGAGACAGAGGATCTGAAGCAGGGTCTTCGGTGTCAGTGAAGAGTACAGGGCTCGATCCATTGCTTTTGAGACTATGATTAGGCTTGAACTTCCCCATGTTCTATTCCATGTAAAGTCAGTCCTCTTGAGGAGAACTACAAAGTCTTTGTTATTCTTATGACCTGTCTCTCTTCCTCACAGAACCTCTGCACCACTGCCTTGTTTCTGGAGGTAGGGACAATCATCCCCCCCCCCCCGCCCTTCTCTTAGAATGATGCTCCTGCTTTACTAGAATGACACTAGAGCAGGGATATAGCCCCTCAGCTTTCTGAGGTTTTCTCAGCCTGCTTTTTCTGGAATGGAAAGTCTAGCTTATGAATGAGCTGGGGCAAGGGCAACCAGGACCCAGTATTCCTGGCCTGCCATACCTGGGGTATAACTTGTGCCCTACGTGTGGGTGCACCTAGGTGGAAGAGGGTAGCCACAGACCTCTTGGCTACTCTTATCTGAAATAGAGCTTCTGCAACATGGAGCTGGAGGGAGATGAGAAATGTTAGTAGTCTTTCCCTCCTGGGGTGAATGTGTAACCCAAGATTGAGAACTGAGGAGAGGAGTCCATTTTCTTGATTATACCCACCTAAAATAGAGCTTCATGGAGGGAGAGGAGACAGATCATGATCATGCCTCAGTGCCATAGACACTCGCTGTTCTTACCCAGAGTTAGTAGAATTTCTTGAATAAGTGTTTTTCCATATGCTGTATGCCCTTAGAATTTTCAGACTTAAAGTGGCTATTACTTTTAAATATTTTTTACCAGTTTTGCTTGTTTTGCTTGGGAAAGGGTCTGCAGTGCTCATTACACCACCATTTCAGAAATGCTACTACTGTGTGCACTGAGTTTTAGGACGGTTTGTTACATAGCACTGTGGCAATAGCTAACTAGTACAACAAGGCTTTTTCTCCTAAAATAACACCTAACATTTGTTGTTTACTCTGTGCTACCCAATGGTTAGATATTATTTTTAATCTTCATTTTACATATGATAAGAGTGATAGGCAGTAATTTCTCTGGCATTGGACATAGCAATTTTTTTCTAGATAGGTCTCCTGAGACAAGAGAAACAAAAGCAAAAATAGACTATTGAGACTATATCAAAATAAAAGCCTTCTTCACAGCAAAGGAAACAACCAACAAAACTAAAAGACAAGCTACTGAACGGGAGAACATATTTGCAAATAGCATATTCAGGAAAAGGTTAGTATCCAAAATATATAAAAAACTTATACATCTCAACATAAACACACCAAAAAAACCCCCAAATAATCCAATTTAAAAGTGGACAGAAGACATGAACAGAGATTTCTCCAAAGAAGACATACAGATGACCAAGAAGACACATTTAAAAAATGCTCAACATCACTCATCAGGGAAATACATATCAAAACTACAATGAGGTATCACCTCACACCTGTCAGAATGACTAAAATCAACAACACAAGAAACAATGGGTATTGGTGAGGATATGGAAAGAAAGGAGTCCTCGTGCACTGTTGGTGGGAAGGCAAACTGGTGCACCTACTCTGAAAAACAGTATGGAGATTCCTCAAAAAGTTAAAAATAGAACTACCCTATGATCCAGTAATTGCACTACTGGATATTTACCCAAAAAAATATAGAAACATTAATTCAAAGAGATACATGCACCCTTATGTTTGTAGCAGCATTATTTATAACACCTAATTGTAGAAGCAGCCCAACTGTCCATCAATAGTGGGATGGATAAAGAAAAGGTGATGTGTACACACACACACACACACACACACACACACACACACAGGAATATTATTCAACCATGAAAAGAATGAAATCTTGCCTTTTGCAACAATATAGATGGATCTAGAGAGTATAATACTCAGCAAAATAAGCCAGAGTAAGACAAATACTATATGATTTAACTAATATGTGGAATTTAAGAAACAAAACAAATGAACAAAAGAAAAAAAATAGAGAGACCAACCAAAAAACACTCTGTTTTTAATATTTAAAAAAAATTTTTTTAACGTTTATTTATTTTAGAGAGTGTGAACAGGGGAGGGCAGAGAGAGGGAGATACAGAATCTGAAGCAGGCTCCTGGCTCTGTGCTGTCAGCACAGAGCCCAATGCAGGGCTCAAACCCGTGAACTGTGAGATCATGACCTGATCTGAAGTCAGATGCTTGACTGACTGAGCCACCCAGGCACCCCAAAATCAGACTCTTAACCATAGAGAACAAACAGATGGTTACTGGAGGGGAGGTGGGTAGAGTGATAGGTGAAATAGGCAAAGGGAATTAAAAGTACACTTACTTGAGGAACACTGAGTAATATGTGGAACCGTTGAATCATTATATTGTATACCTGAAACTAATATAATGTTGTGTGTTATCTACACTGGAATTTAAATTTTTCAAGAATAAAAATAAATTTTAAAAATAAAATTAAAAAAGAGTGAAGCTCAGGGAATTTGAGGAAATTCAGGAAATTTTTCCATCTGAGTTTCCTCTTTATAACTGAGGATACAATGTTTATCCCTGATTCCATTGGGAGAGGGGGAGAAAGTAGACTAGATTGTCTCTGAACTCCCTTTCTGCTCTAATGCCCTAAGATATTAACTAAGAACCAGGTTTCCAGTACCCTCATAAATAGCCTCCAAATCCTACCTTTCCGATATCAACTATAGTTAACTCCAAATGTCCTGTCTGGTCTCTGTGCCTGAGGGCTCTTCCGGAGCCTGCATGTACAGCAGGCCAGATATGCAGAGAAATTAAAGCTTGGCAAATGACTGACAGAAGCTGATGTATACCCCAGTTCCCTCTTGCTCTAGACTTTGGTTCCCAAAGGGACCCAAACTAAGACTGAGAATCTGGAAATATTACTGTGGAGCAGAGGAAATTTGAGTGAAAGTTGGAGCTCTGCCAGGTATGGAGAAGGAGTGCATGGCGAAGTCTATGTTATAAGGACACAGTTGGGTCAGCAATGGGGAATCAAGACAGTGATGACCAAGAGCCTTTCAAGAGTTTGGGGCACTGGGGTGGCTCAGTCAGTTAAGTGTCCAACTTTGGCTCAGGTTATGATCTTGTGGTTCATGGGTTTGAGTCCCACATCAGGCTCTGCGCTGACAGCTCAGAGCCTGAAGCCTGTTGCAGATTCTGGGTCTCCCTGTCTCTCTAAAAAATGAATAAACATTAAAGAAAAGAGCCTTTCAAGGGTCATAAAGGGCTTGAGAGAAGACAGGTCAAAAGAATTGGAGGGAAGAACAAAGGATCAGGAGTAGGTCTGCTCAGATAAAGCCTTGAAACCTGGGAGTCTCTAGCCCTAGATGAGCTTGGACACTAACAAACAGGGATGTATTTGTGAAGCAGGTATGTAGCTCTTGTTCACATGGCATTCCAAAATATAGATCAACTCTTTTTGTCCATGACTCAATTATAACAACTCTTTCACTATGCTTCTACAACGTAAGTGATGGATATAGCCAAGAAATCAAGATTGGGGGAACATCATGACCTCCCAACAACTACAAGGAACTTACCCTCAGAATGAGGATTTGGAGTGGTAATCTCAAGCCGGTCCAGCTCCGACACTCCAGAGGACAGCCAGGTCAGCACAGGCCATCCTCAGGCCACCGTTAACAAAATTATCCAGAGTAATGCACCAAGCCCCAAGCCAGACATACTGATAAAGAAGCTTAGCCCATTCCACTCCACCTTTCTGTCCATCCTCATATTCTCTGCCCTCCAGTGGTTCTCCACAGGCCAAGCACATCAAGTCTTCTAGCCCCAACAAGTTACTTTTGGTTTGGCAGCTAAAAGTGTTTGCTTTGGGGGCGCCTGGGTGGCGCAGTCGGTTGAGCGTCCGACTTCAGCCAGGTCACGATCTCGCGGTCCGTGAGTTCGAGCCCCGCGTCAGGCTCTGGGCTGATGGCTCAGAGCCTGGAGCCTGTTTCCGATTCTGTGTCTCCCTCTCTCTCTCTGCCCCTCCCCCCGTTCATGCTCTGTCTCTCTCTGTCCCAAAAATAAATAAACGTTGAAAAAAAAAAAAGAACTGCTTAAAAGTGTTTGCTTTGGAGCCAGAATGTCTGGGTTGGGATCCTGGTTTATTAGTATGATTTTGGGCAAGGTATCTACATCATTGTGCCTCAGTTTGCTCATCTATAGAATGAAGATAATAATCATTTTCTGAGGAATTAATTTGAAGGGTGTAATGTAACAAAGTGAAGAAACCTAGCAGATACTATCTCAACCAAGTGAGTAAAGTTAACATCACCAATAATGAGCCATCAGGGCTCTGAGATGCGCTGAGAACACATCACTTTTGTGGTAAATCACTTCTGCCCAAAATACATAACCTGAATTGAATCATGAAGACACATCAGACCAACCCAAACTGAGATACATTCTACAAAGTAACTGGTGCATGTTCTTCAAAAATGACAAGGTCATGAAATACAAGGAAAGGCTGAGGGTCTATTCTAGATTGAAAAAGACTGGCAGAGACAACTAAATTCAGTACATGATCCAGAATTATATTCTGGACCACAAAGGAAGAAAGATAAAGGAAAGAATTTTTTGTTCTGTTGTGTTTTTGCTACAAAAGACACTTTTGGTACAATCAGTGAAACTTGGTCTGTGTGGGTTCCATGATAGTACTGCATTAGTATTAAGTTTCTAATTTTGATGAGTGCACTGGCTATGTAGGAGAGTGCCTTAGGAAGAACCTTAGTAAGAATACTAATTATAGCATTTAAGTTAAGCAATTAGTCTGCTCCATACAGTCTATTATATATAGTTTTGTTGCTTAACTGTTTAGCAGACAGATGTTTGATCCTTGAGGGTGTTACATATTTGTAACAATCCTAAGATCTAATATATTGGCATACAAATTTGTTTACCCAGCAGACACAAATCCAGATTTTAATCTGAATTTGCCAGCCACTGGGCCAAGCATGGGAATGCAAAGAGATGAGTCCCAGGTCCAGGTCCTCAGAGTGTGTCTGTTCTACTGCGAGAGGCTGAAGGTCACCTTAAGGGAAAAAGCAAGAGGATGCAGGGTACTGATTGGTGAGACAAGAAGAATAATAGGAATTAAAAGGAGGGAAAGGAATGTGTATAGAATAAAGATAGAAATGAAAGGAAGACATAGTAAGATCAAAAAGGCCTTGTTTAAAATTACCTTTTGTGTGTTTTCTATGAGGTGAGTTTGGGCTTGCCTATAAAGGTAAAAAGACAAGAGGTGGCATGTGTTCAAGGATAGATAGTGTATCATCATTTATAATTATTTTAGAGAGAGAGTGTGTTTGTGTGAGTGAGGGAGAGAAACAGAGGGAGAAAGATAGAAAGAGAGAGAGAATCTTAAGCAGGCTCCGTGCTCAGCACAGAGCCCCATGCAGGGCTCAGTCCCATGACCCTGGGATCATGACCTGAGCTGAAATCAAGAGTTGGACTCTCAACTGACTGTGCCACCCAGGTGCCCTTCCAGGGTATACTGTTAAATGAAAAATGTATATACAATAATGTGCATAGAATGCAATCTTTGATGAGAGTAGGGGTTTTATTAAAGGAAATGTATACACTTCTTTCCTTACATTTCCTAGAACTTCACTAGAAGGGAGTAGGAGAAATAGGGGAGACATTGTCACCAGGACAGAGGGGAAGCATAGCTGTGGGCCTGAGGCAAGGACCACATGTGGGAAAAGGAGTCAATTAATTTTTTAAAGCAAGGGAAAATCTAAAGCATGGAGAAAGTAAGGGTGCTTTCATTGTTACTTTAACACCTCAGATTATAAGTACTGTGTGGGTTTAAATCATTTGAGGCTAACAATTTTGAGGGAGGAAACGTGCACATGCATGATCTTGGAAGGCTTGTAGGGGAGTCTGGAGTGGCTCTAAAATTGTGTTTTTCTCAACAAACTAAAGTCCCGTGTCAGATTTTACACTCAATTTTTATAATAGATTTAAAATTCAACCAAGCCCTCATGTATTAAAATTGGGTAGCCATTTACCTACACACATGCACAGACACACATGCTCAGGAGACCTGTTGTGCAGAGGATAACCATGTGAAACTGCTGTTCAATTTTTGGAAAGATCCCCCAACACACACACAACCCACTCCTACTCTCACCCTCCACTCTGCCTCCATCTTCTGGTAATATACTGCCACCTAATGTCCCATAAACAAACTGACACATCCTCAGAAATGTGAATTCAGAAATAATGGAATATATAAGGTTAAGGATGATGCATGTTACTATGATTGAAAAATACATTAGAAACAAGTCTATATATATGCATGGATGCTTTTGTATATATAAAATCCCTCTGGGGAATATAAACAAGCTGTAAACCAGGAAGGGGAACTGGGAAGCTGAGAAAATTATTGCTGTACATAATTTTGTACCTTTAAAATTTTAAGCCATAATAATGTATTGCCAATTGAAAATAATTAAGCAGTTTGAAAAGAAAAAAACATCTGTTTATTAAATTTTGCTAGTATGTTAACTAGGAGGGCATCTTTTCTTCATTCATTGGTTCATATATTTAACAAATACTTAGTAAATGTATACTGTATGCTGGGCACTGTCTGGAGGAACAAAGGTGAAGAAAACAGATACATTCCTGGCCTACTGGAATGTAGATGCTGCTGAGAGGATGGCCTTAGACAGCACATGTTGAGCATAGCAGTGCCCATGAACGTGGGTCCTAGGATGACAGATGGTAGGGAGCAGGGCTCCCAGCCCTATGTCACTAGGATGGCAAACAATCATCTTCTATTCTCTTTAGACCTATGGTGGGATCTCATTTCAGCACTTCAGCTTATCAATATCACAAGTGTGATATAGTGGGTATTTTATTCACTCAACATCTGAAACACACACATTTTCCTCAAATGCCCTTCTCAAATACAACTTAAAATTAGTAGATGCAAAGCTACTCTCAATAATTTTCAAAGAATGGATATTATAGAGATTACATCCCCAGGCTACAATGCAATCAGGTGAGAATTTACTAAGTAAAAGGTTAATTTTAGAAATTAATTCAAAAAATTTAAAACATATTTTTTTAATTTTTTAATGTTTATTTTTAAGAGAGAGAGAGAGAGACAGAGAGTGAGCAGGGGAGGGGCAGAGAGAGAGGGAGACACAGAATTTGAAGCAGGCTCCAGGCTCCGAGCTGTCAGCACAGAGCCCAATGTGGGGCTCAAACACACAGACCACGAGATCATGAACTAAGCCAAAGTCAGATGCTTAACCGAGCTACCCAGTCACTCCTAAAAACATATTTCTAAATAACTCTTGGGACAGAGAGATTTTGTAATGGAATTTAGAAAATTTTTCAAGCCAACAATTATAAAAAGACAATATAGCAAGATTTGTAGGATAGAGCTAATGTGGTACTTGAAAATTTAAAGCTTTAAATACATTAGGAAAGAAGGCTAAATATTAATGAGATGATTAATTAGAAAAAGGAAAAAACTGAATATACTCAAAGAAAGTAGGAAGAAAGATAAAATAAAGATGAGAGAAATTTTAAAATATCACACAGATATAATGGAGTTGTTTAACAAAGCTAGAAGTTAGTTCTTGCAGGGAAAATGCTACCAAATATTTAAATTTCTGGAATGTTGATCAAGAAAAAGAAACAGGACAAAAAGAAGTAATATTATTAGTGCAAGAGAGACTATAACTACAAATGCTAAGGAGATAATATATGAGCAATGTTATGCCAATAAAGTTGAAAACTTAGGTGAAATGGGAAAATTTTTCACCAGAAATATACCAAAATTGCCTGAAAAATAAATAGAACTCTTGAATGATTAGAAATGGAATCAGCAGTTTAAAATGTTTCACGTAGAAAACAGGCATATTCTCTCAAATGTGCAAGGAATAGAAAATTCAAAACAACACAAACTCTCTTAGGAGGTTGTTGTTGTTGTTGTTGTTGTTGTTGTTTAATTTTCAATTCCCTTTGTAAGGCAATATAACCATGACCATATATCCAAATAAGTACAATGTATGAAAGAAAATTAGAAGCTAACCTCTTTCATGAACATAGAAACAAAAAGCCTAAAGCCCATATTAGCAAATCAAATCCAACAATGTATAAAAAAAAAAAACAAAAAAAAAAACAAAAAAAAAAACCATACTTTCTATTGGGAATCAGGAATGATTCAACATTAGAATTTGGGGCACCTGGGTGGCTTAGTCCATTGGGTGTCCAACTTCAGCTGAGGTCATGATTTTGCAGTTTGTGAGTTTGAGCCCCATATCAGGCTTGCTGCTGTCAGCCTGTCAGCACAGAGTCCACTTTGGATTCTCTCTGCCCCTCCCCTGCTTGTGCTCTCCCAAAAATGTACTAAATACTTTTTTAAAAAGAATTTAATTTATCACATTTACAAAATAATGGAGAAAACTCATATGATTGCCTCAATAGATTAATAAAATGCACAAAATAAAATTGACATCCACTATGATTTTTTTAACTCTTAAACTAAACTAAAAGTTCTTAAAAGGAAGTTTTCTTAATCTGACAAAGGGCATCTTCATATTTAGTGATTAAAAAGTTAAGGGCCTCCACAGAGGGAAGGAGAACAAATACACAGCCACTTGAGGAATTAAACAGGACAATCATCCACACCAGTCTGTCTCTCCTCTTGATAGTTAACCCAGTCACCCAGAACTTTACCTATGCTTCTTATACCTGCACTTCTTGGTGTCCCAATTAGATTTTCATTATGGTACAGGTGGCCTCTGTTGAGCATATATCAGGAAGTCAAAGGAGATCTTGTGATGACCAACATGGCAGGTAGAAATAAGAAGTCCACCTCCTCTAGTTAAGGATAAGGTTTCCTTCACATCTTCTATGTGTGTACTAGATTTTGGAAAATGGAAGACTAGCCATGAGTGCAGAGGATCTGACTTTTCTGGAGAGTTAAAGAAAAAGAATTTGGATGAGAAAGTAATTTGTGGTTATATTCTTCAAGGAATCATAAGTGACTAAGATATTTTACTTGGTATTATTATCAAAATGACCTATGAGCAATGGGTGTCTTAGAACAACCCACCCCATAGGGGTACCCAGGTGGCTCTCTCGGTTAAGCATCCAACTTCAGGTCATGATCTTGCGGTTTGTGAGTTCAAGCCCCGTGTTGGGCTCTGTGCTCAGAGCCTGGAGCCTGCCTTGGATTCTGTGTCTCCTCCTCTCTCTGCCCCTCCCATGCTCATGCTCTGTCTCCCGATAATAAACATTAAAATTTCTTTTTTAAAAAAAGAACAAACCACACCATAAAAATAAATCCTGAGAAAGGAGTGTAGTTTACTTGGGAGGTGACCCCAGGGAACACCAGTAGAGTGGGAAAGTTAGACAGGGATAGGAAGAAAGCCAATATGGGTCACTACTTTGCACAACTGGGGCTCGATTCCACTGTAGAACATGCCAGAGTATTGTCCCACTTGAGGGGCAAGGAAGGGAGTGGCAATGGATCTAAGATATTCACACCTGCCATTGGCTGAGGGGTAACATTAGCTCCCTAGCACTTCCAGTTGTTGTGCATGCTTGGGCCAAAAGAAAGCTGTTATGGGGAGAATCACTGGTGCTTTCAGTAGGAAGGATATGGGTAAGGGATACTGTGGTACCATCTACTATCAGGACACTATGGAGTCCATGTTATACTGTTTTGTGTAACACAGATTTGCAGATGTCCTCCTGGATTGATGTGAGTAGATGGACAAATATGAACAGGCAGCTGCACAAAATAGTGGGCATCCTCCACTCTGTCCTTAGTCACATTGGGTAAACTGAGGGAATTTAATCATTCATCTACCTCTTCTAAAATATTCACCTCCCAAAAGCAGGGCTTTTGGTGACAATGTTTGCTACACCTCCCTGCTGTCAGAGCACTTGTACACATTTTCTGCCACAGCCCATATCATAGTTATCTGTCCCATTTCCTGCATGTCCACAATAGGTGTCGATTGGCTTCCATCATTTTCCACCTGCAGGACTGAGCTGCTTCTTCCGGGCTCACCAGTGAAAGCTGAAGAAACTCTATAATTAATCTATGCATTTCTTCAACAAATATTTACTGAGCATTGACTTGGTTTGGGTTTCCTCAAAGATAGTCTGAGACAAAAGCTTAGGTGTAAGTAGTTTATTTGGGAAAGGGCACCAAGGCAGAAGGAAAAGTCAACCCAAGGGGTTGGGCATGACTGAGCTAGTTACCACCATGGGGAACTAAAGCTCAATACAGCCCCTATGAAGCATGGAAGGCTGAGGCATTCAACCCCAATAAGTTATAGGTTAACTTCCTTCAAGTTCCAGGCTGTGCCAGCTCCAGATAAAGTTCTAAGGTAAGCTCTAAAGAGGACAGCAAAGAGCTAACTGAGGTGGCAGCATTCGTGGGAACTCTCCACCACCATTGGAGAACGGAAGTCAGAAGTGGGCTGAGGAGATAAAGTGACAATGTTTGCTATAGGAACCTACCACCTGTCAGACAGAATGCTAGGTGCTGGCCATGCAACAACCATCAGGACAAATCACTTCCTTGTTTTCGTGTAACTTACCTTTCAGTATGGTGTACAAACCAACAATTAAATAATGATGGGTTTGAAAAATACTATGAAGTAAATAATGGAAAGAGGGGAAAAACAGAACCACTCTAGATTTATATTCCAAACAATTATTTGTTTGGAAGAGGTGACATTTGAGCTGAGTCTAAAGGATAAGAAAGAATCTATGTATCAGTCCATTCGGGCTGCTGTAACAAAAACACCATAAACTGGGTGGCTTATAAATAGCAAACGTGTATTTCTCACAGTTCTAGGGTCTTGGAGGTCTAAGATCAAGGTGCTGGCAGATTTGGTGTCTGATAAGGGCTGGTTTCATCAGAGGGCTAGCTTCTCATTGTAATCACATATGACAGAACGGGCAAGGGATCTCTCCAGCGCCTCTTTTACAAGAGTACTAATCACATTCATCTCCAAAAGGCCTCATGCACTAATACATCACCTTAAAGGTTATGATATGAACACATGAGTTTGGGGGGTACACAACATTCAAACGATACCAGTTTACTAAGGAAAGACCTAGGGGAAGAGCTTTCCAAGCAGTGAACAGCATATGCAAACACCCATGTCAGTAAAATTGACAAATTCTAGAAATTCTAAGAGTGAAATATGGTGAAGGTAATGTTATGAGTGAGGTGGACAGAAGAAAGGTCATCACATTTCCATGAGTAGACATTTCAAAATATTAAAATAAATTCAAATGGAAACTGTGAGATAGAATTTTATAACAGTTGGATTGGCAAAGATCCAAAGGTTTGTAAAGACTCCACTGGGGAAAACGTGGGGAAACCTACACTCCTATACATAACTGTGGGTGTGTCAGTTAGTTTACAATGTCTAAGGAGCAATTTAGCCACATGTATCTAATATTTAAAAGAAAAGGGGGTGAGGGACACATCCCTTACGATAGCAATTCTTCTAAGAATTTTTCCTAAAGATACAGTCACACATGCACACAAAAAGTCTCAGGACTCTATAGCATTATTCAAAATAGCAAGTGTCTGGAACAAGGGACCATATGGGCTAACTGCTATATAAACAACCAAGTCTCAGTGGTTTGACTGGTGAAGAAGGGCAACGTGCAACCAGGTGCTCACGATGATGACATGCCCCGTGCCCAGTCCTAGTATATGCACATTGTCCCTACACACTGTCTGGTTAGCACCCACTCATTCTCAAAAGTGCCACCTCTTGATCACAGACTTAGGAGCACCATGTGCTTCAGGAGCCCATTAACAGCCCTCCCCGGGTCTCCCCCAACCAACATCATGATGGAATGGGTTTCTGGGCCAGGCCCAGAAGGGGCACACACACAGCTCATTGGCCATACACTGTCACTTGGGCAGCCCAGCCACAAGGGAAGATGGGAAGGTGGCTCCAGCTCTGGCGGGAACACACTGGGACCCACAGAGGGGACATGTGGGCAGCCCCTACCACAATTACCCTTAAGTACACTGGGGGCCTCTGTAGATGACTAACCCAAATCAGGAGCTGGCAATCTTGGTGACTTCTAGGAAGAGTTAAGAAAATGGGGGGCACCTCTGGGACGCAGCAAAGGCAGTCATAAAAGGGAAGTATATAACAATCTAGGCCTTCCTAAAGGAGAAAGAAAGGTCTCAGATACACAACCTAACCTTACACCTTAAAAAGCTGGAAAAAGAACAGCAAATAAAGCCCAAAACCAGCAGAAGACAGGAGACAGGAAATAATAAAGATTAGAGCAGAAATCAATGCTATCAAAACCAAAAAAAAACCCAAACAAACAAACAAACAAAAATAACAGTAGAACAGATCAATGAAACCAGAAGCTGGTTCTTTGAAAGATTTAACAAAATTGATAAACCACTAGCGAGTTTGATCAAAAAGAAAAAGGAAAGGACCCAAATAAATAAAATCAAGAATGAAGGAGGAGAGCTCACAACCAACACAGCAGAAATAAAAACAATAATAAGACAATATTATGAGCAATTATACGCCAATAAAATGGGCAATCTAGAAGAAATGGACAAATTCCTAGAAACATATAAACTACCAAAATGGAAACAGGAAGAAATAGAAAATTTGAAGACCTATAACCAGTAAAGAAATCGAATTAGTAACTAAAAATCTGCCAAAAAACAAGAGTCCAGGGCCAGATGACTTTCCAGGGAAATTCTACCAAACATTTAAGGAAGAGTTAACACCTATTTTCTTGAAGGTGTTCCAAAAAATAGAAATGGAAGGAAAATTTCCAAACTCTTTCTATGAAGCCAGCATTACCTTGATTCCAAAACCAGACAAAGACCCCACTAAAAAGAAGAACTATAGACCAATTTCCCTGATGAGCATGGGTGCAAAAATCCTCAACAAGATATTAGCCAACAGGATCCAACAATACATTAAAAAAAATATTCACCACGACCAAGTGGGATTTATACCTGGGATGCAGGGCTGGTTCAATATCCACAAAACAATCAATGTGATTCATCACATCAATAAAGGAAAGAACAAGAACCACATGATCCTCTCAATAGATGCAGAGAAAGCATTTGACAAAATACAGCATCCTTTCTTGATAAAAACCCTTAAGAAAGTAGGGATAGAAGGATCATATCTCAAGACCATATCTTTCATATATGAAAGACCCAATGCTAATATCATCCTCAATGGGGAAAAACTGAGAGCTTTCTCCCTAAGGTCAGGAACAAGACAGGGATGTCTACTCTCGCCACTGTTATTCAACATAATATTGAAAGTCTTAGCCTCAGCAGAGAACACAAAGAAATAAAAAACATCCAAATCGGCCAGGAGGAGGTCAAATTTTCACTCTTCATAGGTGACATGATATTCTATATGGTATCTACCCAAAAGATTCCACCAAAAAACTGCTAGAACTTATCCATCAATTCAGCAAAGTGGCAGGATATAAAATCAGTGCACAGAAATCGGTTGCATTCCGATACACCAATAATGAAGCAACAGAAAGAGAAATCAAGGAATTGATCCCATTTACAATTGTACCCAAAACCATAAAATACCTACGAATAAATCTAACCAAAGAGGTGAAAATCTATAGAAAACTATACAAACTTATGAAAGAAATTGAAGAAGACACAAAAAAATGGAAAAATATTCCATGCTCCTGGATAGGAAGAACACATATTGTTAAAATGTCGGTACTACCCAAAACAATCTACATATTCAATGCAATCCCTAACAAAATAACACCAGCATTCTTCACAGAGCTAGAACAAACAATCCTAAAATGTGTATAGAGCCATAAAAGACCCTGAATAGCCAAAGCAATCTTGAAAAAGAAAACCAAAGCAGGAGATCACAATCCCGGACTTCAAGCAGGAGACATCACGATCCCAGACTTCAAGCTGTATTACAAAGCTGTAATGATCAAGGCAGTATGGTACTGGCACAAAAACAGACACTCAGATCCATGGAACAGAATAGAAAACCCAGAAATGGACCCACAAACATAAGGGCAACTAATCTTTGACAAAGCAGGAAAGAATATCCAATGGAATAAAGACAGTCTCTTCAGCAAGTGGTGCTGGAGAAACTGGACAGCGACATACAGAAAAATGAACCTGGACCACTTTCTGACACCGTACACAAAAATAAACTCAAAATGGATGAAAGACCTAAATGTAAGATAAGAAGCCATCAAAATCCTCGAGGAGAAAACAGGCAAAAACCTTTTTGACCTCAATCACAGCAACTTCAGAGGCAAGGGAAACAAAAGCAAAAATGAACTATTGGGACCTCATCAAAATAAAAAGCTTCTGCACAGCTAAGGAAACAATTAGCAAAACTAAAAGGCACTCAACAGAATGGGAGAAGATATTTGCAAAGGACATATCAGATAAAGGGTTAGTATCCAAAATGTATAAAGAATTTATCAAACTCAACACCCCAAAAACAAATAATCCAGTGAAGAAATGGGCAAAAGACATGGATAGACACCTCTTCAAAGACATCCAGATGGCCAACTGACACATGAAAAAATGCTGAAAATCACTCATCATGAGGGAAATGCAAATCAAAACCACAGTGAGATATCGCCTCACACCTGTCAGAATGGCTAACATTAACAACTTAGACAACAACAGATGTTGGCAAGAGAAAGGATCTCTTTTGCACTGCTGGTGGGAATGCAAACTGGTGCAGCCACTCTGGAACACAGTATGGAAGTTCCTCAAAAAACTAAAAATACAACTACCCTGGGACCCAGCAATTGCACTAGCAGGTATTTATCCAAGGGATACAGGTATGCTGTTTTGAAGGGGCACATGCACCCCAACGTTTATAGCAGCACTGTCAACAATAGCCAAAGTATGGAAAGAGCCCAAATGTCCATCGATGGATGAATGGATAAAGATGTGGAATGTGTGTGTGTGTCACACACAATGGAGTATTACTCAGCAATCAAAAAGAATGAAATCTTGCCATTTGCAACTATGTGGATGGAACTAGAGGGTATTATGCTAAGTGAAATTAGTCAGAGAAAGACAAAAATCATATGACTTCACTCAGAAGAGGACTTTAAGATACAAAACAGATGAACATAAGGGAAGCAAAAATAATATAAAAACAGGGAGGGGGACAAAAACGTAAGAGACTCTTAAATATGGGGAACAAGCAAGGTTACTGGAGGGGTTGTGGGAGGGGGGGATGGGCTAAATGGGTAGGGGGCACTAAGGAATCTACTCCTGAAATCATTGTTGCACTATATGCTAACTAACTTGGATGTAAATTTTTTAAAAATAAATTAATTAAATAAAAATAAAATGCTTAGAACAAAAAAGAAAGAAAGAAAATGGGGGGCAAGAATAGGAGATTTATCGTGCTGTCTATTCTGTTGCATTTTCCATCACATATTACCTTAAAAAAAAGAGAGGGGACTTTAGCTATGAAAGGACCCAAAGAAAATTCAAAACTTCCACGGGCTAGTTAAGGTCAAGGTTGTGAGGTTGTGGTGGTAATTCTTTGGCCAGCACCATGGCCGGCTCTACCGCACAGAGGAAACCCTACAAGACAGGGCAGGAGCCGAATACGGCCCGTGAAGGACGCACTTGGGCGGTGGAGGCCAGACAGGCCGAGACCTCATTCAAGTCCAACACTAGCTGAACCGCCTCCGGCAGGGAACCACAAAGACCTACCCAGGCGAAAAATACGGCCACACCGCTCAGCGGATCCAGCTAAGCCCCGCCCACACGCCGCTCCTGCGCGCTGGATCCGCAATGTTCTGCTATGCCCCGCCAAAGATATGACGTGCACGTAGGCGGGGCCTAGGCTCCCAGGATCCGCCGGCTCTTGGCCTGTGGGTGGTGGCCCTGGTAACGCCGGTAGGAGAGGAGAGTCGGACGCTTCCTGGGTAGCCCGTCAGCTTCCGCGAAAGGGAACCTCCCTCCGTGGTGAAGAGGGGACCCTACAGGGTAAGTGCGGGGGGGGGGGGCGGGGACGCTTGTGGGGCCGGCGGAGTTTGCCGGACCCGGGGGTCTGCACGTGGGCCGCCCGGAGCGTGGGCGCGGAGTGGAAGAGGGGTCCAGACCCACGCGCCTGCCAGCTTCTCGGGCTTTAGCGGCGGTGCTTGCAGGCGACATCAGGGTCATTCGCACCCGGCTTTAACCTCCTGCTGCCTTAACGTCCTGGTTCCATTAGTCCTCCTTGAACTCTGGGCTCCGCTGACCCGTGAGGGGAGCGATTCGTGTTCTGGAAACTGGGTGGGCCAAATAGTAGGGGTCTCTGCCCCCAGGAAGCTGGAGCCCTGCTACATTCATTCATTCAGCAGCATTTGCTGACCGGTTCCCAGAGCTGTGCCAGATGCAGGAGATCCAGGAGGGGAAGGACTGGCAGGCCCAATTCCCTTCTGGGCCTCACAGCCCAGGTGGGAAGCCCAGGTAACGGGCAAGATCATGCCATTCTGACAGTACTGCGGATGTGAGGACAATAAACTCTGGCATTGCTGTAGTGACCAGGAATAGACCTCATAGGGTGGTCAGTCGGTTCTGCCTGAGCTGAGGCATGAGCCAGGAGTGCTCCAGGCTACCAGAGAGAGAGAGAGAGAGAGAGAGAGAGACCAGAGCTGGATAGAGCTGGACACCAAGCTGGACTTCCTTCAGAAGAAAGCCTTGAAGCATCAGGAAGGTAGAAGAGAAGGGAGAGATAGGCAGGGACCATGGAAGGAAGGGTGTTTTTTATCTTAAGTTAGAAGCCATAGAATGGTTTTAAGGGTTGGGGAAAAGCCTGAATTGTTTTGTAAATGATGGTGGGCACAGACCCCATATCCTGGGCATCCACCCAAAGGAATCAGTCACCCAGAAGTGCCTGGGTAGTTTCAGTTGTCTCTCCAGACACTTGTATTCCAGAATCATGCATATCATGCCACATATCCTACATCCTTCAGGATGCCATGGAGGTCCTAACCCATAGCCACCCAGTGAAGGAAACTGAAACTTCTAGGAAAGAGGTTGCTTGGGGATAGGTGGATATCAACTGTGATTACAAGGACCTTCTGACGCACTGTGCAAGACTCATGATGGATGGAGGGATTAGGGTTTGTCTGGGGGAGGTTCTTGTTTTGCTGTCACCAACATATT
Organism: Leopardus geoffroyi; assembly: GCF_018350155.1. Lineage (NCBI taxonomy): Eukaryota > Metazoa > Chordata > Mammalia > Carnivora > Felidae > Leopardus > Leopardus geoffroyi. The sequence goes on from NC_059336.1 coordinate 50,004,760, forward strand.
AACAAGGTTCATGGGGGAGAAAAGCATAGTGATACAAATCCAGAAACTGTTTCTGTCTCCCCCCCACCCTTATAAGCATCAGTTGGCTAATAAGGTGTGTGTCTCTTTCCCTTGTGGAACCTCATATGACAAACCAGAGAGGTGGACAACCATGTAAAGAGATCTGGAAGAACCTCCCCTCCCACTCTGGTCTTGTGAAAAGGAAACACCGGGTGATGTTAACAGGGCTGACTCATGTATGTATGCTTTTTTTTTCAGAGAAGGGGAGAAAATCCATTTAAACCTACCAGGAGAATAAGTAGTGGTTTGTTAATGTCATTTAATTTTGGATAGGTTTTTAGCATATGTGACAGTCATTTGCACACATGGCCCTTTTGTGTATTTTAACTGAAAACCTTGACGAAACTGTCCAACATATTGTGGGGCCACTGATCCAAATCAGATGAGCTTGTATTTCCAGAAGCTCAGCTACCTTCCCTAGCTTCTAGAACGATAACCAAGGGATGGCCAGGCACTTGTCTCGGGCACCATTGCTCCACACCCAAATTCTGCTCTGTGACCCCACCCTCCCTCTGATGGAAGGTAGCCCCCAGCTGGAGTCAGCTGGGAGCAAGATATGCTAAGCCAAACCTCTTTTTGCCTTTGCACACCTTAGATCCTGCCCCACCCTACTCCCAGCCTACTCTTTATTCCCCACCTGGCTTACCTTCCTTTTAGCCTTGTTCTAGACTCTTCCTTTAAAGGACAAAGCTAAAGTGAATTGTTTTCCTTCTAGGGAGGGCCTGATCAACACATTTACACTTATGGTGTTAGTGGTGCCCATGGAAATGCAAGTTTCTCCTCCAGAGGTTGTCTCATAGTACTAGTATCACTGAACAAACATCTTAACCCAGTGGAGTGAAACTGGCTTTTAAGTTTGGGTCTCCAGGATGTGGAGGTTCCTGTGGGCCAGGCTGTTCCTGGCTCTATGCTTCCTAAATGTAATTTTCTATTTGGACTCTGTTTATGTCATGCCAGACTTCTTGGTGTGTAACTTTAATGATGATGTGTAATTCCATGTGAGTATTTTTTTGTTGTCTAAAGTAGAGTCTTACATTAATAGGGTAAGTGAAGTGATGGAGCACATTTGATTTGGAGACAGAAGCCAGAAAGTCTGGTCTGTGCCTCACCACGTGCCAGCTCTGTGATTCCAGGCAAGTCTGTTTTCAAACATTTTCTGGGCCTTGGTGCTGTCGTATGGCAATAAGTTATGTAAGTCATATGTAGTGTAAGTGCCAGCCTTGTAGGCCTTTGGTAACAGGATATAGCATATGTAAAGTGTATTTTTTTAATGGGTAGACAAATGTAATAAAGAGCAACCTTTGCCTCAAAATTTGGTATTCCACCTGTTAATCTGATCATGTAGGACATGGTTTGTAGACTAACACAGGACATGATAAAATGTGATTATGAAAAAGGGTCTTCTACCCGTGTGGCTCAGACAGGCAAATGTGGTGCCAGCCTTCTGGTTGCAAAAGAGGAGAGAGAGTGTACAGAAAGAAAGAGAGAGAAAGAAAGGCAAGAAAGAGTCTTATAAAAAGCACCATCAGAGTTGGAAGATGTTAGTATTACTTTTGTGTCCTTACTGTTCATCCTTAGAAATGGTTGCTTTAGAGCTTTCTTTATAAATACTTTTTTGTTTAATCATCTCTTAGCAATGGAAAACTCTGGGTTACAGTAACCTAACGAAAGGAAGCATGTGAGAGGGTAGGGTGTAGGGTGAACACTGGCTGCCTGGGGATGGGCATTCCCCAGGTAACATCTCAGCCTTGATTGTTGCTGGATCTTCTCTCTGTAATTGATTTCTTCATTCCTAATCTTAGCTAACATCTCAGTGCAGATGGTTCCCCAGGTCACAGCCCCAAACCTGCTCTCTCACAAGGGTCAGTTCCATTTCTGACCCATGCCCTGCTGTCATTTCAAACTTGTAGAAAACCTGGTCACTATTGTCTCCTGCCCAAACAGCCCCTTCCCAAACAGCCTGCTTCTGTTGGTGGCCATCATCTGGGTCATGAAGCACTGTTGATGGCTCCATCTTTCCCTGACTACCAGAGAATTGCTAAGCCATCATCTAGCCTCCTTTACCAGCAAGTATTGGCTTACTGGCTGTGGGCTCTGGCCTTGTGTTGGTGTTGGGAATGAGTGGGCTGGTCCTTGCTTCTGAGAGGCACTCTAACCAGAAGGAAGAAAGGCACACATGAATAGCTCCACATACCACTTACTCAAGGAGGGGAAATGTGTAGAGCACCAAAGAGCCCAAGAGAGAAGCCTCTAGCTGCCAGGGTTTAGAGTGGCAGTAAACATCTTGGGTAGATTTTGTAGAGATGTGGAGAAAAGACAAGAGAAATAAGATCTTTTTAAAAAAGCAAAACAAAACACTCAACCAACTGAGCCACCTACGCTCCCCTCTTCTGGGAGTTTTATAGTTTTAGGTTTTATAGTTAGGTCTTTAATCCATTTTGAATTAATTTCTGTATATGGTATAAGGAAAGGATCCAACTTCAGTCTTTTGTGTGTGTATATCCAGTTTTCCCAGTACCATTTCTTAAAGAGACTATCCTTTCCCCCATGAATGGTCCGATACCCTTATCAAAGACCATTTTACCATGTACGTAAGGGTTTACCTCTGGATTTTCTGTTCTGTTGGTCTATGTGTCCCACTACCACAAGCTTTTAATTACTGTGGCTTTGTAGTATGTTTTGAAATCAGGAAGTATAAGGCATCCAATTAGTTCTTTTTCAAGATTGTTTTGTGATTTGGGGGTCCCTTGAGATTCCTTATGAATTTTAGGATTTATTTTTTTCTGTCTCTGCAAAAAAGTCATTAGGATTTTGATAGGAATTGCATTGAACCTGTGGACCATTACAGATAGTATTGATATCTTAACAATATTAAGTCTTCCAGTCCATGAACACGGGTTATCTTACTATTTATTTGACTCAGTTTTCTTTCAGCTATGTTCTGTAGTGTTCAGGGTACAAGTCTTTCACCTCCTTGGTTAACTTTTTTCTTTTTTAAATTTTTATTTATTTGTTTGTTTATTTTGAGAAAGAGAGCATGTGTGAGCAGGAGAGAGGGGCAGAGAGAGAGTAAATCCCAAGCAGGGTCCATGCTCAACACAGCCTGATTCAGGGCTTGATCCCATGACCCTGGGATCATGACCTGAGCCAAAATCAAGACTCAGATGCTCAGCCAACTGAGCCACCCCAGGTACACCTTGGTGGTTAATTTTATTCTTCAGTATTTTATTCCTTTGATGCTATTGTAAATAGAATTATTTTCTTAATTTTCTTTTCAGATTGTTCATTATAGTGTATAGAAACAACTGATTTTTGTGTGTTGATATTGTGTCCTGTAACCTTGAATTTATTAGTTCTAACAGTTATTTTCCTTCCTTGTGGAATCTTTAGGGTTTTCTACATATAATATCATGTAATCTATGAACAGATCATTTTATTTCTTCTTCCCACTTTGGATGCCTTTTATTTCTTTTACTTTCCTGATTGGTCTGGCTAAAACTTCCAATGTTATGTTGAATGGAAGTGTTGAAAACAGACATCCTTTCTTGTTTCTGATTTTAAAGTAAAAGTTTTCAGTCTTCCACTATTGAGTCTGATGTTAGTTGTTGGGTTTGTATATATGGCCTTTATTATGTTGAAGTATTTTCTTCTATTCCTGTTTGCTGGTTATTTTTATTATTAAAAAGTGTTGGATTTTATTAAATGTTTTTTCTGCATTGATATGATCATATGGATTTTTCCCCTTTATTCTGTTAATATGATATATTTGCCTTGATGGGTTTTAAATCTTGAACCATTCTTGCATTCTAGGAATAAATCCCAGTTGGTCCTTTTGCTGTGTGGTTGAATTCAGTTTGCTGCTATTTGTTGAGGATTTTTGCATCACTATTCATAAGGAATGCTGGTCTGTATTTTCTTGTAGTGTCTTTGTCTTGTAGTGGCTTTGGTATTAGGGTAATGCTGGCCTTATTGAATGAGTTAAAACGTTCCTTTTCTTCAATTCAGGGGAAGATTTTGGGATTCTTCTTAAAATGTTTGGTAAAATTAGTAGTGACCAGATCACTAGTCATTTGGTCCAGGAGTTTTCTTTGTTGGGAGATTTTTGATTACTGATTCAATCTCCTTACTAGTTATAGGTCTTCAGATTTTCTATTTCTTCATAATTCATCTTGGTAGGTTGTGTTTCTAGGAATTTATTGATTTCATGCAAGTTATCCAATTATTGGTGTACAGTTGAACATAAAACTCTTATAATCATTTTCATTCTGTAAAATCAGTAGTAATGTTCCCTTAATTTCTGATTTTAGTTATAATTTGAATCTTCTCTCTTTATTCCTTAGTCAGTATAGCTAAAGGTTCAGTTATGGTGATCTTTTCAAAGAACCAGCTCTTGGCTTCATGGATTTTTCTCTGTTTTTCTATCTTCTGCTTATCCTGCTTTAATTTTTATTGTTTCCTTCCTTCTAGTTTTGTGTTTAATTTGTTCTTTTTCTAGTTCCTTAAGGTGTAAAGTTAGGTTGTTGGTTTGCAATCTTTCTTATAATGTAAGCATTTACAGCTATAAATTTCCTTCTTGGTACTGCTTTCACTGCATTCCAAAGGTTTGGTATGTTGTGTTTTCATTTTCACCTGTCAGAAGGTATTTTCTGATTTCCTTTTTGATTTCTTTTTTGACACATTAGCTAAGAGTGTGGTGTTTAGTTTTCCAGCTTTCCTTCTTCTATTGATTTCTAGTTTCATTCCACTGTAATCAGAAAATATACTTTGATTGTGATCTTTTAAAATACATTAAGACATGTTTTGTAGCTTCTCATCTTGTCTGTCCTGGAGGATGTTCCATGTGCACTTGAGAAGAATGTGGATTCTGCTATTGTTGGGTGGTCTGTATGTGCCTCTCAGGTCCAGGTGGTCTTTAGTGTTGTTCAAGTTCCCTATTTCTTTATTGATCTTCTGTCTGGTTTTTTTATCCTTTATTGAAAGTGGGATATTGAATTCTCCTACTATTATTGTACAACTATTTCCCCTTTCAGTTCTGTTTGTTTCATATATTTAAGAGCTCTGTTGTATATGTCTATAATTGTTATGTTAGTGGAGACTTGACCCTTTTATCATTGTATGTTTTTATTTTTTCTGACAGTTTTTGATTCAAAGTCTGTTTTGTCTAATGTTAGTATAGCCACTTCTACTCTGTTTTGGTTACTCTTTTCATGGAATCTTTTTCATTCTTTTACTTGCAGTCTGTATATGCCCTTAGATCTAAAGTAAGTCTCTTATAGAATGATATGGTTGGATCTTGTTTTTTTATCCATTCAGCTACTCTATGTATCTTGGTTGGAAAGTTTAATCCATTTACATTTAAAGTACTGACAGGGAGGTGTGCCTGGGTGGCTCAGTTGGTTAAGTGTCCAACTTCAGCTCAGGTCATGGTCTCACGGTCCGTGAGTTTGAGCCCTCTGTCAGGCTCTGTGCCGACAGCTCAGAGCATGGAGCCCGCTTTGGATTCTGTGTGTCCCTGTGTCTCTGCCTCTCCCTCCCACATGCTTTGTCTCTTCTCTCTCAAAACTAAATAAACATTTTAAAAAATTTAAAAATTAAAGTACTGACAGGGAAGGACTACTTTTGCCATTTTATTTTGTGTAGGTCTTATAGCTTTTTTTGTCCCTCATTTCCTCCATTATTGCTTTCCTTTGGGTGTAATTGATTCTTTTTTTTTTTTTTTTTTTTTATATGAAATTTATTGTCAAATTGGTTTCCATACAACACCCAGTGCTCATCCCAAAAGGTGCCCTCCTCAATACCCATCACCCACCCTCTCTTCCCTCCCACCCCCCATCAACCCTCTGTTTGTTCTCAGTTTTTAACAGTCTCTTATGCTTTGGCTCTCTCCCACTCTAACCTCTTTTTTTTTTTTCTTTTTTCCTCCCCCTCCCCCATGGGTTCCTGTTAAGTTTCTCAGGATCCACATAAGAGTGAAACCATACGGTATCTGTCTTTCTCTGTATGGCTTATTTCACTTAGCATCACACTCTCCAGTTCTATCCACGTTGCTACAAAAGGCCATATTTCGTTTTTTCTCATTGCCACGTAGTATTCCATTGTGTATATAAACCACAATTTCTTTATCCATTCATCAGTTGATGGACATTTCGGCTCTTTCCATAATTTGGCTATTGTTGAGAGTGCTGCTATGAACATTGGGGTACAAGTGCCCCTATGCATCAGTACTCCTGTATCCCTTGGATAAATTCCTAGCAGTGCCATTGCTGGGTCATAGGGTAGGTCTATTTTTAATTTTCTGAGGAACCTCCACACTGCTTTCCAGAGCAGCTGCACCAATTTGCATTCCCACCAACAGTGCAAGAGGGTTCCCGTTTCTCCACATCCTCTCCAGCATCTATAGTCTCCTGATTTGTTCATTTTGGCCACTCTGACTGGCGTGAGGTGATACCTAAGTGTGGTTTTGATTTGTATTTCCCTGATAAGGAGCGATGCTGAACATCTTTTCATGTGCCTGTTGGCCATCCGGATGTCTTCTTTAGAGAAGTGTCTATTCATGTTTTCTGCCCATTTCTTCACTGGGTTATTTGTTTTTCGGGTGTGGAGTTTGGTGAGCTCTTTATAGATTTTGGATACTAGCCCTTTGTCCAATATGTCATTTGCAAATATCTTTTCCCATTCCGTTGGTTGCCTTTTAGTTTTGTTGGTTGTTTCCTTTGCTGTGCAGAAGCTTTTTATCTTCATAAGGTCCCAGTAATTCACTTTTGCTTTTAATTCCCTTGCCTTTGGGGATGTGTCGAGTAAGAGATTGCTACGGCTGAGGTCAGAGAGGTCTTTTCCTGCTTTCTCCTCTAAGGTTTTGATGGTTTCCTGTCTCACATTCAGGTCCTTTATCCATTTTGAGTTTATTTTTGTGAATGGTGTGAGAAAGTGGTCTAGTTTCAACCTTCTGCATGTTGCTGTCCAGTTCTCCCAGCACCATTTGTTAAAGAGGCTGTCTTTTTTCCATTGGATGTTCTTTCCTGCTTTGTCAAAGATGAGTTGGCCATACGTTTGTGGGTCTAGTTCTGGGGTTTCTATTCTATTCCATTGGTCTATGTGTCTGTTTTTGTGCCAATACCATGCTGTCTTGATGATGACAGCTTTGTAGTAGAGGCTAAAGTCTGGGATTGTGATGCCTCCTGCTTTGGTCTTCTTCTTCAAAATTCCTTTGGCTATTCGGGGCCTTTTGTGGTTCCATATGAATTTTAGGATTGCTTGTTCTAGTTTCGAGAAGAATGCTGGTGCAATTTTGATTGGGATTGCATTGAATGTGTAGATAGCTTTGGGTAGTATTGACATTTTGACAATATTTATTCTTCCAATCCATGAGCAGGGAATTTCTTTCCATTTCTTTAAATCTTCTTCAATTACCTTCATAAGCTTTCTATAGTTTTCAGCATACAGATCCTTTACATCTTGGTTAGATTTATTCCTAGGTATTTTATGCTTCTTGGTTCAATTGTGAATGGGATCAGTTTCTTTATTTGTCTTTCTGTTGCTTCATTGTTAGTGTATAAGAATGCAACTGATTTCTGTACATTGATTTTGTATCCTGCAACTTTGCTGAATTCATGTATCAATTCTAGCAGACTTTTGGTGGAGTCTATCGGATTTTCCATGTATAATATCATGTCATCTGCAAAAAGCGAAAGCTTGATTTCATCTTTGCCAATTTTGATGCCTAATTGATTCTTTTCTAAGGACAGTATTTATTCCCTTCTCATTTCCTTTTATATATATTTTCTAGATATTTTCTTGGTGATTACCACAGAGATTACATATAACATCCTGAAATTATAAGTCTATTCTAAAATTTATCCCAGTTTAGCTTGAATTACATATGTTAACTCTTCTCCTTTATATCATATATCTTCCTAATTTGTTTTTGATGTCACAGCATTTGTTTTGCTTTGTTTTACTTTTATTTATTTTGAGATAGAGAGAGTGCAAGTTGGGGAGGGGCAGAGAGAGAGAATCCCAAGCAGACTCCACACTGTCAGCACGAAGCCCAATGAGAGGCCTGAACTCAAAACCTGTGAGATCATGACCTGAGCTGAAGTCAGACGCTTAACCAACTGAGCCACCCACATACCCCTCAGCATTTGTTTTTTTTAATGCTGAAGAAAATAAAAAGTGGAGTTACAAACCAACTATACACTAATACTGGTTGTTGTGTTTGTCCACGTATTTAACTTCTTTGGAGATCTTTATATTTTCTTATGGATTTCTGTTACTGTTTGGCGTCCTTTCATGTCAACCTTTAGCATTTGTTGTAGGGCAGGTCTGCTGGCAAAGAACTCCCTCAGCTTTCATTTATCTGGGAATGCCTTAATTTCACCTTCATTTTTGAAGGACAGTTTTACTGAATATGAAATTCTCAGCTGACAGATTTTTCTTTCAGCAGTTTGAATATATCATCCCGCTGCTTTCTGATCTCCAAAATTTCTGTTGAGAAATGGGCTGATAATCTTATTATTTAAGGGTTCTTTGTACATGATGAATTGCTTTTCTCTTGCTGCTTTCAAGATTCCTTCTTTTATTTTCTGGCTTTCAGTGGTGTGATTACAGTGTATCTCAGCATGAGTCTCTGGGTTTATCCTCCTTGGAGTTCAGCCATTATTTCTGTCCTTCTCTCTGTGTTTTCTTCTGGGGCTCCTGAAATGTGCCTGTTGGTCCCTTGTGGTGTCCCATAAATCCCTTGGGCTCTGTTCACTTTTCTTATGTCTTTTTTTCTTTTGCTCCTCTGATTCAATAAGTTTGATGTCCATGTTCAAGTTCACTGGTTCTTCTGCCTGCTCAGATTTGCTGTTAAACCCCTCTTGTGAATTTTTCAATATATTTAGCCCCACAATTTGGTTGCTTTTTATAATTTCTATTTCTTCATTGATATTCCCATTTTGTTGTCATATGTCATATTCCATATTTCTTTCAGTTCTTGTGTTTCACCATATGTAAGACAGTTGTTTTAAGTCTTTATCTGGTATATCCAATGCCTATGTTTCTTCAGAGACAGTTTCTGCCACCTTTTCTTCCTTTGAGTGGGCCAAATTTTCCTGTATCTTGGTATGCCTTGTGATTTCTATTGTTGAAAAGTGGAGCATTTAAGAAAATAGCCGCCTCTCCGAGGCTTTGCAGACTGGTTCTGTGCCATGAAAGATCTTCACTAATTAACAGAATATGTCTGAGCCTTCGAGTCAGTCCAGGGCAAAGGCTTAAGGTCCTCTCAGGATTGTTACCTGGGCCTGTGTGTGTATTAGTTTCAATTCTCCCGTATGTTATGGTTGCTTTTAAATGTCTTAATTTCTTAAACGGTTCCATCCACACTCCTTCTTAGGTGTTCAATGTTTTCTTGTTTCTTACACACACACACACACACACACACACACACACACACAAACCTGGCCCCTTGCCCCAAGCATGTGTGGTTCTGCAGTCACCCCGTGACTTTCATAAGAAGTACCCATAACTGCCTTCCACAGTTTTCCCCCATTGGAGCTCTGAGCTCCAAGTCAGGCAAAACAGAGACCTGTCTCTTGGGCAGCCTGAAGATAGGTTAGAATGTTGCTCTGATCCCTCCAGTTTGAAGGAAGGAGATAGGTAGACACTGAGCTGCTGCTTCCTTTAGACTGCACTGTGCAGAGAGGGGTGGTGGCAAGGATGAGTAAACACCACTGAACTTAACGAACATTCTGAATGTGATTTCTTGATTCGGCATTTGCTTGTAGAAATCTATGGATCTTTGACTGTTTTTCAGAATGCCTATAAAATATTACAGCCAGTCCCAATTTTTTTCTAATATTTCTGTGGGGGAGCAAGGGCCTAGAGCTCCCTATTCTACTGTCTTGCTGATGTTCCTCTCCTCATTAAAGGATTTGAAACAGGGACTCTTTTTATTTTTTTTTAAATGTTTATTTTTCAGAGAGAGAGAGAACACATGTACATGAGAGAGGGAGACAGAAGATCTGAAGCAGGATTTGTACTGACTGCAGAGAGCCCGATGTGGGGCTTGAACTCACAAACTGTGAGATCATGGCCTGAGCCAAAGTCAGATGCTTAACTTACTGAGCCACCTGGGCACCCCAAAATAGGGACTCTTGTGTGTCTGGTGACAGTATGGGAGGTAGACAGGGATAGAGGTGCATCCTCCATCCTTCTAGATAGGGACCTGTGTTCTCAACTGAGCTGCAGTGGCACAACCAGGATAAGTTCCTGACCTTGAAGCTCATGGCGTAGAGGGTGACATGGACCTTCAGGAATTAATCCCACAGATCCTGGCATTGTTACAGATTATGGGGGTACCAGGCCAGAGGGGGCAGGGAGTACAGAGAGAGCATAATGGGGGTGAGGATCTTTCAAGTTGAGGGTGGTCAGGGATGGTGGGGACAATAACATTTCAGCTGAGGCTTGGGGATGAGAACAAGGTTGACTGGGTTGTTGCACGAGCATTCTGGGAACTGGTAACAGTGTGTGCAAAGGGACTGAGGCAGAGAGGAGCTGAGTTCTAGGGACAGAAGGAGGCACTAGGTTCTCAGAGCACTATAAGCAAAGGCAAGAGAGGATGAGACAAAGCTACAAAGGCTGGTGAGGATCCAGGGTGTGCACAATCCTAAGAGCAGTAAGAAGCTCCCAAGTGAGACCCAAGAGAAGCTCAAAGTTAGGCAGGAACAGGGGTGGGGAGGAGGCTTGCTCCTTGATCCTGCCAACAGAGACTTTCCCTCAGCCCTGTGCACAGCAGATGCTCAGGGAAGGGTGATTTGCCCTGCTCCCCGCCTAAGCTTGGGTGGTGGGCCACTGGTGTCCCCCTGAGCAGGAGCACAGAGACATCCAAAGGTTTGGGCAGTGCTCTTGGATCTGAGGGCATCCAGGTGTAGCTGCAGGGCTAGATCCTGGAAAGGAATGGCCACAGAAGTCCTGGACCCCCTTCCCCACCACCCCAAGGGCCACTTTCATTCCATTTCTCCTCTGCCCAGACAACCTCAAGGTTGGTGTGAAGACCACCACAGGCTTGCCCCCTGCACTTTTAACTCTGGCCCCTGCTTTTCTTCTTCCCAGAGAGTGTAGTCACACTATCTTCCAGCACTCCTGCCTATCACTGTCCCTGGTTCCAAGGGGGGTGTTACCTCCCACTACCCTGCTATAAAGCCAGCATTGAATATGGGCTGGCACATTCTCTGTGTCCTCTTCTGAGCACATCACACATCTTATTGTATCCCCAAACAGCATCACAAAGCAGCTTTCCCCCTTACAGATGAGGAGACCAGCCCTCATGAAGGTTAACTTGCCCACAGTCACATGCTGCTATGGGCAGAGTATAAACCCATGTCCTGCTTTCAGCCTTGTACTTCCCTGTCTCCTTACTCCTAGGAGAGTCCACTCCATTTACAACTTACAGAGTGAGGGATGGACAGACAGGTGGACATTCCCCAAGGGTAGGGAGCCCTGAGAATCAAGCACCCTGCTTCTTATTCTTTGAAGCCTCAGGTTCCCACATGGTGTCTTATACCAGAAGCTGCTAAGAAAGCTTGAATGAATGCTTTATTTGAGGGGCTGAGGGGTATTGAACCAAAGACAGTGGCGCAGAGTTAGTTTCTTTTGCTGCTCGGGTAGGATTTCATAGGCTTGGAAAGCACATAGGCATTATTTCCTCCTTGGCGGAGTATTCTGCCTGAGTAAAACGAAACATCTGTGAAACTTCCAGGAAGATGAGCTGCATTTCTCAGACGTGGCTGGGGCTCTCTGTAGTCCCCAAAGGATGGGACTTTAAGCCTTCTGAGAAGTGAACACCTATATAGAAGAGGAAGCGAGAACTGAAAGAATGGATTGGACACATGTTCCTGTACCCTGAGAGGTTTGGGGATACCATTTACATCTGGCTTTTTAAAGTGCCCATATATCCAAAAGCCACTTGTCTGGAACAGCACTTGCCTTAGAGCTGGCAGCTGTGGATCTGTGCCCCGAGTCAGCCTCAGCAAGACCTCCCGCCTCGAACAGATTATCTAGTCTTATAAAGACTATAGTCTTATATATATATATATATATATATATATATATATATATATATATATATACATATATAGAAAGACTCTATATATGTATGTATATGTATGTATACATATAACTAGCCTCAGTTCCTCTTCTCTTCTTAAAATTTTTTTAATGTTTATTTATTTTTGAGAGAGAGACAGAGCGTGGATGGGGGAGGGGCAGAGGGAGGAGACATAAAATCTGAAGCAGGCTCCAGGCTGTCAGCGCAGAGCCCGATGCAGGGCTCGAACTCACGAGCTGCGAGATCATGACCTGAGCCAAAGTCGGCCGCCCAACCGACTGAGCCACCCAGGCGCCCCCTCTTCTCTTCTATAAAGTGGGCTCATACCTTCTAGAAGCTCTTTGAAGACCAAATGAAGCTTCTCATTCCAGGCAGAAAAACGCAGACCAGTTTCTGGCTGAATGTTTTGTCTCCGAGCACAAATGTTTGTCTGACTCGCCCTGGAAGCTTGCTAACATGTTTTTCCTGCTTTCCCTCCCTTTTCACCAACAGCTTCAGCACAGTCCTCAGCAGATAGAGACATGAGAAAAATACCAAATAATGGGAACCTGAAGATGACAAAAGTGGCTTACCCTCTGGGGCTGTTCATTTGCCTGTTCATCTATGTCGCCTATATCAAGTGGCACTGGGCCTCCGCCACCCAGGCCTTCTTCAGCATCACTGAGGTAGCGTCTGGGGCCCGGAGGGGCCAGCAGGCTCATAGTCCTCTGGGGACAGCTACACATGGTCATGAGGTTTTCTATGGCATCATGTTTGACGCAGGAAGCACTGGCACCCGTGTGCACATCTTCCAATTCGCCCGGCAGCCTGGAGGTATGCTGGGCAGAGGGCCCTGGCCATTCACTGCATGGTTCTCCTTGCTCACGTCAGAGCTCTCGGGATCTCTTCCACTTAGAGACAATGGTTTATCAGCATGTGGGCTGGATGCCCTGCCTCGGACTCATCTGGGAACTTGTCAAAAATGCAGTTCCCAGAGAAGCTGGCTCCGGTGTGGTTTGGGGCCCAGGAATCTGAATTTCCCTGGAGCACCAGACTGTCCATACTCACACTAGCATCTGGTGACCACCTCAGGGCAACTGAGATCCCCAAGGGTATTGGGTGGCCTGTCCTGTCCCAGTGTTTACCAGCATGTCAGATGACTAGGACCATGACTTAAGCCAGAAGCTGCGTTGGGAGAGGTTAAGGCAGGAAGTTGCCCCAAACTCAGACTGGTATCAGGCAGCAGTCTGGGTAAGTCATGAACTGGCATGGACCTAGGACCCAGGCTGACATGGTGCTGCCCAGTGGGTCCAGGAGCAGAGGGGGGTGACAGACGAGAGTGGCCTCAGCAGTGCGGAGGGAGCTGGAGTCTGAGCCCCATCAGCTTTGCTTGCTAGGGTGGGGACCACAGGCTTCCGGCAAGAAGGAGGAGGGAGTTTGTGTATGTTCGCCCCCTAACTGCTCCTGTGGAGAGACACAGTCACTGCCCAGCTCTGAACTCTTTCCCTCCCCACTTTGATCTCCTTCTCTAGCGCCCCTTGTACCCTCCAGCTCTGAGGGCCACCCTCCAGCTTCTAGCCAGTGAGTGTTTTCCCCCTGGCTGCTCAGTAGGTCTGCTGGTCGTGTCTGGTTCTTTGCTGACCCTCGAAACCTTTTGAGTAGACACTGTTTTTGAGCTGGTGGCAACAGACACCATTAGTAGTTCTCTCCAAAACTGTTGTGGCATGTTTTCTCTACTCTTCATCTGCTCTATTAATTAACTCATTTCAGTAGTTAAAGTTTTATATGCCAGACCTACATACTTCCCATAACGGTTTTGAAGCTTTTAAGACAATTCATATTCAGAATGTAATCCTTTAGTAGCCATATTCCAGTATTTTATCTCTGGAGAGACATCCTTTCAAAAAGTTCTGTCCCTGATTTTTCCTCCTGGGTCTTCATGTCCAAATTTGGACCAGCATCCCTTGGCCACCAGTGTACCCCTGAACACTCCCTTGCTATATGCTCATGAGTCCAGGCCCCTTATGGTTTAAAAGAAGGGAAAAAATAAATGTTCTTTCAGAACCTGTACTACATCCATCCTAGAACAGAGAAATGATTTTCATGTTTGCAGTTTGGAATCATCTGTCCTGCTCCTCTGTTAATTTCACAAAAACCATGTTAAAATTTAGCACTTTAGATGGATACAGTTTTGTATATAAATTATACCTCAGTAAGGTTGACTAAAAAAAAAAAAAAAAAAAAAAAAAAATTCTGACCAAAGCCTCAGGTGTTAACATTCATCTTGTTTATCTGAACTAAAGAGGCAGCATCCCAGTCACCCTGGGATTGGTCTGATTTCAGGCGTCTGCTTTGAAAAGGGCAGCAAGCCATTGTTGTATATATTTATATATTCGTGTATATATTTGCCGTGTACCTTTTTAAACATGTTTCCCCCTTAGAAACTCCCACTTTGACCCATGAGACCTTCAAAGCACTGAAGCCAGGTCTTTCTGCTTATGCTGATGATGTTGAAAAGGTAATTATTTTCTCTCACATCTGTTGTTCTTCACATTTGTCTTCCAACTATATAATCTGTTAAAGCCAGCTCCCTATCTGTTGAGTGCAGTAGGCCTTCTTCACAGAGAAAAGCATCTCTGACAGTACTAACCTGGGACATCTCCTGCTGTTTAGAATGATCAGTTGGAGGAAACTGGTACTGCACGTGAGGCTCAAGGAGGGCTGCTGCCTCCACCCTACGGCCTTCCCCCAGCCAACACACATGCCACCCAGAAGTCTTAGTGTGGTTCAAAAACACAAAGCCTACAAACTTGACAAAAAGCATTATTTGAGGGGCGCCTGGGTGGCTCAGTTGGTTGAGTGTCCAACTTTGGCTCAGGTCGTGATCTCACAGTTCTTGGGTTCAAGCCCCGCTCTGCTGACAGCTGAGAGCCGGGAGCCTGCTTTGGATTCTGTGTCTTCCTCTCTCTCTGACCCTCCCCTGCTTGTGCTCTGTTTCTCTCTCTTTCAAAAATAAACATTTAAAAAAATTGCTTTAAAAAAAAAGCATTATTTGAGAGTTTGTTTTTGTTTCAGTTCCTCTGATTGAGGGTGACAAAAGTTGACTAACACAAAAAATTGAAGTTAAAAATGTATTATGTAAAATCCACAAAACCAAGTAAGTGTGAAAGATTTATTTAAACTGTCAAACAATGATTTTTGTAAGTTTGTAGCTTTTATATTTTTTGAGTCCTTAAAGCTTATAGCTGCACTAATACTGGACACCTGTATTTCCACTAAAGCACTGATGAAACGGACTAGTTAGTGATATACCTATACATGCCTTTTGGCTCAAATATGTCTTAAAAGCTGATGTATCATTTTTGCCCACAAGTGTCTCTTGATCTCAGTGAAGTCATACCCTGCTTTCCTGTGGCTTGGTTAAAATTGAAAACAAAACTGAAATGAGTGATGCTAGAGTAACCATAAGGTTACACATGATTAAATTAGGTGTCTTTAGAATAAACTCATAGGACTTTTAAACTCTTATTTGTTTTAGTAGGCAGTACACATTCAAGTGGGACATATTTCACAGCTTCACAGGGCAGACAATGAGAACTCTCCTCCCTCTCTAGTCCCCTCCAGGAGAGCTGGTGTCCCTGGTTTCTTATGTGTCCTTCAAGGGCTAGGTTATATACCTATGAGCAAATACATCTATATTCTTCCCCCTCCCCTATTTTTACAATAGAATGGCATTCACATTGTTACATACTTTGTTTTTGTCCTTCAGCAGTATAACATGGAGAACATTTGCTATCAGGATATGAAGAGCTTCCTTGATTTTTCTGGCAATGATATTGCAGTATGTGCGGGCACATTAAATTACAGAACCAGTCCCCTCCTGAAAGACATTTGGATAATGTCTAACGCTTTACTAAGGCTGCAGTTTGTCACCTTTTATGAACTTCATTACCCACACATGCAAGGGCATTTATCTCAGATGAATTCTTACAATGGGATTTCTGAGTAAAAGGAATGTGTGTTTTCTTGGACAGACATTGCCAAATTGCCCTCCCCCACACCACCCCACAGCATTGTACCTATTGATAATGCCCAGCAATACTTTACCAAAGTTGTTTTGCCACCTATGCACTGACACAGGGCCGTAGCCAACTTTTGGACCTCAAGCATTCTGGCAGGTGTAAATGATTCCTCTGTGTAGTTATTCATGGGATTTTAGCACCATGAGAGATTCCCCACGATGTCTAGGGGAATCACAGCTCATCTGAGGTCACCCACTGGGGGTTGGTGATGGGGGCTGGGTGGGGTTTTGGTTGCCAGAGTATAGAACAGCAAGACCCCTATTGTGTGTGTCCTTATCCCACCATGTTCCACTGCCAAGGGTGTTTCTCTGTATTCACTTGGTCCCTGTTGCCCCTCACACCCACCAGCACCACTTAAGTCATTTTCTGCCAGTTTGGAAAATTGGAAGAAAATGTATTTATGAGTTAATAAAACCAAAAGGGTTGGGGGAGCATCTGTGACCCTGTATGCTGATCTTTGACAGATTCTACTTTACTTTTACCACCTTCACAGAGTACTTCGGGAATTCAGGAATTACTGGATGTTGCTAAAAAAGACGTTCCTTTTGACTTCTGGAAGGCTACCCCCTTGGTTCTCAAGGCCACGGCTGGTTTACGTCTATTACCAGGAGAAAAGGCTCAGAAGTTACTGCAAAAGGTGATCTTATCCATTTACCCCTGGCGGGGGGGGGGGGGGGGGGGGGTGGAGGTGCATAGCTTATGATATCTGGAAACACCAAATATTCAGCCATTGTCCAAGCAGTCAGACGGGCTATGTAGAAGCTTCTTGAGGAGGAAAACACATCAAAATGTTAACAGCATCACTTTTAGCTGTTTGTGTTTTCTAGAATGAATCTGTTGTGTGATAACAGCAACTTTGTTTTAAAAATACATTGAAGCCTTTTGAAGGGCTTCCTTCCATGCAGACTTGTTCCTTGTAGAGGGCTGTGGAAGCCAAGTTCCTGACATTTCATCTCCAGCCTGCTTGTTCTCATGGAAATTGCTAGTTTCCCTCTTGGTCTGATCCACAGATGTAACTGCTGAGAGGCCTTTAGCCTTCTCTGGCCCTGTTCGTTTCTCAAATGGCCAGGATTGTCCCCAGAACCAGCGGCAGCCCTGTAAAGGGGCTCTGGACCCTATCTCTAACAGGTGCCTGAATGCTTCTTATTGTCAGGCACATTAGGGAAACTGCTCTCAACAATATGGTCCCCTCATCCTCTGTACTGTTTCTAAACTATGCAACTGCTAAATGATGAATTTTTGCACATTTTTCAAAGTCCCTTATAAAAATTACCTTGCATGCTCAAGTCGGATGGTGGGCCACAAGTACAGTTGGAATGTGCAGAGTACTGAAGTTTCTGTGTGTCAATACTTGGTAAAAAAAAAAGGAGAAGGAAATACACCCAAATGCAGCTGCTCCTCTGCCTTCACCTTCCCTCTGTGGGACTGTCTCCTGAGTCCCAGGCTAAACTCTGCCTTGAGGGGTTTCTTGCCCCTCATCTCTAGTCCTAAAGCTGGGCAGTGTTTGGGGGCCCAGTAGGCTCAGGATGCCCCTGAGCAATTCTAGCCCAAAGTGGCTTGAAGACAGGGCTCTTCAGGGTAGCCTCTGCCTCTGCCAGCCCAGAGAGTAGATTAAGGAGGATACCACTTGCCAAGGATTAGAGAAATTTAAAACAAGAGTTTTGTTACTTCACAGCAACAGCTGCCGTCCTTTGCTGTTTTGTCACCACCTGCTGAAAACACAGCATATTTGGGAACTTTGAGTCTAGATTCTGAAGGATAAAGACATGTCTCTTTACATTTAGGTGAAAGAAGTGTTTAAGGCATCGCCTTTCCTTGTGGGAGATGACTGTGTTTCCATCATGAATGGAACGGATGAAGGTAGGGTCTCCCAAGCTCTCTGTCCCTCGAGACAGGCTGTATGCAGGGCTGCTGTTGGCTTCCGAGTGGGAACTTTCTCCTTGGTCAGACACAGGCAAACAAAAATGGCAGTCCCACTCAATTCACAGTTCTACTGTCTCAGAGGATCTTTGTGGGCCAGTGTTAGAGATGGGTTCTCATCTTGACCAGCTCCAAACTTGGCACAGATGAAGTTTCTGAAAACAAATCCTCTTCAGTTTTAAGAACATTTAGAGAGAATCCCCACTTGCTACCCTATTTAGAAGTTTGCTGTTACATTGTTATTGCTAAGAGAGAAAAGGTCAGGTTCCTCACCAGCCCCTGATTTTAAATATGACCAGGGGAGGGGAGAGCAACATTTGGTTTTCTTCCAAAAAGTGGAAGTTGATGATAAACAATAGGAGGGAGAGATACAACATTTGACAGAGTATTTATTGTTTTAGTGTGGTGTCTTCTAGAACAGTCTTCCAGAAGCTGTTGGTGACTTGATGACTCATGCCTCTTCCTGTAGTTGGTCTAGAGACTGAGGAGTGATGAGTGCTCACTTCCAGCTCCTGGAATCTGAAAGTGGTCATTTGAGTGCATGTGTTGTTTACAGCATCTCAGGTTATTCACATGTTGTCTGTGACCCTCTCTTATAGGCGTTTCAGCGTGGATCACCGTCAACTTCCTAACAGGTACATTCCTCCCCACCCGCCAGAAGCTGACAGTCTGCAGATGCCATTCTTGACAGCAGCAGCCTCATTTCTAGTCTTTAACCCCTTAGGGTTCCCCAGTGTTGCTACCCAAAGTAGGGTGTTGGGATGGGTTGGGGGCTCATCAGGGCAAGCATGGAGCTTGCAGATAAAAATGCTAGGAAAAGCAGCTTCTCTGTAGGCTTGGTTTTCACCAGCATGGTTCCAGCCTCTTGTCCTGGAGCCACACCTGCCTGGGACCCTGTCCTCTCATTTCTTAGGGAAGTCATGAATAAAACCAGTCATGCTTTCACATAGTAAATGTGGTGTATGGTCATCACCTTAGAATTGAATTCCTGTGCTGTAGACAGAACAGGGAACAAAAACATTAGTTCTTGGATCGAGGTGGCAAGTTGTTGTTATTCTTAGATTATTCTCAGTACATGTTGATTTTTGTCTCTTTATTGTAATTATGGCAAAGACTAGCGCGTGTGATGCATATATGAAAAAGAAAGAAGCTTTGTGGCAGGATTTGCCCCTTGGGGTGGAGAGCCATGTTAGGGGCCAGATTGGGAGTGCTGAGCTAGGGGAAGGCATGCCTCTGGGCATGAAGGGACATCATGGAAGTCTGTCTCTAAGGGGTGAGCAGTAGATAAGGGCAGGCCCCACTTCTCTGCTGAAGATCAGTGTCATCCTATATTGTTAAAGCCACAGCCAGTGGAGCCACGTTCATGTCCCTTAAACATGTAGTGCATCCTTCCATAGAGATTGTTAAATACAGCTGTTTTTCTGTTCTTCTTTTCACTGAAGGGCCTGGCTCCTAAACTGTTTTTACTTTTTTGGCTGTTCTGGTCTAATTACTAACGCGACAGTGCTATTTTGGTTTCTATTCACTATGCTCCAGGCAGTTTGAAAACCCCAGGAAGGAGCAGTGTGGGCATGCTGGATTTGGGTGGAGGGTCCACTCAGATCACCTTCCTTCCAAGAGTCGAGGTAACTGGTCTCTGTCACCCCACTGTGGCCCCTACCCCCCCCCCCAAGGCTGCCTGTCCCCAAGAGTTGCAGCCCCTTAGGGGAGGCCCATAGAACTGGAGCCTCTGGGCCTGTGTAGTCAGTTCCTGTCCTGAAGGCCAGAGTCATTCACAGTTAATGCTTCTTCACTTGATTTTAACTCTGCCTGGGGAAAAAATGGAAATTTGGTCTTCAATGGGATAATAAATTAGATGCTACCTGGAACCCTTTGGGCCATAGGATGTGAGATGCTCCCCTTCCCCACTAGGGCAGCCAGAAAAGGGGCTATTAATTAAGGGGCCAGTAGAGCTTGAGAGAGCTCAAGCCCTGTGTGATAGACCTTGTAAAGGAGATAAAAATGCTCTCAGTCAAGACCATAGTTAACTACAGTGCCTTCCTCACCAACCACTTTATTATTATTCTTAGTTTTCAGTGGAAGAACATTTAAATTTACTCATAATTGTCTTGATTGGGCCATATTTGTCAAAATGGTAAATATTACTTATAAGGAGGAAAAACATAGTTTTTCATTTTGGACATTTTATTTTTCATTTGCTTGTTTTAAATTCTTTCATAACATGTGACTTAACAAAAAACTAATTTAATTGAATACATCTGTGAATACCCTGGTCTTTTTCTTTTTCTTTTTTTTTTTGGATATGTATTTATTATTTTTTTTATATGAAATTTATTGTCAAACTGGTTTCCATATACCCTGGTCTTTTCAAATGAAAGACCAGTGGGAAGGATAGTGATCCTCACATTCTTCCTCAGGACACCCTCCAGACCTCCCCGCCTGGCTACCTGACATCACTCCAGATGTTTAATCGGACCTACAAGCTCTATTCCTACAGGTTTGTTTTGGGAGTGGGGTGGAAGGTTGCCTGTCCAGGAGTGTGGCTCAGCCAGCCCTGTGCAGTGGCCAGAGCACCCGGTCACAAACAGGCCAGGCCCCAGAAACCCCTCTGCTGGATGCCCCACTGGAGGCTCTCCCTCCTCCTCCTCCTCTTCTTCCTCCCTGCTATTCCTCCCTTCTCCTGCCTTCTCCCTGCTTCATTTTTCAATTCACCTACAGTAAAATCACATTTCTCTTTTTTGTGCTTATTCTCCTCTGCTTTGGAGGAGGTTTCCAAAAGGTGGGAAGAGCCCATGGATTGTGCAGGAATTTTCTCAGCCATCTGTTTACTACGTGGCACCTTTAGTAGATTATTGGCATAAAGCACATGTGCTCCATAAAAATCAAGGCGCATCTGTGTTGTTCACTGGTGCCCACAGCTCCTAAGCAAGCTCTTGTCAATTAATAGGCTTTCATTTGTTGAACTAAATGGACTGAACTCCACAAAGAGAGGCTTCTAGGAGCAGAAAATCTGCTGCCTCGGCACAGGTTTCCTCCCTCTCCCACTTATTTTGGATCCAGGCCGGGTGACCATACTAGAGGTGGAGTTGAAGATGGCACCGAGCACTTCCTGTGGCAGGCCAGTCCCTCACCTAGGATTTTCTTTCCACAGCTACCTGGGCCTCGGATTGATGTCGGCACGGCTAGCAATTCTGGGTGGCGTGGAGGGGAAACCTGGTGAGTGGAATGAGAATTCAGAGCCCTCCTTGCTCAGCAGCCTTCAGGGGCCCTTCAGGAAAGGTGCTCCCACCCTCCGCCCTCATAGTAGCCCGCTGGGCCCTGGGGGACTGGGAGAGCCCAGGAGGGATGCATATGGAGGGACGCACCCCACATCTTGTCAGTGGGCACTCTGATGGTGATGAATGGTGATGTGTTTTAGCTGTGTACATGCTAAGTTATTTTTCAAAAGGAAGAGATGCTAGTGAAGTTATTTCTCAAACACTGAGCTGGGAGATTTTAGCCAAAAAACTGTATAATCATCACCTGTGTTTGGAATGGACTGGTTTTTAAGGATCTGGAGGGAACATTATTCTTCATGACAGTACAGGAGGGACCATGAGGAGGTGATTCTGAGGCTGCTGCCTTGGAGCTGGGGTTGAATTCCCTTATTCACAGCAATTCTAGTCTTGTGAGAATGTCCCTCCATCTTCTCTTGCTCTGTGAAGGATCATTAAACATGGGCTTGGCCCTTCCTGCAGACATGGCATTGGACTAGAGATGGAGCCTATGTCAGGTCAGGATGTTTCCTCCCAGGCCTTTTCTGATCTTCTCTGACTGGCCTGGCTGAGGAGAAGCCCGGTGCTGGCCACCAGGATACATGAACTCTTATGAGGTCTTAGGAGATCACTTAGGAGACACTTAGGAGTTTCCTGATTTGGGGGGCACTAATCTGATGCTGGCATTGGCCTCTCTTTACTGATGGCATCGATCAAGGCCCAAAGGCCTTGACCCATGCCTCTGGTCCAGAAGTGTGTGTGTGAGTGCACACCTGTGTTCCAGCCACAAGCCCTTCCCTCAGCCCTGCCGCTCCCTGCTCCACACCCGCTTCCCTCCATAGGCCTAGCACTTCTCTGCACTTCTTCTAAGGGCCTAGTTGTTCTGACAGGGTGGTAATGTTCAGCAGGAATTTTTTTTTTTTTCACATACATCTTATTTCAGTTCACTTATTTCAAATCCTAGTGTTTAACCTTATTATGGTATCTATCCACTTTGTTGCAAACCAGAAACATGTCCATGTCTCAGGCATACCTGCAGACTTTGTTCTGGGACCAGAAAACACCTATTTAGCCAAGAAGAAGAAGGCAGGTAGCCTTGTCCATGGCTAGCCTTGGAGTCCTGTTATCTGCATGAAGTGCCCACTTGGGACACATAGGACTGTAACACCTGCCGTGAAGGGTGTGGACAGCTCCTGCCCCAGAGGAGTCATCTCCCTATTGTGTTATCTGTTGCTGCACAACAAGTACACACCAAACTGGTTAAACAAGCAAACAGCAGTCATTGTTGTATCTCGTGATTGCACAGGCTTGAGCTGGGCAGCACTTCTTCTAGGATCCTTAGGATGTTGTGTGGTGACACCTGGGGTGTCTGGGTGAATGTCTTGCAACTCAGTGCTCCTCCATGTGGCCCACCCCCAGCAGAGCAGCCTGCATTTCTCCCTAGCAGATGAGGAAGGAAAATGCCCTGAAGTCACATGCCATCATATCCTGCACATTCCATGGGTGAAAGCAGCCCCAGGCCAGAATCAAGGGCAGACATAAGGACTCACTTCTCAGCATGCACATCCTCGAGGGGTGGCATCGTGGGGCCTTGGAGGCCAACCACCATGCTTCCTTTGCAATTTGTGGGGCCTCAGGTTTTGTCTTGTGGGGCAACACAGATGCATGGCATGATAGCATTGTCTTGGCCCTGCCAGGTTACTCGCTGCCTCATTTGTCCATAAAATCAAGTAGTGTTGGCTCCCCTTTTATTAGCATGGTTGTGACAATTGACTGAATAGCACTTGACCCAATGCCTGGAACCCTGAAGCCTCTCAGTGCATGTAAGCTTGTGGTGGCTATGTTTCTAGAACTGATGAGGTTTTGCTGCAACTTCTGTGATAGAAAAAGTCTTTGCCTCCCCTAGTTGACCTGGAATCCTTCCACAGGTCAGGTCTAATCTGGCAAAAAGAAGCATGTTCCTTTAGCTCTCCGATGCCTTCATTACTAGTATTAGGAAAATTTTTTCTTTTGGTCTATTAATTAAATTGACATAAGACAGATTAATAGAAAAATTTAATTATGTACACACAGGACTCCATAAAAATATGATACCCAAGGACAAGTCAGGCAATTGAGGTTTACGTGCCATTCTGAGCTAAGGAATAGGATAGACGTCTAGGGCCTTAAAGGGGAAGAGGGCACAGTGAGGTCTGCGCAGGTCCCAACTTGTTTGGGGTTTGGGGCTTGGGGGTTACTATCTGCCTCATAAAGCAAACTAGAGCATTTGTCTTCTGGGAAGACAAAGTCATCTTCTCTGAAAAACCTGCTATATAGTTGGCTTTGGCATCTTCCAAGAATAGGGAGGCTGGGATTAAGGCCTCATGAGTCTGGGTTTTCAGCTGAGGTAGAGAGGGAAGATAGTGCTTATACCCAGAAAGTCCATAGTTGGGTATAGTTACCTCTAGGACTCATTACTGTTAACCCCGCCTGGGTTTCATGACAGTCACAGAAGTGGATTACTTAATAATAAAATAATGACAGTACAGTTTAAAAAGGTGAGGGGGATGGGCATTCACAAGACAATAGGAAGAACAGATGTTGGGTCATTAGATATGTTTGCCCTCCCATACGGAGGTCATTCTTAACAACTTAACTCTGGTAACAGCTCTCTTTCTGGGCTAGATCCCCTATCTAAATTCTTTTAGTATTTAAGAGAAAGGTAAAAGTTTTTCTTGAATCTTCTGAGTATTGATTATCTTTAGCTCAAAACATTCCACATACCAAAGTGGCATATTTTGGGGTCATCTATTCAACTCCCTGTTAGTCCTACCTTTGAAATTTTTCTAAGAAGTTTCACAGTCCAGGGGCGCCTGGGTGGCGCAGTCGGTTAAGCGTCCGACTTCAGCCAGATCACGATCTCGCGGTCCGTGAGTTCGAGCCCCGCATCAGGCTCTGGGCTGATGGCTCAGAGCCTGGAGCCTGTTTCCGATTCTGTGTCTCCCTCTCTCTCTGCCCCTCCCCCGTTCATGCTCTGTCTCTCTCTGTCCCAAAAATAAATAAACGTTGAAAAAAAATATTTAAAAAAATAAATAAATAAATAAATAAATAAATAAATAAATAAAAAAGAAGTTTCACAGTCCAGAACTCAAGCTAGTAGATTGTTCCATATCACTGAACCAGGCTCTTAGTCCTGATAATGGATGGGTTCAGTTAGATAGTTGTGTCTCATTTCAGGAGGCAGTGATGCAGGTGGGCACCCAAAGTTAGGCCTGTGGTGCCGGAAATCAGGTATTTAAGTAAAATACATTTCTGTGGAAATAAACATAGTGGCTACTGACTGGCAGATTGTAATCCTAGTTTCTGTTCTGAAGGCAGCCATTTGAGAAGATTTCTAGATGTTCAGCTTGAAGCACTTTCAGACAGAGTGAGGGCAGACAGCGGCAAACTGATAGGTTTTCCTGTTGCAGTTTGAATGTCTTTGGTGATCTTTCTGAGCGCTCCACACAGCAGCCGGCATGAAGATTATCCATATGTGAGCTGTTGTGATGATTCTCTGAAATTTATATCCAATTGTCCAGCCTAGGTTTAATGGCTTCAAAAAAGGGCAATTTAGCTCTCAATGATTCCAAGTCAGAGGTGTAGGAGAAAAACTGGAAATGTTAGTTTGGAGAGTTATAGCCAGCTATCCGAGAAGAGTAGAATAATGAGGCTCCAGTCCAACTTATAGGCAGAAGATAAAACCTCAGAGACAGCAGGAGTAGAAGTGTATACTGTAGTTTCTACTAGCCACCCCATTTCTACCAGAGATAAACGCAGTAAGACTAATTTGTTTGCAGATTAAGTTTAGTTTCAATAAATTTGGTCTGATTACTTGCATAAGTGCAGCAAGAATAGGGATTGACCATCATATAGGCTCTTTTAATCCTCTTTGCTGGAACTTTCATAAGGAATCTCAGATTGAAGTTTTTAAAATGGCCTCTTGAAGCTAGAACCATCAAGCCAAGGCCATCAGACTTAACCTGCAATACCTATAGTTTAGGTGAATTCCTCTTTTCTTGAGGTGTCTAAAATATCATAAGGTTCCTGCACCTGCCAGAAAACATTTACTCACCTGTAAGCATGCTAGGAACCCTTCAAGCAAGATATCAGGCCAGTTTTTTCAAGGTGCTTCATTGGCTTCATAACACCAGCCTTAGTTCCTTAAAATTGTCTGATCATGTCTGAGCTTACACACATCCTTCTCAAATATGACATTCTAGTAAAAACCTTGGTAATATAGCCAGTGTTTCCAGTTGTGTTCTGGAGACCCAGGAGAATGGATTCTTACTGAACTTACACACGTAACTGTATTGCCATGAAAATAAGCATATTCAGTAAGTTTCCAAATTCTGGAAGTATCAGATAGGGAGAAAAAGTAATTGTTTCATCTTTGTTCACAAAGGTATATCTTACCAAGTTGTTGATAGCTTAAGAAAAAAGAGAAAAAATGTTTCCTTAAATCTGGAAAAACAAGGGCACCTGCGTGGCTCATTTGGTTAAGCAGCCAACTCTTGGTTTCAGATCAGGACTTGATCTCATGGTTTGAGTTTTGAGCCCTGCAACGGATTCTCTGTCTCCCTCTCTCTGCTCCTCCCTGATTTGCGCTCTCTCAAAATAAATAAATATATTTTTAAAATTTTTTTTTCTAAATCTGGAAAAACAGAACAGAACAGGCAATATTTCAAACAAAAACTCATAAAAATTATAATCCTCCTTCTCAGTTTATTCAGTTCCATGTAATTAGTACTTGTTTCCCTTAAATCCCGTTTTCTCTTTAGCTCTAGAAATTCTTACCCAGCCCGGTTTTATGATCATAAAGTTATCAGAAACCTGGACTTGTCAAAAGTCCTTTTCTTGAATCTCCTTGAAGGAAAGTACTTTTGTAGGAACACTTTTGCAAGAGTAAAAATAGTAACTGTAAGTGACTATTAAAATACCCATTGTCAAAGATCTGATGAGAGTTCATTGTAGTGGAATTGACAAAGAGGTCTGGTTATTTCTGTGGTGTGCTATATTTTAAGGTAACAGAATTATGACACAACATTATACCAGGACATACCAGAATTTTAGGAATTTCTTAACAATTTCTATAATATGTATGTTAGTAACATTTACTCATATGTTATAATCTAAGAAGGCTTATCATCACTTATCTGACATGCTTTCCAGGTAATTTAACATAACAAATAAACTCAGTGTAACATCTCTTTTTATAGAGAGAGCCTATCTTTTGAGATGTTATGCGTGCCCTCTTAAAAATCTCAAACTTAGTTGGAGGCCAAAAAAGAATTCATTTAGAATTTGATTTTGGAAATTTGTCAAAAAAACCCACAAGATTTGTACACTTGACTAATACAAATTACTGATCATTATGAAACATTACTTATCTGTTTAACCAAAGTGACAAAGGTAAAATCCTTTGGGAGGGCAAAACAGAAGGTTACATAGTTGTGAGCAAAACTGGTCAAAGACCTGATAAAACAAAATTATTTTGATAAAACATAATCTTTGTTTTTTGTAGGCTGGTTACTTAAAAGGTAACAAAAAGCCTTTCACGGTCTTATCAGGAGCAGGCCAGTTACTAGTCCCAGAAAACTTTGTCCTTTTAGTAGGTGAAAGAACATTCAATTTTGGTTTCATATAAGTACACTACTGATTTTAAAGCTTCATTTTATTTTATTTTATTTTATTTTTTTTTAGGGCTTATCTTTTTATTTTTATTTTATTTATTTATTTTTTTTAATATATGAAATTTATTGTCAAATTGGTTTCCATACAACACCCAGTGCTCATCCCAAAAGGTGCCCTCCTCAATACCCATTACCCACCCTCTCCTCCCTCCCACCCCCCATCAACCCTCAGTTTGTTCTCAGTTTTTAACAGTCTCTCATGCTTTGGCTCTCTCCCACTCTAACCTCTTTTTTTTTTTTTTTTTTTTTTCTTTTTTCCTCCCCCTCCCCCATGGGTTCCTGTTAAGTTTCTCAGGCTCCACATAAGAGTGAAATCATTTGGTATCTGTCTTTCTCTGTATGGCTTATTTCACTTAGCATCACACTCTCCAGTTCCATCCACGTTGCTACAAAAGGCCATATTTCATTTTTTCTCATTGCCACGTAGTATTCCATTGTGTATATAAACCACAATTTCTTTATCCATTCATCAGTTGATGGACATTTAGGCTCTTTCCATAATTTGGCTATTGTTGAGAGTGCTGCTATGAACATTGGGGTACAAGTGCCCCTATGCATCAGTACTCCTGTATCCCTTGGATAAATTCCTAGCAGTGCTATTGCTGGGTCATAGGGTAGGTCTATTTTTAATTTTCTGTAAAGCTTCATTTTATAACCTAAATAAATTCATTCAGTTTTAGCCAACTTAACCACACAAGGTAAGATTTTATCTTTCCAGCTTTCCATTTCATTTGTCTTTATTCTTCTCCTGCCCATTTGGAAATAACCAGTTTTACCTGGAACAAATTTACTTTCTTTCTCCTTAACAAAAATGTATCTTCATACCTCATACCTCTTCTTACTGAAAGCACATTTTACTGTCTTTGCATACAGAGTTGTTTCCCTTATTATTGCTAGTAATTTTAGTTACATATATTAATTAGAATTAACTCTTAGAACCCCTAAGAAGTTAACAGTTGTAAACTATGTCACACCAGCATTGTTTAGATTGGCAAACTTATGAATACATTTAATAATTTCTAGGGGTGCCTGGGTGGCTCAGTGGGTTAAACTTCCAACTTTGGCTCAAGTCATGATCTCACCATTTGTGAATTTGAGCCCCACATCAGGCTCTGTGCTGACAGCTCTGTGCTGGAGCCTGCTTCACATTCTGTGTCTCCCTCTCTCTCTGCCCCTCCCCCCCCAAATAAATAAACAATAATTCTTAGAGACATATGCTTCCTCATAGCACAATTTTTTTTTCAGTATGGCATAAGATATGTTTACTCATGATCCAAATACCTTTTAGTTCTTCTGCAAAAGGAAATAAAAGTGTATAAATCTATGTTCAGTAATTAATGTTCCAGTATTTTCTCTTAATTAGAAATGGTCTGGATAGTCAGTGAATTTAACTTAAATCATCATTTAGCAAAAGTTTAAAGCTTTAGCTTATCCAAAAGATTTGGGAAAATTTTTTAAGTACACATACCATAAAACATAATTATTGCGGAAAAGTTCACCTAAAAATCTCATATACTACTTGTATCTATTTAATTTACTTGTTCTTAACAACTGTGTTTAGACTGCTTTATGAGACCTTAGACAAAGTCAGCCATCATCCCAAGCTATTTTTCTGGCTGATAGATTTTTGTAAAAGATGGCATGAGCTTATTTGACCTTAAGTAAATCAAGGTGGAATAAAAGTGATATAGTGATATTCATAGTGATATTCATATTTCATACTAGTAACTTTTTTTTTTTAATTTGAGAGGAAGAGAGAGAAGCTTGAGCAGTTTTCCATGCTCAGCATGGGCTCAGTCCCACAATCCTGAGACTGTAACCTGAGCTGAAATCAAGAGTTGAGTCGGACACTCAACCACTGAGCCACCCAGGCACTCTGCCATACTGATTAACTCTGAAGACCTGCCTGTTTTAATCAACAAACTTAAACTAGTTTTTATTTACTAAAGGTTAATACTAGATCACATTAACTTGAAAACATTTGGGTTAGTTTCTTTTTTTTTTTTTTTTAAAGATTTTGTCTTTGGGGTGCCTGGGTGGCTCAGTCAGTTGAGTGACTGACTTGATTTCAGCTCAGGTCATGATTCCAGGGTCATGGGATCAAGCCCTGCATCTGGCTCTGTGCTGAGCCTGGAGCCTGCTTAAGATTCTTTCTCTCTCTCCCTCTGCCCCTCCTCCTCTCACAAGTATGCATGCTCGTTTTCTCTCTCTCTCTCTCTCAAAAAAAAAAAGAATAAAGTATTTTATTCTTTAATTTTTTTTAAGTAAATTCTATGCCCAATGTGGGCTCTAACCCATGACCCTGAGATCAAGAGTCACATGCTCCACTAACTAAGCCAGCCAGGCATCCCTAGTTTCTGTATATTTTTGAGAATTCAATTTATGTAAACACTTCATTTCTTTAAGCCAATTAAATAGAGCTCTCTTACAAATTAGTTTTGTTGACAACATTTGGACATAGAAGATATCACCCAATTACAACACATACATATAGAATACATAAACATATCAACAGATGCAAACTGAGACCTTACAGTTTCCATACACTTAAAATTTCCTATGAGCCCAAGTTCCAAGTGACCATTCCCTTTTTTGTTTTACCTCCCTGAATTTTGTACTTTAACGTTTCAATTTCAAAGGCACAAGGAAGAATGCATGTTGATGATAAATTGAGGGGGAGAGGATTGGTGAAAAAGAACAGGTGAGCTTTGAGCTGCCTGTAAAGCTGCATTGTTAGTTTTGCAAAGATTTGTAAGACAAGGACAGTTCTCAATTCTTTAAAAGAATTGGGTTGCAGCTTAAATGATATCATAGTTTGATCCACCCATCCAACTATATTAATATGTTTATATATATATATATATATGTATTATATATATATGTGTGTATGTATATATATATATATATATATATAAGAGCTTTGTAGTGTTTTAGTAATAAAACTTTTTATAGAGGCTTCAGAAGATTTTTCTTTTCCTCTGAGAACATAGTTTCATTTTAGCTTAGGGGAAAAGACCTAAAAAATCCTATCAGTCTCTGAATATCATTTTCCAGTCTGGCCGGTCTCCAGCCACAGAGCTATTTAAAAAAATCTTTTAAATGTCTTGGCAGTTTTCAGTCTGGACAAACAGCAGATGTTTTCCGGGATTAATGCAGTATGCCTTTGTAAAGTCTATATATAGTATTTTAACAAAGGCCTCCTTTCTGAGTGCACATTTCAACCTTGGACCTTCATCTTAGGAAGAAAAGCCTATCAGCCCCTAACATCAGCCTTCAGCTGATCATTTATAGGAGGTCCTAGGAGAAATGCTAGTCATCTGTTTCCTTGGGTGGGGGCGGGGGCTTTCAGGGAGCTATCTGGCTTGTCTGATAACTACAATATAACCATGGATGGGAAGAATGCCCCTTAGCACCCAAACAAGGTCCCTATGAGTAGGGTTGTAAATGGACATTAATCTGGGATTTTCTTTTAATTTGGTAGAATGAAAGTCAAGACTTTTAAGGCCCTTTAAGGGCTTTACAATTTTAAAAATCTGCTATCTAGGGATGTGAGTTATTTGGGTGGGAATCTAGGATGTAGCTGTAAAGGACATTGCACAGGAAGGCCTAAAGCTAGCAGAGCCTGATTATAGCAAGGAGCTTTCTCTCTAAGCCTTATTGTCTACCTTGGGTGCTACTGTTAAATTTGTTTTTTGGCTTTTAGTATTTATATGAGTAACTTGTATACCCTGGGCGTAGAGATCAGGCCACAGTGCTTTCTGTAAATCTTGTAGGGAAAGGGAAGCTAAAGTAAGCAGTTCAGTGTTTAAGGGATTTTCTGGGGAAGGTGAACGAGTTTGGGAGTTAAGGGAATTTGCTGAGGAGACAGGGCCAGATTTTAAGAAATTTATGTTGGATGGGGACTTTCATTTTTGTTTTAAGTCTAATTTCTTTTCTTCCCCCTGCCCCATCTTATTAAAGGAGTCCCTAAAGCTTAGCTGTTACATTTCTTCATGTCTGTTTTTTTTTTAACTTGGTCTTTCTATAGGTACCAATAAGACAATTATTTAGGATAATAATTGAGAACTCTCAAAAATATTTTTCTTTCTTTCAAATATTATCAATTCAAAGGATTCATTGGCCATTGGTGAGCAGGATTTTTATATTAATCTCAATAGTGACTCAAACCAATAAGCCTTTCTATGGCTTAACCATGAACACAAGAAGTGTCCCAAAAGATGATGGGCCCTTATAAGATCCAGAAAGTTTACTCCCAGAAATAGTCTAAGAAAGTAAAGCCTTTTGTTGTTGCAAGCAGTAAGAATGATGGCATGAAAACACTTTCCAGTTCCCCATGAAAACATGAGGCACCTCCAGTCACACAGCTGCTAATCAGATACCAGGTAGGCACTGCTAAAATGGGACTTTTTCAGCACTGGCAAAACAGTGAAGGTTGAGATGACAAAAACCCCATATGGACCAGGACCCCTGTGACAAACTCTCCTGAGAGCTGGCCTGGTCAGACAAAGAGTGCTTCTTATGACTTAAAGTCTGGGAACCACAGACTACTCAGCTAGCCACCGAGATGCATGTGATGTGTACAGAGAGAATATTCTCACTGGTCATAAAGACAAGCTCTCAATACATAAACAAAATGAAAGGAAAGCCCCTTATAGGCACATTAACAGCTTTAGCTGAGCCTTTGGTGTCTCAGCCAAACTGTACCTGAGAGGGATGTGTTGCTGGGTTAGAGATTGTGAAGTGTTTTACAGAGTACCTCGTATGGCAGTTTTCTCAAGGTTCACAGGTGACCTAGTGTCAGTCTGGCCTGTTTTGTGACTAACTCATCCTAACACAGGAGTCTTTGGGTTAGACAGGGAGCACTCTGACAGCTTTTAAGTGCTTGACCCATGCCTACCTGTTTTGTGGCTTTGGCTTCCAAGATGTCCCCTAGCAACTTCTTTACCTCATGTGCATATTGACCCACAGCAACATTTGTCTAAACAGACACTAGTCTGGTGGGAACTGTGAACTCAGCAGGCTTATAGGACCTAGGCTTGCATTCTACCCTGTGGTCTTCCTTCTTATGACAAATGATGACAGACCAGAGAAAAGCAGTGACCATCTCTGCAACAAAAAGGATCAATAAAAAAGTCAAGAGTGTTAATAATAAATCTTTACCAGAGTCACCATACCCAAGGAACTTGTACAAATATTTTCTCCTGCTAATCTAAATTTAGAAGGGTGGGGGGAGCTTTTCACCACTCATTTCCACTGGACCCTACAGGCAGAGATTCAGGAGCCTGACAAAATTCGTACCTTGTGCCACACCTGTCAGAAGTCTCAGGATCTCTCAGCTGCAGCAGCCTCAGAACAGGCAGTTTGCAGCCAGTGAAGTTTTTCCTGGCTGGCTCCCCAACTGTTGGGGAGGAAAAATTTTTCCTGCCCTTCTAGGTTCTTCTGGCTAGTATATTAATTAAATTGACATAAGACAGATTAATAGGAGAAAAACATTTAATTACAAATGTATGGGAGCCCCAGAAGAATATGACACCAAGGACAAGTTGGGCAATTGAGGCTATGTGTCATCCTGAGCTAAGAAATAGACCAGGGGCCTGGGGGCTTTAAAAGGGAAGAAGGTGATTCACAGGACACAAGAACAGAGGTTTGGTTATTAGATGTTTGCCCATCCATACAGAGGTCACTTAGATTAAAATATCTCTGGTAACAGCCCTGTTTCTGGGCTAGACACACTATCTAAATTCTTTTAGGTAGTTAAGGGAGAGGTAAAAATCTTCCCCTCACTAGCCTATAATCCTCTGTGTTATAGGCCTCTTCTCAGGAGAATCCATGTGTGCCCCATTCTTACTGTGATAACGTGCCTTTCTTCTTATTTCTCTTTATTTCAGCTGAGGATGGAAAGGAGTTGGTCAGCCCTTGTTTGTCTCCAGGTTTCACAGGAGAGTGGCAACATGCTGAAATAACATACAGAATTTCAGGACAGAAGGCAGGTATGGTGGAGTTCTTATTCATCAGTGGTTTATGAGGGTTAAGATCCGCAGCCTTCCCTCTCTTCTGTACCTTCTGAATACCTCTCAGAAGCAGGGAGGCTGTTGCCAAGCCTCATTCACAGACAAGCCCTCACTTGCCCATGAAATGGAAGCACCTCTGTGAACTGTCAGGGCTGCAGGAGGCCCTTGCCAGAACACACTGGGAACTGTTGGCTCCCATGGGGTCTCTGCACAAGGCTCCCTTGTCTGTCGCCACATACTTTCTTCCAAAAGACTGCACTTCCTAACAAGCCTCCAGTGAGGAAGGACCTGAACATTCTACCACTCTTAAGACAAATGGCCAAGTTGGGGCTGTTGGCCCAGTAGCAGTGTGAGCTTATCTCTGAAAAGAGGGAGAAATGGCTTCTTCAATGGAATCAGTTCCCTCCACCTATCACCTCAGGCTGCCTGGTGAGCACAGGAGAGGCTGCTCCAGGTGGCATAGCCCCCCCAGCCTGTGACATTGGGTGTGCTGTCTCACCAGCCTGACCCCTCTTGCCCCACGTGGTCTTCAGTTGCTCTGTGCTCCTTTAGTTTTTGCTAAAAGAAACATTGAACTGTTTCCAGGCTGGACATAATGGGCATGAGGTTTGTCTGTCTTTGGTGACAGAGCTATTTCTACTCACATTTCTGACACCAAATGCGGGCAGGGGAGGGGAGGGAGTTCCCCACACCCACCAGTTCTCCACACATGAATAATTCTGTTCAGACTCACCCCGGAGTTAGTGCAGACTGCAGAGGTTAAGGGCTCAGACCTGCGAGGCTCCCCTCACCCCCCTCTGCTTCAGATGCAGATAGCAAGTCCTGGGTCTCCTATACTTCTGACCAGCTGACTACAAATTAGGGGTTCCCACGAACCACAACCACCACCCCCAAATAATTTGCCAGAATAGCTCACAGAACTCAGGAAGGCAATTTACATAATATCACTGTTTTATTATAAAAGGCACAAGTCTGGAACAGCCAAATGGAAGAGATGTATAGGGCAGGGTGTTGGAGAAGGGGTGTGGAGCCTCCATGCACTCCTTTGGGACACCACCTCCCAGTACCTTCATGTGTTCACCAGCCAGGAAGCTCACGGAACCTATTGTTTAGGGCTGTATAAAGCTTCACTACACAGGCATAGGTCATTAAATCATTGTCTGCTGGTGATTAACTCAAGCCCCAACCCCCTGCCCTCCCTGAATTTTGAAGGGTGGGCTGAAAGTTCCAACCCTCTAATCACATGGTTGGCTCCTCTGACAACCAGCTCCCATCCTGAAGCCACTCAGGGACCCACCAACAAGAGCCCACTCATTCACATAAACTCAGGTATGCTTGAGAAAAAGGGGCGGATTTATCCTGAGTAACAGAAGATCTTCCTCTTATCTCCATCCCTCAGGAAATCCCAAGGGTTTTAGAAGTTGTGTCCAGAACAAAGACCAAATACATGTTTCTTATTATTGACCATGGAGGTCACCGACTCAGCCAGCTGCTCATGCACGTCCTATGCGTCAGGCCCTGTTGCAGCCACTGGCATACAGCTGACATTTCAGTGGGAGGAACTGATAAACAAGAAAGTAACTTGAAGAAAGAAACAGAAGGGATTGTGGGGAGGGGGAACCTGAGAGGAAGATAACTGTTTTAAATATGATGGCCAGGGAAGGCTTCATGGAGTGGTGTTTGAGCCAAGACCTAAAGAGATGGAGAATAAGGCACACAGATGATCTAAAGCAGCAGTTCTCCAGGCCAGAGGAGCAGCAGTATAAAAGCCCTGGGATGGCTGCTGTGTTTAAGGAATGAGGAAGTGGAAGTATGGCTGTCCTGACAAGGGACAGTGGAGGGAAATGAGATCCAGCGGACAAGGACAAGGGGAGAACTGGCTGGAGCTGCTTTCAGGCCATGGGCAGGTCTGTTGGGGGAGATGGGAAGCTGAGTCCAGGGGTGGGCTATGGGATATCCACGTTTGATAACCTCTGGGGCTCTCTGTTGTCCTTCTTCCGAGCAAGGGGTTAATTGCCAGCTGTGTGAGCTTGGCAAGCTGCCTGTTAGGCCTCAGTTTCCTCATCTGTGACATAAGGAGGGTGCAGGTCCCACTTCCACAGTGGCTGATGGGATAGCCTGCATGTTCAGAGCTCAGTAAGGGCTAGCAGAGAGTAAACAGTGTGAACTTGAACCCATTGGGCTGCATTAGGACAGCTGTGTGTGCTGAGCCAAGGGCCGATGTCCTTCAGGGTTGAGGACCACACCATCTCTGGCCACCTTCATGCTTTGGGTTTCTCTCCCTTGACCTGGGCCCACAGTGCTGTAGCTCCTGAAAGTTTGCTGTTGATATGTGTGGTGTTGATAAGCACCCTGACTCAGGGTAGGTGCTATGCAGGCTTTTTGCCCTGCCACACCCTCCAGGTCAGGGCCTCAAATCACTGGACAGAGCCCTGGGGGCTGCGTGGCCCAGGTGTTGAGCCCCCAAACTGCTATCTTTGTGCTTCTCCTTTGCCTCAGCAGTGAACCTCCATGAGCTGTGTGCCAGCAGAGTGTCGGAAATCCTTCGAAACAAAGTGCATAGAACAGAAGAAGTGAAGGATGTGGATTTTTATGCTTTTTCCTACTATTATGACCTTGCAGCAAATGTTGGCCTCATAGGTAAGGGTGGGGCTGAGGTGTGCAGAGGGCCCACGGCAGAGAGTAATCATGTCATCAGTGACCCTCACAGCTGGAAGTAGACAGGAGGGCAAGTGTCTTGTCATCTGTATAGGCAATAGTAAGCCCCTTTTCAAAAATAAAGCAGGTTTTTGAGCCACTTAGTAATACAATGTCAGTGCAAAAACAGTTACTTGCTGTTGAGTTGTTCTGCTCTAAGGCAGAACTGATGCACCTGTGTAACTCAGACCCTCAGCCATTCCTGCCTGGCCCCCAGGTCTCTAGCTGAGGGAGCCCTTGGTGACATGGCCATCTTTCCCCATCTGGCACCTAGGCTGGCATGGGGAGGGGTCAGCCCACTGACCAGCTTCAGGAGCTTATGGGCACTGTGGCGTCTCCAGGCTCCCTGAGCCACCTGCTGCCTGGGACCAGTGTGGAACACTACCACCCAAGGGTGGGTAGTCCAGGTGGAAAATGACCTCTATTCACCCTTTGCTCAGGCCCCAGGTCTCTCTCTCTGGCATAGAACAAGCTACCTCCTGGTAGCTGGCCCTATGGCCACTTGACCTGCCAGGCCTGAGGGCCCCTGCAGGCTCCCTATACCTGGAGCAACCTTAGTTGATCCCCACTCTCCTGACTGTGCCACTGGCTGCGGACATCACAATGCTCAGGGCCTACCACACACAAATTTGGCCTGGCAGCACACTGGGGGACTCCACTCTCCTAGGCTGGCTTGAAGAGACACCTCCCAGCATCACCTTATCACTGGCTGCAGGTTGCCCTTTCCGTAGGGGACCAACAACCTCCCAGAGTGACCTCGGGAGATGCTGGCCTGTTCAGAAAAGCTCTTCCAACTCCCTTTTGTGGTCACACATGGCTCTGAAAGAGCTGCTTAGGTCTGTTTTCAGAAATGGTATCCATCTTCAATGTGACATTTGCTGACTGAGCAAATGCCCAAAGTCAAGGAAAATTGAGCTCACTGAGCAGCTGCCCCCTACGAAACATAAGTGTGTGGGATATCTCAAGGCCCCTCTTTGAAAAGTAGAGGTTTTGGGGTACATTGAAGAAACAATCACCATTCTTGAGAGTTGGGAGACACAGCTGCCATGCCTCCCTCCCTAGGAATGTCACAGAAGGCTGGGGCCATTCCCTTCTGGAGAGCCCTGTAAAGTCTCTCTGACCATTTGATCTAAGACCTGGCAAACCACTATTTGACTTTTTTATAGAATTTTTTTTCCACATTCATAAAATTGATACCAGAATACCATTGCTGAACTCTGGGCCACAGCTTGAGAAAATGTATCCAATTCTTCCCTTTTATTTTTTTTTTTTTAACTTAAAATTAAGAGATTGCCCAGTCTCTGGGGTCCAAGGATCCTGGTGCCTTTCCTCTGAGGCACCCTCTAAGTCCCATGATTGTGCTAATCATCCCCATGTGGTGTCCTGCATGGAACACCTACCCACCCCCAGCCACGTCACTTTGGACAAATGATCAGTGCATGGGAGGGCCACTGCCCCACTTGCAGTTAGCCTGGATACGCCGCTTTACATCATCCTCTCATGGGCACCAGCCTCAGGGCATTGGTGGCATCACTGCTTCAGGGATGCTGGTACAGACCAGGTGTTTGGTCTTATCCCACAGATGTGGAGAAGGGAGGCAGCCTCGTCGTGGGAGACTTTGATATCGCAGCCAAGTATGGTGAGTGATGGCTGCACTGCCCGGGTGAGAAGAGCCAGAGCGGGAGACAGGGACCCAGTCCCTCTGTGTGGCAGATGTACCTTGGTGCTTGTGAGGCAGTACTGAGAACTTCTGGATTTAGTTCCTAATTCAGCCAGGCAGATGAGTGTTCAGAGGTGGGAGAGGGTGCTTGGGGTCACTGTGCTGGGCCCAGACCACAGGTCAGCCACATCCTGTGTGGCCATGGCAGGGGGAGAGGGGAGCCTCAGTGTCCCTGGCTGTGATACGGCATATTTCTAGTTCTAATGTTGTTAGGAATGGACTCCCTTGATTTCACTGTTTCTGACACCTCTTCACTGCAGTTCAGGGATTTCCCCTGATATTGTCCCAGCAAATTCACAATTGTCACACCAACAACCCCTGCACAGCAGAGCCCAACATGTAGGGAGTGAAGAGCTATTCCCCTTGAGTTTGCAGGTAGCTGACCCAGCAGTCCCCCTTCCACTCCTCCTTTGTCCATCACACTCAATCTGGCTGGCTGGGGTGTGAAATGAAGGCTGTCTGTAAATATTCTGCTCTTTGGTTGTTGTTGTTAATTGCAGATCAAAAGAGTTATTCATATGTTTCTCTATAGAAAGTCCTTTCTCCCCTTCCCCTTCAAAGTGGCTTTTTTTTTTTTTTTTTCAAGTTTTCTTGTCACTTAGGGGTTTGTCATGACTCTTCAACAGGAAAAGGTTCTGAGCAGAATTCTGGGAAGGCTATTGGTAGGTTTGTTCATCCTCCTTGAGAATAAGAGTAGAATGTTCTGAGCCAGATTTGTTGGTGTTTTCATTCTCCAGAAAGCCCAGATCCACCCCTGAGAGAGGTATCTAGAAGTCATGGGTGCAGAGCTATGCCCTGTGAGACTTTGGCCTTAGGCCCATGACACCAAGACAAGACACACAAGTCCCTCTTGGTCTTGGAGGCCAGGCCCGGGGGAGGCTGGTTAGCTTTGAGACCCTACCCTTTGGTGTGCTCTTGGCAAATCACCTTCCCACTCTGGGCTACAGTCTTTTCTAAATCAGTGAGAACCTGGGGCCAACACAGAGCCCTGTGAAGGGTGGGCACCTGGGGTGGGTGGAGTCTAGTCTGCATAGAGCCCCCCCATCCCACCCAGGAATGAACCACTTGGAATCTGATTGGGAAAGGGCTCTCTCACCCCCAGTGTGCAGGACAGCGGAGACCCATCCTCCAGGCAACCCCTTTCTGTGCATGGACCTCACCTACATCAGCCTGCTGCTCCAAGAGTTTGGCTTCCCAGAGAACAAAGTGCTGAAGGTAAAGACTGTCTCTGGGTGCTCCTGTGCCCTTTATGACCCCAAGGGCTGGGGGTACTGCTTCCAGCCTCCCAACCATGCCCACTCTGCGCCTTCCTTTGTGTTTTCAAGCTGACTCGGAAAATCAACAATGTTGAGACCAGCTGGGCTCTGGGGGCCATTTTTCATTACATCGACTCCCTGAGAAGACAGAAGAATCCAGCCTCATAGTGGCCAAGCTGCCCCAGCCATCCTTACAGAGCGGCTCCATCTCCATGAGAACAGACCTGTGTGGAACGCCTTGATGTGTTGGGAGGAAGCCACTGCTCGGGCTGCCACCCCTTTCCCTTTGGCCTTGCAGACCTGCCCCTGGACAGGCAGAGGGCTAGAACGTGACCAGGCCTAGTGTCTCCTCCTGCCTCAGCCCCAGGTGGGCAGTAAACCAGACAGGGCAAAGGGTACATGTCAAGTTTAGTATGACACAGGCACACCATCCCCCATCCCTCCCCTGTATGCAGGGTTGGGGTGGCTGTAACGTGTTTCTGTGACAGGAGTCTTGTTTTCTCTCCCTGCCCCTGTCTGGTCCCTCCTCTCATCCCCAGGGTGGACCTCCACCTTCTCCCCAGAGACTTGGTGGGGAGGTTTTACAGGCTGTTCTGGCTGCTTTCAGGGTGGGCCAAGTGGCAACCACCATGTCCTCTGGGACAGTGAATTGGGCGGACCTGAATGCATTGGCCTCCTCTTTGGTTATGGACATGCGAGGTCATCCAGAGGTCTGTTTTCTCAGGTTCTTGGATGGCTTGGGGCAAGCTGATGAAGTTGGCCTTGTGAGTAGAAGAGGGCTGGGGGAAATACCTCTGTGTGTCCCAGCTCTTCAGAGGAGGTCTGAATGTGAGCATGACCTGCTTACAATATTTATGGCTGTGCTGTGTGAGTGACATCTCTGTTGTGTGGTGCTGGGTGTTTGTGTAGCAGCTGTGTTCTGAGCCCCAGTGAATGTATTGCTACCATGAGCCATTTGCAGCTGAGCAGTGTTGAAGACACACACCATCCCCCTGTGGGTCAGGTGGACTGCAGTCCCCAGAACTGCCTTCTTGAGGCTCTGCTGGGGTACAGGGCTATGCCCATTGTCTGGGGCCTCTGTAGGACACTGGCTCTGGGCCCTCTTGCATCGGGATGTGAAGTCTGTGAGACATAGGCCCTGGGGCCACAGTCGTTCTGCAGTGAATGTATGGTATATGGAATAAGCTGAACCTCATGTGTTCCACTCAAAATAAAGGGTTTACAAGGGTTTCTTCTCCAGTCAGTCTTCTAGGTGAGCATCAGCAATGTTCATCCCCTGGTGGAAAAGCCCCTGAGATCCCTGTTTACTATAGTTGAAACAAAGAACTGTCCATGCCGGGTGACAGGTGGCACATTAACTCTTGTCAGTGTGCCTCATAAGGAGAAAACAGCAGAAGGGCATAGGGAGGCCATCCTCAGGCCATCATGCATGCCTGTGGTTATAGGCGAGCCCCTTGCCTTCCCAGCAGAGCTCCCCTCTTCCCTGGGACTGTGACCCGCAGCCACGTGCAGTGTGTAGTTCTCAAGCAGATGCTGTGCCCCAGCTTGCAGTGTGTTCTCTGAGGATCTGGCTTTAATCTGGGACAGCTGGAAAGGGGTCGCATGCCAGACAAAGACTGGGTGTGAGCATAGGGTCTGGCCCCTCAACTACTTAGGGCCACTGCAGGACCAGGACCGATGTGACTGCTGAATGAGCCCATGAGTGGAGGCCTGTGTTGGGGAAGGGGCTCTGCAGAGAGCTACAGGAGGTTAGTTTTACTCCTTACCTCCAAGAGCCCTTCGTCCCCAGGGGTGGAGGCAGGGAGGGATCGAAGTGTAAAACCTTTGATGTTGAAGTGCTGTGCCCACGGAGATGGGGGAGCAGTTACCCCCTTTTCTGAGCGTCCTGATTCTGTGGTCTGATCGTCACTGGCCCAACTTCAGAAGGCTGGTGGAAGACCCCAGTACAAAATCCACTGACAAGATAAGGTTAATCACCCTCTGCCCAGTGGTTTCCCCAGAATTTAAACCCTGGGGCAGAGGTCTGGAGATGTGCATATGACATAAGCAGAAAAAGACAAAGAAGGGAAGGTGTTTTACCTAAATAAAAAGCTACATTTGGACTACAGCTAGGAAACCTTCATTTGAAAAGGGTAAGAAAATCCAACTACCAGCACCTCACCATCCCTGCCTTGGCAGGGTTTCCCCAGCCTTTTCCTTCTATAATATCGAACAAGTTAAATATTTAAGGAACTTCCAGAGGCCATGATCAAATGTGTATGAAGGTAAGAGTGAACATTGATTTGGTCCATTTATAGGTTAGTGATCTCACATCTGAAAAAGTGGCAACAACTGGAAGTTTCCCAAAAGATCACCAAATAAGTCATGGAATATTTTTAGTTCCAGCAAAGTACGCAAGTCATTTTGCTGTGTCTTTTGTGATTATAAAGTAGGCTTTGTTTTTTAAAAAAGAAGTAACTACATATGCACCTCCTAACATGTAAAAGTCAAACTAGAGATACAGTAAGAATTTTGTTCCCTCTGGTGTGCCCCACTTCACATAAGCCGTGTGCATCTATGTGCTCAGATCTTTCTAGCACGTCCCACACACCACCTCCTGCCCACATGTCCTGCACTTTCCTGTTCTCACTCAGAACAGCTACACTGTTGATGCACACTGAGCTGCCTCAGTCCTCCAGTGGCTGGTGTCATCCATATGTCTGGATGACAGGACCCCCGGCATCAGGTTGTTTCCAGTACCACATCCATACGTGAGCCATGCTGACATTGCCAGATCCAAAGGCAGGAATGTTTTAAATTGTGACCATGTCATCAGATGGTAATTTTCCTGTGCACTGGCCTAATTCATGTCATAAGAGCATTTCTTTTTCTGTGAAACATCTGTCCGTGTCCTGTGCCAATTTTTCTGAGAGATCGTGGTCATTCTCTTACTAGAAGAATGTTTATACATTAGGGAAATTAGTCATTGTGACAGAATGTGTGGCAAGTTTTTCCCATTTTATTACTTTTTGAATTTATGGTGTTTTTTTCAATGCACAGTTTTACTGTTTTTATGTATTTAAGTTTAACTAATTTATATTTTTATATAGACTTATGATGACTTCCAGGTTTTGTGTCATAATTAGAAAGGCTACCCCACTGGGATAGTTTTCAAAGTTAACCAACAGTGTTGTTGTTTTTTATGGTTTTGATTTTATTACTTTAAGAACTCCCAATATATACTTATGAATACCCTCAGGCACAGTAAATCATTATTTCAAGGTGGATTTTATTTTTAGAACCATTTCAGAGTCCCTGAAAGGCAAATGTGATGTTCAAACTAGGGTAATACCATTTTGGGATAAAATCAAGGCTGGCAATAAGGTAATGAGCAATCCCAGAAGTGTGCAGAATCATAGCAGTGTCAGGAAGAGTCTCCCAGGAAAGCCACACTGTGTGTGCAGTTTCTGGTAAGGTTGTTTTAATGACTTGTTTGGAGAGCATGAAGTGTGAGGAATGATTGAAGTCCCTGGGGCAGTTCATCATTGTGGAGGAAAACTCTTCTCTGCTCTCCACTCAGCCTTGTACTCTCGGTACTTTTCTCTGATGCTAGATGTGTCAGCAATACTCCCACACCAACTAGGTGGCCTACAACTCAGTTCTGACACTATCTACCTGAAGTTAGTGCAGACCACACAGGTGAAGGGCTGTCTTACAAGACTACCCCCACCCCTGCTTCAGGTACCAGTCACAAATCCAGGTTGTCACCTGTGCTTCTGAATAACTGGCTCTAAGTCAGTGGTTTTCATGACCCTCTCCTCAGATTTGATAATTTGCCAAAGAGGCTCACAGAATTCAGGAACAACAGTTGACTTACTCTTGTTGATTTATTGCAGAGAATAGATGGAAGAGACATGTGGGGCAGGACATAGGGGAAGGGTCCAGAGCTTCTGTGTCCTCTCTGGGCATACCACCCTCCTAGCACCTCCACATGTTAATTAAACCAGAAGTTTAATTAAAGCAAGCAACTCTTGATCTCAGGATCTCTAAACCCCTACTTGGGATTTTTTATGGAGGTTTTATTATGTAGGATTGATTAAATAATTGACCATTAGTGATTAGGTCAACCTCCAGCCTCTCTCTCCTCCAGAGGTCAGGGTGGGGGAGGCTGAAAGATTCATCCTTTTGATTGCATGGCTGTTTCTCCTTGGCAACTGTCCCCCTTCCCGTGGTCACCTAGGGGCTTTCCAGAAATCACCTCATTAACATAGACTCAGGGGTGGTTGAATGAGCTTATGGGACCTGGGACCAAAGACCAAATGTTATAACAAAAGATGCTCCCATTGCTTTTATGACTTAGGAAGTCCCCCTAGGGTTTAGGAGCTGTGGGGCCAAGAGCAGGGATGAAGGCCAAATCTGTGTTTCCTATTACAAATCACAAAATCACGGTCCTGGAAAGAGGCTTTATGGCCGATGGGAATCTGACAGCATCTTCAATATTGTAAGGATTGTGAGATCCTGGACTTGCCTCTGTTGCTACAGAGGCCAGAGCTTAGACACATGGGCACAAGTTACAGACCATTTTCAGGTTTCTAACAAGGAAAGATGTCCTAAAAGAAGATAGGCTCTCTGTCATATACATCCCCACCCTTGCCAGCACTCAAGGGTACTCAAGAAGGGATTCCTGTCCAGATAAGAGGTCATATCAGGCACTTCCAAGGCCTCTTTACTCTCAAGATCCTTGAATGCACCTTGAAAATTATCTTGAAAGTTATGAGCAGGTAAGCATACTTACACATAATG
Organism: Leopardus geoffroyi; assembly: GCF_018350155.1. Lineage (NCBI taxonomy): Eukaryota > Metazoa > Chordata > Mammalia > Carnivora > Felidae > Leopardus > Leopardus geoffroyi. The sequence goes on from NC_059336.1 coordinate 50,048,317, forward strand.
TCCCTCAGTTTTGAGTTGAAATAACAATGGCCTGTGTTGTGGAGTGTTTAGGTCAGGCATGGAGCCAACTGCTTTTTGGAATAGCCAGTGATTGCACTGTCATGGCAGCGCACGGAGCACCGACTGGTCAAGGGGCCCTAAGGACTCAAGGTCAGCAAGTAAAGAGTGAAGGGCCCCACCCAGACCCAGATCCAGGGCTTCCAAACCCCAAATTAGTGTGCCACATTGCCTCCAAAGTTAGAGGTGGTAGAAGATTAATTTTTCCTCCTTACATTCAGCCTTGCATGAAGCTATTTATCAAAAGCAGCTCTCTCCACTAAGGAATCCGTTATCACTGTAATAATGTGTTTTGTGATATTTAGAAAAGTAGTTAAACAGTCAAAAAAATTAAAACTAGCTCCAGGCCTAACTGCCTCTTTTTCATTTTGACAGCCTGATTCCCACTTTTCTGTGTTATTGATTGGTGGATAAAGGTTTCCGCTTAAGAGCTTAAGTGCAGCTCTGTAAATCTTTGTGTCTGCCTCAGGATTTACATAGCACAGAGCAGACATCCCCCTATATGGCATCTTGTCTTGAGAAGCCTCTAAAGGTCAGCAGAGCTCCAGAGCCTCATTTTAAGGCATGGAACACAGCAGTGGGATGGCTCCAAACAGCTTCCAAGGTGTTAGGTGCTCAAAACAGCTGTGTGGTTCCCCAGATCCATCTGGAGGTCTGCTAGGGATCAGATGGTTTTGCAAGTAAAAATGCCAACACTCAGAGGCCTACAGTGCTCATCCTAAAGCAACAAGGAGAAGTGGGAATGTAAACCAAGGTTTTCAGCTTTCCGGGGATGAAGAGATTTCTAGGACTCTCTATACATTGGAATATTATTTGGCAGTAAAAATGAGGTATGGACACATGTTGCAACATGAATGAACATGGAAAACATTAGGCTAATAAGTGAAAGAAGCTAGATACAGAGATCACATATTGCATGATTCTGCTTATGTAAAATGTCCAGAATAGGCAGCACCATAGTATGGCAAGCAAAATTTGTAAACATTGCAAAATGATCACCATGGTAAGTCTAGTTATGATCTGTCATCATACATAGATAAAAAAAATTTTTTTTTTGCAATGAGGACAATGCAGTATTATTAACTGTAGACAGTGTGCTATACATCACATTCCCATGACTTATTTTATAATTTCTTGACCATCTTTGCCCATTTTGCCCACCCCCTACCCCCTGCCTCTGGCAACCACCTATCTGTTCTCTGTATCTATGAGCCCAGGCTTTTTTGGTTCTGTTTTTTAGATTCTACCTATAAGTCAGATCATATGGTACTTGTCTTTGTCCGACTTACTTAGGATAATACCCTCAAAGTCCATCCATGTTGTCACAATGGCAAGAGTACATTTTTTTATGGACGAATAATATTCCATTATAGATAATATGCACAGACAGATGTACACACCACATCTTCTTTATCCATTCATCCACTGATGGACACAGGTTGTTGCCAGATCTTGCCTATTGTAAATAATGCTGCCAGGAACATGGGGTATATATATCTTTTTGAGTTAATGTCTGTTTTCTTCAGATAAATACCCAGAAGTGGAATTGCTGGATCATCTGGTAGTTCTGTTTTTAACTTTTTGAGGAGCCTCCATACTGTTTTCCACAGTGGCTGTACCAGTTTACATTCCCACCAACAGTGCAAAATGGTTCCCTTTTCTCCATGCTCTCTCCTACACTCATTATTTCTTGTCTTTTTGATAATAAGACAATATCAATAATCTGTCATTCTGACAGATTTGAGGTGATGTCTCATTGTGGTTTTGATTTGCATTTTTCTGATGGTGACTGGTGAGGATCTTCATGTGTCTGTTGGCCATCTGTATGTCTTTGGGAAAATGTTGATTCAGATCCTCTATCATTTTTTAATTGGATTATTTGTCTTTTTTGCTATGGGGTTGTATGGTTTCTTTATATATTTTGGATATTAACCCCTTATCAGATATGATTTGCAAATAATTTCTCCCATTTAGTAGGTTGCTTTTTTGTTTTGTTGATGATTTCCTTTGCTGTGAAGAAGGTTTTGAAAGACCAGTACACTGTAAGTTATAAGACATTGAAGGGAGAAAATGAAAACACAAATGGGAAGATATTCCATATTTATGGGTTAGAAGAATCAATACTGTTAAAATCTCCATACTATCCAAATCAATGTACAGATTCAATGCAAGTCCTATCAAAATTCCTCACAGAAATAGAAAAAACACGGGCGCCTGGGTGGCTCAGTTGGTTAACGTCTGATTTCAGCTCAGGGTATGATCTCACAGTTAGCGGGTTCGAGCCCCATGTCGGGCTCTGTGCTGACAGCTCAGAGCCTGGAGCCTGCTTCAGATTGTGTGTCTCTTTCTCTCTCTGCCCCTCCCCCACTCACACTCTGTCTCTGTCTCTCAAAAAACTGAATAAACAAAAGAAATTTTAAAAGAAAAAAGTAAATAGAACAAACACTCCTAAAATTTGTACGGAAACACACAAGAACCCAAACGACCAAAGCAATCTTGGAAAAGAAAAACAAAGCTGGAGAACAAAGCCCTTATTTCAAACTGTATTACAAAGCAGTAGTGATCAAAACAGTTTGGTATTGGCATAAAAACAGACACATAGACCAATGGAGCAGAATAGAGAGCCCAGAAATAAACCCACAATTGTATGGTCAATTGATCTATGACAAAAGAAACAAAAATATACAGTGGAGAAAGGACAGTCTCTTCAATAAGTGGTGCTGAGAAAATTGGACAGCCACGCGCAGAAGAAAGAAACTGGATCATTATCTCACACCATACACAAAAATTAACCCAAAGTGGGTTAAAGAACAGAAGACCTGAGACCAGAAACCTAGGTGGTCAGCTCCTTGGCATGGGCCTTGGTGATGATTTTTGGATCTGATTCCAGAAGCAAAGGCAACAAAAGCAAAATAAACAAGCAGGGCTATATCAAACTAAAAAGCTGTTGCATAGCAAACGGAATCCTCAACAAAATGGAAAGGCAACCCTTAGACTTTTTCCTGTATTGTCATGGTGGCCCCTTAGACCTTTGGGCTAAGAGAAAATCCCCTTCCTGGGGAGGGGTCAGGTCTGCTCCCAGATATCTGGTGAACCCCTGGGTTCTGCAAGTTCTGAGTTTCTGGGGAGGGACTCTTAACTGCCTACTAAGTAATAAAAGGCTACCTGAAAGAAAGCAGGAGAACTGAAACACCCTGAGAATAGGGATACTGACCTTCCCTTCCCATCCTCCAAATTTCCTTGTGGAGCCAACAATCCTCTTGTTTACTCAATGGGAGTGCCTGGCCAGGACTCCACCCAAGCCAAACAGCAAGGTTAAACTGTCAACAAAGCAAATAGGCTTTCTGCAAGACTTCTTCACTTCCCTCTTAGATGGAGTCTTCACAGTTGACTCAAAGCTTCAGCTGGAATTCCTTTACACAAAGTGAATTTCAGAAGGAATTTGGCGCTGCTTCCTTGAGGTCTAGACTTGCAAAAGGCTGCCTGCATGATGGAAGCTGTGTTTGGTATTTAAGATCTTCTAAGCTTTTACTTCTGACCTAGTGAATTTTTTAAAGAATATTTTTGTTGAGGTATATATAGTAGAATGTACAGATCTTAAGTATACAGTTCAAACAATTTTGGCAAAAACAGCCATGTGGCCCATACCCTTATTCTTTCACCACAGAAAGTCCCTAGACAATCCCCCCACCCTTGGCACCTGGCAACCACTGTTCGGATTTCCATCACAACACATAACTTTTGCCAGTTCTGGAACTTCATCTAAATGGAATCATACAGTATGTGCTCTTTTGGGTCTGGCTTTCAGCTCAACATGTTTGTGAGATTCACCCATATCAACATGCAGATCAGTAGTTTATTTCTTTTTGTTGTTGAGTAGTAGTCCATTATTTCTATATACAACACTTTGTATCCTCCTTTTCCTGTTGATTGCCACCTGGGCTGTTTCCAATATGGGGTTTAATAAGGCTTCTGTGAACAGTCTTGCACAAGTTATTTTGTGGACATATGTTTTTACTTCTCTTGGATGAATACAAGCATACCTCATTTTATTGTGCTTTGCTTTATTGTACCTCACAAACAATGCATTGTGCGTGTGTGTTTAACAAACTGAAGGTGTGTGACAACCCTGCACTGAGCAAGTCCACTGGTACCATTTTTCCAATAGCATTTGTTCACGTTGTATCTCTATGTCATTTTTTGGTAATTCTCACAATAATTCAAAAAAAATTATTGTTAAATTTGTTCTGATCTGTGATCAGTGATCAATTGACTCACTGACAGCTCAGATGATGGTTAGCATTTTTAATTGAGGTACATGCATTTTCTTAGACATCATGCTATTGCACACTTAATAGACTACAGTACAGTCTAAGCATAACTTTTATATGCATTGGGAAACCAAACAATTCATTTGACTTGCTTTATTGCAGTATTCACTTATTGTGGTCTGAAACCAAACCTACAATATCTTCAAGATATGAACTAAAAGTGGAATGGTTGATTCATATGGTAAGTGTATGTTTAACTATAAGAACCTGCCAAATTGTTTTCCAATGTGAATTACCATTTACACTCCCACTAGCAGTGTTCCACATCCTCATCCACACTTGGTACTGTCTGTCAGTCATTTTAATATTAGCCATTCTAGCTGGTGAGTTCTGGTACCCTCTGTGGCTTTTGTTTGTTTGTTTTTTTAAATACTATTATTTATTTTTGAGAGAGTGAGCAGGAGGGTGGGGGGGCAGAGAGAGAGGGAGACAGAGGATCCAAAGCAGGCTTTGCATTGACAGCAGAGAGCCAGATGCAGGGTTTGAACTCAGGAACAATGAGATTATGACCTGCGGTGAAGTCAGATGCTTAACTTACTGAGCCACCCAGTGTCCTACCTCACTGTGGTTTTAACATGCATTTCCTTGATGTGATGTAATGAATTTTAAAGAGGCTTCAAGAATCCTACCTAGGCCAGCCACATCTCCCACTCCCCCCCCCCCCCACCCCCCGGTCCACTTTGGCTGCCACACTGAACATAGATCTACTGGGATCCACAAGTATAAGGCAATGCTAGGGACACACTCCAGGTCAGGGGCAGCACACTCTTGGTTAGAGGCAGATAGTGAATACTTCAGTCTCTGCAGAACATATGGTCTCTGTCCCATTTGCTCAGCTCTGCTGTGGAAGTGTGAAAGCAGCCTTAGACAAAATGTAAATGAATGACTACAGTTGCATTCCAATCAAACTTGATTTATAGATGCTGAAATGTGAATTGCATATAGTTTTCATGTATCATGCATTATTATTCTTTTGATTTGTTTGATCACTTAAAAATGTAAAAGGTAATCTTAGCTTGAGGGCCATACAATGGCTGAGGACTGCTGTTTGCTACTCCTGCTCTAGGTAAGCAGAGGCAGTCAGCTCAGAGGCAGCCCTAAGCCAGGCAGGAGACTCACTGAGGGCCTGGTGCCCATGGGATAGAGGGGCAGTATCCTACTCCTCCAGTCAGGGACCCTGAGGGTGAGGGGCTAGGATGCCGTCCACTGAGGGAAAGGCTGAAAGGGGCAGCAGAGCGAGAACCAGAATGGGAAGGCCTGTAAAGCCTGGCTGTGTGTCCTTCACAGACCCTCTCAACAACAAAGTCAGCCCCAAGCTCCACAATTCTGGGGATCCTCCCCACCCTCACCTCAGTTCTGACACTCCTGCTTCTGCCTGGCCCCTTTGGAATCAGACGTGTCAGAAAGCTGACCCCCTGTAGTCCGGTGCCTCCTATCACCTTGCCTGCCTATCAGGTCCTACTTTGGGCTAGCCCCATGCTTGCCAGAAGACCTGCCAGGGACTTGCTGACACTGGCCTAGGAAGGTTGCTCAGTTGGGATTGGGGTTTATAGGAGCAGTTCTGGGCTCAGCCCTCCCCTGAGGAAGGGTCCAATTCTGCAGCCTGTGTAGGACTGTTCTGGGGAGCATTTGGGAGGCAGGAAAGCCCATTAGGAAACTACAGCAGGAATCCTAGCAAGAGAACCCAAAAGAGCAGCTGAGGATGGGTAAAAGGAGTCTAGAACCACAAGGAACAACACAGCTGGAGGCCTCAGACTTGCTCTTGGAGGACCAGTTCCTGAGACAGTCCTTGGGAGCTTAGGGGAGAATGTGCCCACCTGTGTGGACCTGTGTGGCATTGCTGCCTGATCTGGAAGCAGGCAGGAAGCTCCTGGCCTAAAAAAGGATCTGGAGCCCTACTGGCTGCGCAGGGAGGACAAGGAAACAGGAAAAGCTTGGGAAGAAGATGGTGGAAGGTCATGGGCAGCACAGTGTAAACCCCCCGGGCCCTGCCCCCAAGTCTGTGGTGTTCACCACAGCCACAGATATTCCCCACATGGGGCTGGCTTCTAGTGAGCACACAATGAACTTTTACACTTGTTCACACCACACTGCAATAGCTTTGTCAGATCCCACAGACTCATATCGTCCCCAGTTGTATCCACCCCTAAAATTCAACTACCATTCTTAGGGCTGATGTTCTAGAGGTCTGCCTGTCCTAGAATATCATGTAAACAGAATCATACAGGATGAGCTCTAATGCCGATTACTGGGTATGGCTGATCATTCTCAAGGGCTGGGCTGCAGACTGTAAAGCTGTGGGAATATGCCACAAAGTATTTACCCCAGAGTTAATGGATATTTGCATGGTTTCCAGTCTGGACTGTTTTGAATAGGGCTGTTTCGAACATTTTTGTGCATGTCTTTTGGTCAGCATAAGCATTCATTTCTGTTGGGTATCTCTTTTGGACTAGAATAGCTGGTTCAGAGCAGGTTCAGTTCTGGTTCAGAGTTTATTTAATACTACCAGGACACTTGGCTGGCTCAGTCTGAAGAGCATGCGACTCTTGATCTCAGGGTCATGAGTTTGAGCTCTATGTTGGGTATAGAGATTACTTAAATAAATAAACTTAATAATAATAATAATAATAATAATAATAATAATAATAAAAGAATACTACCAGTTTTTCAAAGTACCAACCTGCCAGTGCACTTGTTGATGTAGAAACTACAGAGGCCAATGAGATGAGATCAAGGTCAGTGGGAGCAAGACTGAAGCCAGGGCCCCAATATGGCCCTGAAGAACACCAGCAGTGATGTTAGTGGGTGTAGACCTGAGGTTGCTGGTAACAGTGAGTAAGGGGTCCCCAAGCCCAGGGTCTGCCCATAGGAACCAGGTGACTCTGGGTTTGGGAAGGAGGAACAAGAGCAGAGGGGTAGTGAGACAGTCTCATGGCCTGGAGAAGAGAAGAGATGCCAGCAGGAGTTCGGACCACAAGTCTAGGACCTCATCCTCAGCTCTGCATGTCAAGAAACTCAGCTAAATCATTCATCCGGGGGTAAGAAGACGGCAGTAAATTGCCATATAGCAAGTCTTAGGAGATGCCAGTTAAGAAACAAATAATTTGATGTATTTATGGTGTGGCATACCTGGTCCCCCAAAAGGTACTGGTTGTCCCTAACAGCCCATAGGTATGCTCACTCAGAGTCACAGCACAGCCTGGAAACTCCAAGTCAGAAGAGATAGTTGGATGTACTGGAGGGGCACTTACATCCAGCCTGGCTGCCTTGAGGAACTGCCCTTCTCCCCTCCCTGCTCAGGACAGCAGCAGGGAGTGGGAAATTGTTTCTTCAAAACCCCCTTTCCAATAATTTCCATCATTAAAAACTCTGAGCAGTGCTTATGCCTTAAGGCCTTGCCTCTTAGGGTGCGTTCCCAGAACCTGGGGGCCTGTTTGAAATGTAGACTGCAGCCACACCCCAGACCTGCTGTATCAGAACCTGCCTTCTGACATGACCCCCCAGATGATTCTTGTGCGCCTTCTAGGAAGCACCACCTGAGGGGCCTGCCATAACTGTTACCCAAGTGAGACAGTCCTCTAAGAGGTGTGCCCCCACATGACGATGTGGAGATCTGACTCAAGGAGCCCTAAAGAATAATGGAGCCCTTTACCCTACCCTCTTATGGGATTTTTATACAGTTTATCCCACAGAAAGCATCCGGAAATTCCTCTTTGGTTGGCTACCAGTCTCCTTCCAGCCCCCTTTTCCATTCCCCACCCACCATCTTTGTGTTTTCTGTTGGGTTTGGAGCACACCAGCCAGTGGCCTGAGTTGTGCACAGCAGGTGTTAGGAGTGCTGGAGACTTTAGGAAGTTCACCCAGTGGTGGAGTAGGTGCAGGGGATCAGGCCCCCTCCTCTTGCAGCCTGAGGGAAGCTGGCCTAGCTCAGCCCCGCCTTGAGTCTGGCTCCTCCTCAGCCTACCCCACTCCAAGGGCAGCACATGCATTCACAGGACCTCTTGTTTCTCAGGGTGACTTTCACAGTTATCCCTCATTTTACATTAATTGAGGCTGTGCAGAGACAGACTTTCTCACTGTGAGCTTAACATATTCCCTGGAGACAGGTAATGCAACAACCAGGCCTGCCTATGGACTGGAACCTTCTACTCCATGCAATGTCAGGAGGTCTTTGATAAGTGACAGGAGTGATACTGAGGACCCTGATCCTCTAAGTGCTGATTTCCTCATGGGGGTCTGACCCTGAATAAGCAGGAGTTGGTGGGTGCAGGTGTGTACTTGAGACTTGCTCTCCTCACGCCTGGCCCTCTGAGCTCTCCAGGCTGATGGTTTGCCTGGCCCCATGGCTGAAACCATGGTGCCCCAGCTCATTCCAGTACACCAGAAAGTCCATCCAATACTCAATTACAAAAACTGTAAAGGCTTGTCTGATTCAACCCCCTCAAAGTGGGGTAATGTTTCTGGCTTGGAGGATGGCAGGGCAATGGCCCTGGAGTGTGACCAGCTTCCTCTCTTTAACGTGTTCACCACTCTGTCCCTCACCAACCCCTGTCTGTCTGTCACCCTCCCTTCCAGGAGGAGGGCCGCAGAGTAAGGGGAACATCCCAAGCTGACTCTTGCTGGCTTTAGAGCCCATCTCATAATCACTTAAGTAACAGACCTTAAAACTGGACAGCTAGGGGCGCCTGGGTGGCGCAGTCGGTTAAGCGTCCGACTTCAGCCAGGTCACAATCTCGCGGTCCGTGAGTTCGAGCCCCGCGTCAGGCTCTGGGCTGATGGCTCAGAGGCTGGAGCCTGTTTCCGATTCTGTGTCTCCCTCTCTCTCTGCCCCTCCTCTGTTCATGCTCTCTCTCTCTGTCCCAAAAATAAATAAACGTTGAAAAAAAAAAATTAAAAAAAAAAAAACAAAAACTGGACAGCTACATGCAAAAGAATGAAACTGGGCCACTCTCTTACACCAGACACCAAAGTAAATTCAAAATGGATTAAAGCCCTAAATGTAAGACCTCACACCATAAAAGTCCTAGAAGAGAGCACAGGCAGTAAGGTCATCAGCTGTAGCGACATTTTTTCTAAATATGTTCTGAGACAAGGGAAACAAAAGCAATAAGAAACTTTTGGGCCTACATTAAAATAAAAAGCTTCTGCACAAGGAAGGAAACAATCAAAACTAAAAGACGACCTACTGAGTAGGAGAAGCTATTTGCAAATGACATATCTGATAAAGGGTTAGTAGCAACACCCAAAAACAAATAATCCAATTAAAAAATGGGCAGAAGACATGAACAGACATTTCTCCAAATAAGACATCCAGATGGCCAACAGACACATGAAAAGATGCTCAACATCACTCATCATCAGGGAAATACAAATAAAAACTACAATAAGATATCACCTCACACCTGTCAGAATGGCTGAAATCAACAACACAAGAAACAACGAGTATTGGCGAGGATGTGGAGAAAAAGGAAACTTCATGTACTGTTGGTGGGAATGCAAACTGGTGCAGCCACTGTAGAAGACAGTATGGAGGTTCCTCAAAAAGTTAAAATTAGAACCACCATATGATCTACTGGGTTTTCCCCAAGGAATATACTAAAACAGTAATTTGAAAACGTGTATGCAGCCCTATGTTTATTGTAGCATTATTTATGATGGCCAAATTATGGAAGCAACCCAAGGGTTCATTGATAGATGAATGGATAAAGAAGTGGTGTATATATACACAATGGGATATTAGCCATAAAAATAATGAAAATTTGCCATTTTACAACAACATGGATGGATCTAGAAAGTCTAGTGCTAAGTGAAATACAGAGAAAGACAAATACCATATGATTTCACTCATATGTGGACTTAAGAAACAACAAAAAAACAATACAGAAAAACTCTTAAATACAGAAAACAAACTGGTGCTTGCCCAGAAGGTAACTGGATGGGGGGATGAGTGAAATAGGTGAAGGGGATGAAGACTACACATCATGAAGAGCACTGAGTAATGTATAGAATTGTTGAATCACTATATTGTACACCTGATACTAACATAACACATATATGTTAAAAAAAAAATTTAAAAAGAAGTAGCGGACTCCAAGCCAAGCTGAGCATGAGATAGTGTCCTGCTTGAACACACCTGAAAGCCCAGCACTTCTGGCACACACTGGGGGACTCCACAGTGCATTAATGTCATTCCTACTAGGACAGCGCCTTGGTTGCTGGGTTAGAAAGGCTGCCTGGGGCAGAGATCCCCACATTTGCACACACACAAAAAATTGGCTTAGAAGTTATACAGTTGGAATCATGGATTTGGGGCTTTGGGAATGTGCTTAAAGGGAGTTCTGGTCAGCAAGTCTGGGAAACTGCCTTAGCTGTTATTTGCACCTCTATTAGTTGGGTAGGTGTCTTTACTATATTACCATGACATTCATAGTATACTATGTTATATTCTATAAGTGATATTGTGTCTTTCTCAGTGCATTGAATCAGAAAGCACATAGTATCATTTTGTCCCCTTATTGGTGATGCCAGGTTGGATCACTTCATGAAGATTTCTCCACTGTAAAGTGCCTTCTCTTTTTTGTAACTATTAAGGTAATCCGTGGGTGATACTTTGAGACTGTGTGAATATCCTGTTCCCTTACAGCCTTTGTCTGATAGTCCTAGCATCCACTCCTACATTTATTTGGTATTCTGCAGAGAAGAGCTTCCTTTCTTTCTCCTCACCCCCATTTTATTTCCTTTTCATATCACTCCGGTCTCATAGATTTTTTAAAAAACAATGTGTTCCAATACATTAATGTCACTGTGAGTATCTGTTACATACCCCAGTGAAGGAAGAGCCCCAATTCCACAATACCATTCTAGCTGGTGGTCTTAATTGTACTGAGGTTTACTATTACTGACCTCTCACAAATAATGCATTTATTGTTTGCCTCCCATTTCCTGAAATGCCAGGCCTTTGTTAATTTGCAAATATTTTATTGACCATCACAGATTGGCCAGTGGTGTTTCTGCGGTCCCCAGCAGTCTCTATCCTTGGCTTGAGGAGTCTCAACAAGGGCTGGCGGAGCTTCCAAGACACTGACTTAACCAACATTTATTGGTTGAGACACTCAAGAAGTTTAAGTAGACCAAAATGTCTGTTTGTGTGTTTTCCACACCCAATTTCTTCTAACTCCCACAACATTTCATTCCACACACAAGGACATCTTTTGTCTCTGTTTCCAAGGCAGGGAACTAGCTATAGACAGTCTTAAATACCTGCTTGAAAGCACTTAAAAGGTAATTTATCTCCAACATACAAAATAGCTCATTACAAAAAATAACTGAACCTGGATCAATATCCATCACTTCTTAGTAAATGAATATTTAAAGAGGTCTCCCCAAAATAGAGCACCGGACAGACTATAACAAAGTGGGCTGACTTGCCTCATGATCTTCTCCCATTAGAAGAGCAAGTACACTGGTCTGGTCACAGCTAAGACCAGGCTGCCAGAAAAACAGTCCTTTTCGTTGAAGGAGCAAAGCTGAGCCCACTTTCTTTTTTGTCTGTTCAGAAGCTCTACAGTTTTGTTCGAAGATCCAAATTCCTCATCAACGCTGACCGGGCACCTTGACCTAGCTCCCCGCCTCTAATCTGAATCTACCCATTGGTTGTGTTGGCAAGGAAAAAATATTTTCCTCTACCCATCTCAAGTTCTCCATGTGGGCCCCTGTAAATTTGGCTGGCCAAAGACAGATTAACAAGAGAAAAAAAAAACCCACATAAGTTTATTAGGATGTGCAGCACATACTCTCGGAAGTACCACAGATGAGTGACTCAAAGGGGTGGTTAGAACTTGAATTTATATATTGTCCTAGGCTAAAACAAGGAAAGGGTTTGAGGCTTCTAGCCAGAGAGGCAAGTTTTGGGAAGGTAACCAGAAGCATGGTAACCAAAGTTGTTTAGTAAGGTTTTATAGTCAGACCTGTCAGGAGAGGAAAGCTCTCTACAAATGGAAGTATGTTTTTAAATGTGAATTTCCTTTACAAAAGGAAAAAGTGTGCCCTGTTTTAAGAGCTTTTCCTGCTTCTGTTGTTACTCTGTGGCCTTTGGCTCAAGATAATCTGTAGACCAAAGAGGCATTTTGGGGGGTGGCACATTCTCATACCCCCTCAGCTGCTCTCTTTGCCCTACCTACACTAGACTTGCTATTTTGTGAACTGTCCAAGTGGGTACCTACTTCAGGACCTTTGTATTTGCTCCTCCCCCAGATTCATTACTCATTAATATTTTTTTAGTTTCAACTCAGATATCATCTCCTGTCACTGGCTACTTAATGTGCTTTTCTTCACAGCACTTATAACTATATAAAAATTCCTTATCTCAGGGCCCCTGGGCAGCTCAGTCGGTTAAGCCTCCGACTTCGGCTCAGGTCATGATCTCACTGCTGGTGAGTTAGAGCCCCATGTCAGGCTCTGTGCTTATAGCTCAGAGCCTGGAGCCTGCTTTGGATTCTGTGTCTCAGTCTCTCTCTGCCCCTCTCCCACTCTCTCTCTCTCTCTCTCCTTTCTCTCTCTCTCAAAAATAAATAAACATTAAATAATTTAAAAATTACTTATCTGAAAATGGCTGAGATGACCATGGGGTTTATTTATCCATTCCAGTGATATTGGTGGCCACCTGGAACAGGTGAGTGTGTGCATAGGTGGGGCAGACAGGGCATTCCACATTTATTGTTCCCCGAGGAGTATGCAGCTAGAGGAGAATCCAGGTAAGAAGATAACTTTGGAAGCATCACACTAGAAAGTTCCTGCACCTAGACTTTCATGACCTCTCCTGCAGGCAAACTTGACCTCCATGTACATGGAGAATCTTTATTGCTCATCAGTCTAAGACCACCAAGTACAAACCTGCAAGTGGCTCAAAATCAGGTTTACTGACCCATTGCAATGAAGTAACTGCAGGCGGTAAGACCGTGGGGCAATTTCAAGAACACAGGAAAAGGCAGAGTTTATGGGGTTTAGGGGAAAGGGGTCAAGGTGAAACTCTAATGAAGCAGTGTTCCCACAGGCTCAGAGCAATGCAGGGCTGCGTGCAAGGTGGGCCCAGGCACAATTTCTTTGGGAACTCCCGTGTTAAGCAGGTGTGGGTAGCTGTGTCCAGGAACCCCTTAAGTGAGGCACACACCTAGGTGGAGTGGAGGAGGCGGGGTCTCTGTCACAATGACCCGGATCCTCGGCTAGAGTGCGGTGTTTCCTTCTTCCTGACGGTATTTAAGGGGCAAAGTGAGGACCTGTGATTTAGGGAATAAAATTTCTCTGAGTAAACAGCGGTGGTCCCTCAGAGGGGTCATTGTAACCCTTTAGGGCTGCAGTGCCCCTGGGGAATGCTGTCTCCTGTTCATCAACCAGCCTGTCATCTCAGTCGGAGGGTCGCAGGAAGGCTGGCACTTTCTCAGTATAAACAAAGTTTTACATTCTTAGCTGGTGTTTTCAGAGCCACTTCGCCCCCGGTTCAGGAGACTGAGCCCACCAGGCGTTGGCGACTGCATTTCTAGCATGTACCCGGTTTTCCTTCTCGTTTACCAGGCCTTGGCCGCACCCCAACACCCAGGGAACTCGGGCTGGGGTAGCCGGTAACTCTGACTGGGCGAGGGACGCCGGCCCCAGAAATCTGCAAAGCTGCGATGGCAGAGTCCCCCTCATGACCCTGGGGGGCAGAGAGAGGCAAGCAGGACAGAGGTTCCGACTCCCGGGTCCTCCTGCTCCTTCACTCGCGTCCCCCCAGGCTGGGCTTGGCTATCTTGGGGACAGACCCCCGCTATTGGTTGGCCTGGGCAGGTCACTTCATCTTCCACACCTACAAAAAGGCACGCCCCTGCCAACGTCCAAGGACTTAAAGCCTTTGCCCGCTGCCCTGCCCTACCTCTCCGGAGGCCCCGTCCCCGGAGACCGCCCCCCGTCTCTCGGAGGCCCCGCCCCTGAAGACCGGCCCTTCCCCCCTGCGGCCCCGCCCCTCCTCTCAGGAGTTCCCGCCCCGACGCAGCGCGCAGGCGCGGCCCGTGCCAGCCCTACGGCGCCGCAGTGACGGGCGCCAGAGCCGCCGCAGCATCCTCGGTGTTGGCGTTGTCTTCCCTGCTCTGCCTCTCCTCTTCCTCCTCCTCTGACCGCGCGATGGCGAAGCCGCTGACTGACAGCGAGAAGCGGAAGCAAATCAGTGTGCGCGGCATTGCAGGGCTGGGAGACGTGGCCGAGGTGCGGAAGAGCTTCAATCGGCACCTGCACTTCACACTGGTCAAGGACCGCAATGTGGCCACGCCCCGCGACTACTTCTTCGCGCTGGCTCACACGGTGCGCGACCACCTGGTGGGCCGCTGGATCCGCACGCAGCAGCACTACTACGAGCGCGACCCCAAGGTGAGGCGGCCCGAGGGAGGCCGGGGTCGCCTGCCCAGGGTCACTGCGCTCGTCCTGCCGTGCCTGCTGCCCCACCCCGGAAAAGGGCAGCCCTTGTGCCGGGCCTCTCGAGACACGGGCCCCTGGGAAGAGACAGCAGAGCGATGCACCTCTCCCAGAAAGACGCACGTAGGGCCTGTGTTGGCGGAGTGTCTTTAAATTGAGCACGGCCACCCTCTGTGTGCACCCGCAGCCCATCGGTGGTCCACGCCCGTGAGAATAGCTTTGGCTGGGGTCACGTCTCCCCCACCGCCTTCCCCTGGGGCGGTCAGCCAGCTTTACACAGACCTGGCCCAGTACTTACCACCCTACCACCCCGGGCGCAAAGCGGATCCGGGCTGTCCTCTACGGCAGACAGTGTAGGGTATTGTCTACACTCGGGGCCCCGGGGCGCCTAGCCTCCTCTTCCTCTGTTTAGGCCCCAGTCCACAGTCCTTTTGCGCAAGGAGCTCGGTCTTGCAGGGGTCTCCTGTTCCCCGCCGTCTCCTAAGCCCTGGAGTCCTGGCGGAATTTTCCAGCCTGTTTCTAGCCGTGTGCTTCTGTGATGGCTGCAGAGTCGGTGCTTCCTCCTCCCCTGACTCCGCCCCCCACCTTTTGGGGATTTTTTTTGCAGCAGAGTGTGAGAGAAAAGGAGACTGGAACCGGGCCTGGGCGGTTTTGTGTTGGAAGGGGGTGAGCTCAGTCATCTGCAGGGGATTGTGGGCTTTTTTTTGGCTAGGCATTGATCGGAAGAAAATCATTGAGGATGCCTGCTAAAGCAGGGGTCAGGAGCTCAGAAGAAGCCCTCAAAGAAGTCTCTGTCTTTGGGGTTTCCACACCTCTCTTGAAGAACATTGTTGGGTTAAAGTTCATGGAGATTAAGTAATCACGGAGGTTGTTACTTTTCATATTTTGCAGAAATTTATGTTTATGGCAGAAAAATACAAAATACACAAAAGAAAAGTCACAGATGTGACTCCGTTACTCTCAACCATATTAAAATGAAGGTGTATGTCCTTTCAGATCATTTTCTATTCTTAAATATAGGTACACATTTTAAAAAGTATATTGCGTATACAACTTTGTGATTTTTCTGTTTCATTCATTGACATTTGTAACTTTTTCAACAGCTTTCCAAGTTAGTAAGTATCATTGGTAGTTGGATAGGCCTGTCATAGTCTTGGCCATCCACCTGCTGCCAGTTTGTTTGGGTGTTTTTACTTGCTCTTGACCACAGAGAATTTTGTCCTTTCTACTATACTAAGGTAGAATGACTCCTGAAGAAAGGATACACTTGCAGGCCTGAAGCCAGTTTGCAAAGATTTGTTTTGTAGTATCCATATAGGCACTGTATAGTTGCTTTGTTGATATTATTTTAGAGTATTTTCATGAGGCATTAAAAAATGTTTAATAGTTGTTAAGAGTGAGGTCATTGCTTTTCCATACTTACTGTGGAGCACTCTTTTTTCTAAAACAGAGATGGTAACAAGGACAGAAGTTGTTAGAATACCAGCGAGGCTTCTTCACATTTAGTATGCAAGACAACATAGAAGTGGCACCAAGTGGCTAAAACAGGTTTTTAGAACAAGGGCTTAGGATGTCTTTGCCAGGGAAACTGGCCAAGAGGCTGTGGCTCCCCCAGAATTCCCTGCTGACGGCAGAGCTCTGATTTGCAACATCGGTGTTGTTGTCAGTGTAAGTGGACGACAAGGGTACAGCTTTGCATGCACATTCAAGGACATTTCTCTGGACCAGAACACACCTCAACACCTTGGGATTCCTCTTAGAGTGTTTATGTATAATTAGATCCTGAAAAGAACAGTGATGGGCTCAGGGATTATGGAAATGACCTTTCCTGAACAGAATTAATACTTCTAACAAAACTGGTTTCCTGATCGTCATTGAAAGGTCTGAGTTTTGATTGCCTGCTGTGGTGGCTACAGGCGGAAAATTTTCTGTCTAGAGAAAATTTCTTTACAAACCACACAGCCTGTAAGTGGAAAGTTGTTTGCCTGTTCTGGGTAGGAAGGCCATTTTAAAATGGAAAATTGGAATTTAAGTGTTTCAGTCTGGCTAATTCATGTTGAAATAAGCTTCTCTCCTTTTTCTGCAGAAGTGTTATTTTGCTTGTAATGGACCAGAAATAAGCCCCACAAGGGTCCGAGCCTGACAGGAGGTAGGCTCCCAATAAAAATCCTGCAGAGCTTCACCCCAGCTTGGGGATGACCTCAGGGATTTGTCCCACTGCATTCTGACTGGGGGAGCCAGATGATCTATATTTAATACATTAGCGTGCTTTTACTTGACTTTTTGTCTTTCAAACAATTATGGAAGTTCGTATGATTATTGGAAGAAAAATTGGAAAACAGAAAAGCCAGAAGGAAAAAATTAACTGTAATCGCAACACCTAGTAAAAACATGATAAATGCTATAAACATTTGTGTTCTACATCTTTTTTTCTACCTTGGTAGAAACGCTGTTTTTATTACAAAAATAGTATCATGCTGTACCTCTTGTTTCAGAACCCTTTTTGGCCTTCTGTTTTTGGTAATAGCAGAAACAAATGAAACGCAAATACTCAGGGAAAGACTTTTCAGGCAACTGGCCTGGCAAATCAAGTAAAAAAAACAAAAACAAAAAAACCTAAAATTGAGAGGTTGGTGTTTGGCAGGAGGTAGCACTTAGTTCTAAAGATGGTTCAAGGATTCTCTGAAGTGATGGCAAGGTGAGGAGTCTGGGATAAAACTCCAGAGCTGGAACTCCACTCTGAATTCAGGAATAGAAAAGAGATGGATGGAAAGAAAAAAAAAAAAAAAAAAAGAGAGAGAAGAGGTAGATGGTGAGGGATGGCTCATATGAGTCCAAGCTCCTTTTAGTCCTAGCTTTACTATGCAGTTTATAAGACCTTGGACTTGGCTGGATTTCTTAACCTTTCTTGGCCTCAGTATTTTCATCTTAAAAATGACAGGGGGGGAGGGAGGTAGTTCATTTCTGAGGTTCCTTGCCATTCTAAAAAGTTGTGGCTTTGTGTTTGCTTATAAAATGTTTCCATTTTATGCTGACATTCCATCTCTATCCAAAAAGAATTGAAGAATGCCTAAGCAAGGCATGACACAGAAGGTTCAGATTAATTGAAGACCTCAAAGAGAAAGTTGGAGCCAGGGAATAAGAGTAGGGAAACAGGTTGCATTCAAGGACGATGTCAGGACACAAAGTGCAGACATAAGTTCTGGCAACCAGAGCAAATGGCAGCTCATGTCTACTTATGGGAGTCATGGGATCTCTGTGATAACTTCTAGAATGGGCAGGTGTGAGATATATTCTGTGGGACTTTAAAGTGGATAATACACAATGTGGACAGCTGGCCTACTGCATCCCTATAATGGATGGGATAGTCTGTTTACTATGGCTCTTTCCTGTAAACTCATGGCATAGCCACAATAGTAGATTAAGGAAAATAATAGTGCACCACTACCACCATGGGGCCCAAACTGCAGTCCTAAATATTTCAAATAAGATAATCATAATTTATACAATTAATCTTACTGTTTGGCTGGACCCTGGAGTTAAAGGAAGAAGATCTAGAGCAGTGTTTTTGCAGCCTTGTCTGCCCACAGCCCCGACTTACAAGATTTTGTTTTAATTAGTGGTGAGACCAGCCACCGGAGTCTTTTTAACACACCGAGTTTTGATATGTTTCCACTTGTCTTGTGAAGTTGACCTTGTATCCCATGGGCAAGCTTCCCTGACACCAGATAGCTCAATTATTTTCCCTGGCTAGAAGCTTGACAAGGGACAGATGTTTTGTGTTGCTGATTAACCTGACAGTTCCACAAGTGGAAGGTAAGGTTAAACCATCACTTTATGAGATTAAGGAGCCTCTCAGAGTGTGAGCCATGATTTTTCATAGTAGACAGTTTGGCCTCTCAAGGGCTGTGATGGTTTATTTACTGCATCAACTTGGCTGGGCCACAGTGCCCAGATATTTGATCAAATACTATTCTAGATGTTTCTGTGAAGGTGTTTTTTAGACGAGATTAACATTTAAATTAGTGAACTTTGAGTGAAGCAGATCACTCACCCTCCACAATGTGGGTGGGCCTCCAGTCAGTTAAGACCTTAATAGAACAAAGACTGATTACCCCACCCCCCACATCATCCCTCCTCAGCGGGAAGGGATTATGCCAGCAGACTGCTTTGGGACTCCAAATGCAACTCTTCCTTGTATCTCCAGCTTGCCAGCCTGAAAATCATGAGATTTTAGTCTCAGATCTCCACAACTGTGTGAGCCAGTTCCTTAAAATAAATCTGTATATACATATCCTGTTGATTCTGTTTCTCTGGAGATCTCTAATACCCAGGTGCCATGGAGGCTGCAGGGACCCTTTGTATTTTTATGAAATAATCATAACTGACCTCGCATTTGAATCCTAGCCTTTTTTTTTTTTTCTCCCAATGTTTACCTATTTTTGAGAGAGAGATAAAGTGTGAGTGGGTGAGGGGCAGAGAGAGAGGCTGACACAGAATCTGAAGCACAACCTCCAGGCTTCAAGCTATCAGTGCAGAGCCTGATGCAGGACTTGAACTCATGAACTGTGAGATCATGACCTGAGCTGAAGTCGTATGCTTAACTGACTCAACCTCCAGGTGCCCCCCCAGCCCTTTTTAAATGAGTTTTTACAAAATTGTATTTTATATGACTTCAGACTTTTAAATATTGCAGGAATAATACAATAAATTCCCATTCTTCATGCAGATTCCCCAAGCATTAAACATTTTAACACATTTGTCCCTTTCTATACATATTAGTACATTTTTCTCTGAACCGTTTGAAAGTAAATTGCAGACTTGATGCTCCTTTACCCTTAAAAATTTGAGTATGTACTTCCAAAAATCAGGGAGACTCTCTTAGACAAACACTGTGAACAATTAAACCCAGGACATGCACATTGACATGGTGCTGTCACCTGCAGATCTCATATAGCTCTGCCAGTTGCCCGACTAATAAGAAATACAAATAAGAAAATTGAGAGAACTTTATGTCTTTTCGGATTATACCTAATTTTTCATTAAACAGACCAGAGCTTTAAGCCATTTAGAAACCTGCACATTCTGAGACATGAAACAAGTAATCAACAGACAATAGCTGGCTTGTCTTCTACCTTATACAGAATGGTGTTCTTAGGACATGGTAAAGGGAAGAGGCATGAACACAAAGTTAGCAAGGTAATCAGACCACAGAAGAGTTTGGTTAACTCCTTTGACAGGATCTCTGGGATTAGGAATTATATGTGATTTCAGTTCTAGCTGAGTGTCTTCTTGGCCATGAAACATCATTTAAAATGAAGGGTGAAAGAAGCTCAGGGTGAAAATGCTTACTAGTACCACACTAGTTATAAATATACTTTGACACAGTCCAGGTCACTTAACATAAATTGATTAGGCTCTGGCTTCTCTGGCAGTGATAAGACTTCTGTGATTGGCTCGGGGATGGGAGTGAGGAGACATTTTGTAGAGCTTAACAACATGGAAGGCAGGAGGCAGAGGATTATAAAAAAAGTTATATCATGGAGTGCAAAATAAATTTGTTCCCTGAAGAGCTGAGTGATCTCTGTGATCCCTATAAGTTCTCAAACTCTATTATTTTATTATTTTTTACATTTTCCAAATTGACTTTGAGCAAACAGGCCTGTGTTCTAGTCCTAGGTACCAGTACCTAAAGTAAAAAAGGAAATCCGTGATCCACGGAATTTCTGCCAGTTACTCACCAGAAGCCAAATTTCCCTGTCACTTAATTCTAAAAGAACATGCTTGAGTGTGGCTCCATAGGTTGGGAGTATAAGAGATGTGGTAGAAAGTGTTCAGCATCCTTACGGCAAACATATTAGTGGTTTCATAAAGCAGTTGTCGGTGCAACCCTCCAAAAAGCCCCTCAGACACAGCAGAATGGGTGTGAAGCAGGATGGCCAGTGAAGACAAAGAGGAGCCTCAGCTGTCTAGCAGGTGAGAAGGCTGATGCCCCCTAGCAGTCCCCTCACTAGGCTGGCAAGGGCAGGGCTGCCCTGGTGCCTTTGGCGAGGCTGGGGAGCTCACCAGAACTGGCCTTATGTTGGGCCAGTGATCTCAGTTCCTGTGTCCTGTCCAGGCCAGGTCTGTCTGGCAGGGAGCTGGTAGTCTGTGGGCGCCACTGTGCCTGCTCAGTCACAGCGAGATGGCTGGCACGTTAAGACATAACACAGAATCTGATAGACAGGGGGAGTGTTGCTGCCTTTTCCTGGGCACAGGATGACACGTCACTGGCCAGATCCACCTGTAGAAACAGGTTCTTCTCTTGATGAAAACTGTTGCATCAGTCTGTGTTTTGTTGCCCTGAGTGCTGGAGTTCTTTCTTTCCTTTTCCTGCAGAGTGTTCAGCACTTTCTGTTAAACAAAGACTCTAAATAGCCTTTTTGGAGAGGGAAGAGAAATTGGAGGTCTCTGAAAGTCCAGTTCTGTTCATGAGTCTCCATTGTATAAAGAGCAAAATGAGGCTCTACCTGTTGCTTTTAAGCTCCAGCTCCACAATTCGAGTTCCTTAACTCCTAAGATGTCTTAGGAGAAGACTACTATGTTGTGTATTTGCATTGGTCATCTTTTCACCTCTTCATTTTGAGGAAGGAGTTTCTTTTGTGCTTTTCTGTGATGCTTTTGGTGTAGACTTTGCATGTAGTAAACCCAATTAAAAAAATTTAAGGCTGCCTCTAAGCCTCTTAACATGTGTTAATAGTCATATTGCAAGAAGGGACCATACAAGAAAGGTCAGCAGCCCAGTTCACACCCCAGGCCACAGGCCCCCAGAACTGCTGTAGAGGGTTTAAGGGGTCCTTGTTGCTCTCATGCTGAAGGAGGGGAGTGTCAGGTTCTTTGGCCAGAGTTCCTTGATTTGGGAGACCCTGTCCACAGTTGCACAGATGGTGGTGGGAGAGGCCGGGGGTGGGGTGAGAGGGATGGAAAGAGACTGGGCAAAGCCTGGGTTGGCCTTGGGCCTGCAGTAGCAGCAGAGTTTGGGGACACTGAGGAGCTGGCCCTTTGCTGGTGAGCCCCCTGTGCTTTTTCTTGCACCAATCCTGTGCCTTCAGTTGGTTCAGTCCAGAATTGCCACCCTGTTAATTAGGTTCCATCACTCTCCCTGAAAATCTGGCCCAGCAAGGGGACCAACATTGCCTGAGTCCACAGCTAGCCCTGTGTTAAACCCCAAACTAGACATGGTATTTCTCAGAGAGGTGAAGGGATCCAGGCCACCCTGCTGGCCAGGCCAGGAACCAGGATTGGACCCCAGCGTGCATGGTTCAAAAGTGTGTGCATCTCCTTGGGCGGACCCTCTGGCAAGGCTTCTTCAGTTTAGTTTTACTCTAAACCATCTTAAGGAAACTGAGGAAAACAAATTCAACACATTTGAGGAAACTATAAAAATTCTTGGAACAAATCACACAGCAACAACAGACACAGGCCATAGTGCAGGGCTCTGGCTGGGTGGGTGTGCAGCAGTGCCTAACCTAGAGCTGACCATGGCCAGTCTTAGGGTGGGTGCTGTCCAAGGGAGCCCTGATGCTGCCACTTCTGCTCCCCTCGTATGCAGAGGTGCATTGGGAGGCTGCCTGGAACTATTAGCAGAATTAAATAAGCTGCTGAGCCCTTGACATCTGTGCTCAACTTGGAAGGAAAATTAAAGACTGGAAGATCTTTTTTTTTTTAAATATCATTTTGTAACCTATTTATTTATTTATTTATTTATTTATTTATTTATTTATGAGAGAGAGAGAGTGTGTGTGAGTGAGGGAGGGGCAGAGAGGGAGAGAGAGAGAGAGAATACCATGAGGGGCAGAGAGAGAGAGAGGAATGGAGAGTGTTGAGCCCAAAGCGAGGTTTGCACTCACCCATTGCAGGACTCAAATTCATGAACTGTGAGATTGTGACCTGAGTCAAAGTCAGATGCTTAACCAGCTGAGCCACCCAGGTGCCCCAAGACTGAAAGATCTTAAGACAAGGTCCAACATTTTATGCCTTACACGAACAAAGATAGTCAAGCTCTTTTCATAGTGCTAGTTAAAAATTAGAAACTTTAGCAGAGATCAAACTACAGCTTTAAAAATACATAGTTCCTCTGGAGAGTGTGATGCTAAGTGAAATAAGCCATACAGAGAAAGACAGATACCATATGGTTTCACTCTTATGTGGACCCTGAGAAACGTAACAGGAACCCGTGGGGGAGGGGGAGGAAAAAAGGAAAAAAAAAAAAAAAAAAAAAGAGGTTAGAGTGGGAGAGAGCCAAAGCATAAGAGACTGTTAAAAACTGAGAACAAACTGAGGGTTGATGGGGGGTGGGAGGGAGGAGAGGGTGGGTGATGGGTATTGAGGAGGGCACCTTTTGGGATGAGCACTGGGTGTTTTATGGAAACCAATTTGACAATAAATTTCATATATTATAAAAAAAAAAAATAAAAAAAAAATAAAAATACATAGTTCCAGTTAAAGACAACATGAAAACATTTTGATCATATTCCTGAGTTTCCAACTTGTCATAAAACCTCTCCAGGGAGAACCCCAGAAGTAGGTATGTGGGGGAGAAGTGAGCCTTCTTGTGTACATAGGAAAAGGGCATGATTGTGCTTGGAACCTTCACTCACACTCTTCTCATACAGCTGGATTTTGTTGGGCTCAGTGTGTTCTCAGTGGTTACTAAGCCCTGTGTGGAGGGAGGGGCAGCATAGTGCTATGGAAACCCCATATGACAATAACTCAGTTCAAGTGCAGAGTAAATAGCGTCCGGGAAGAAGCAATGGGCCATGAGCAGTAGTGACAGCAGCTGTACTCAGAGTGGCTGTAGATTCACTCACTGCGCTGCCATGTTTGTGATTTAAAGGGCATTGGAATCTGGGCAGTAACTGAGAAGCCATACATTCAAATGATTGAAAAAGAAAAGTCTGTCAAAGACTGAACTTGCCATGGATTTTATTAGTATGTATGTATGTTCTTTGTATGTATGTATGCATAGATTTATGTATAGAAAGTTTTCTTCAGTTATATACTGAAAAAAATGTTTTTATTTTTTTAAGTTTATTTATTCATTTTGAGAGAGAGAGAGAGAGAGAGTCCTCCAAGCAGTCTCCCAAGATGGGGGGCTCCAACTCACAAACTGTGAGATCATGACCAGACCTGAAGTCTGATGCTTAAATGACTGAGCCACTCAGTCACCCCAAAAATGTTTTTAATGTTTTATTCAGTTTCTTTTCTCAGGGATGCTAATTTTGCTGATGTTAGCTATTCTTTGTCTTCCATATGGATATTTTCCTCTCCAATCCTTTTCATGCTTTTCCCCCATTTTGTCCGCTTTTCCAGCCAGGTTTTTATTTCCATCTTTCCCTTTGTTTTGCATTCAATGGTGCCTCCATTTCTGTAGTAGTTTTATCTCTTTTTTATTTTACTTTCCTGTGCCTGGTGCGGTTCTTTTGTTAGTTTATTGGCGTTTCTTGATGTCTCAGATTAGTCTGTATTAACAAATTGTATTTGCTCCATGGTAAATGCTAGTGTTCTTTACCCCTTTTGTTTCCTGTTCTTTTCTCCTGTTTTAGATTTCAGGATGTAGATCCTGAGTTCCATCTCCTTGAGTAGAAGGAATTCTTCCTGAACCAGCTGTTTGCAGCTGGATAATGGGGCAAGGGCCTGGTGTGTGCAGCCTGGAGTGAGCAGCTCTTCCTTGGGTCCCAGATTTATGAGTGTGTGCATGTGTCTGTGTGTATACACACATGTGAGCATGTGCATGTGAGTGCACATGTGCAAATTAATGAATTGTGTACAGGTGTGATTGCATGTGTGTGAGTGCATGTAAGCGCACACATGTATGGCTGTGCACACAAGTATGTGCATCTGTAGGTGTGCATGTGTGTGTGTGTGCATGCGTGCATATGAGTGTAAAGTACTTTATCCTTTCCTCGACTTCAGAAAAGCAGAGACCAGCAGTGAACAATCACCCTGTCCCCACCCTGCAGCTTGGTGGTGAAGATGTACAAGGGTCAGTTTTCCAATTTAGTTCTACCTGTCCTGACTTTCCATCAGTGAGTTTTCGGGAGAAGTGGGCAGAGGCATTTTTGTTCCACCATTTTTACAACTGCAAGTATTCTACTTAATGTACAACATTTATAAAATTTTGTGCATTATTTTTACTATTTTATATTTTTTGGTAACAGCTTTAAGGTAAAATTCAAATAGTATGCAATTCACCCATTAAAAGTACACAATTCATTGGCTTTGGTATAGTCACAGAGTTGGGCCATGGTCACCACAGTCAATTTTAGAACATTTTCATTACTCCAGAAAGAAACCCCACAGCTTTTAGCTGTCACCCACTGTAAACTTCCTATACCCCTCCCTACTTATTAGGGAACCATAAATCTACTCTCTGTTTCTTTACGTTTGCCTATATTTTATAAATGGAATGATACAATATATGGTCCTTTGTGACTGGCTCCTTTCATCTAGTGTAATGCTTTGTAGGTTCTTGTTTGTTGTAGCATGTATTGGTACTTGATTCCTTTTTATGGCTGAATAATATTCCATGATATGAATATACCACATTTTATTCATTCACCAATTGATGAGCATTTGAGTAGTTTCTGTCCTCTGACATACAAGTTTTTGCATAGACATAGGTTTTGTTTCTTCTGGACACATGCCTTGGAGGAGAACTGCTGGACCACATGCTAATCCCTTTTGACTTTTTGAGGACCTACCAGACTGATTTCCAAAACCACTGCACCATTTTACAGCCCACCCTTCATACCCCATGTATGAAGACTCTGATTTTTTTCAAATTTTTTCTAGCATTTGTTTTCATCTGATAACTTTTTGATTATAGCCATCCTATAGTGGATGTGAATTGATATTTCATTGTGGTTTTGATTTGCATTTCCCTGATGAGGGTGATGTTGGGCATCTTTTCATGTGCCTGTTGGCACTGTGTATTTTCTTTACCAAAATGTCTGTTCAGATCCTTTGCCCAACCACCTTGTCTTTTTTTTTTTTTAATGTTTATTTATTTTTGAGAGAGAGAAAGAGTGCAAGTGGGGGAGGAGCAGAGAGAGAGGGGACACAGAATTGCAAGCAGACTCCAGGCTCTGAGCTGTCAGCACAGAGCCCAATGTGGGGCTCCAACTCACAAACCATGAGATTGTGACCTGAGCTGAAGTTGGAAGCTTAACCGACTGAGCCACCCAGGCGCCACCCCCCCCGCCCAACTTGTCTTTTTATTATTAAGTTGTACGTGTGTTCTACATACAGCTTCTCTCATCAATTATATGATTAGCAAATATTCTCTCCCATTCTATGGGTTATCTTTTAATTTTCTTCATGTTATCAAAAGTTTTTAACTTCAATGAAGTCTAATTTATGTTTTTTTCTTACTTGTGCTTTTGATGTCATACAAAAGAAACCATTGCCTAATCCAAGGTCATGAAGATTTACTTCTGTTTTCTTAAAGTTGTATGGTTTTGACTCTTGCATTTAGATCTTTGATGTTCTTTGAATTAATGTTTGTATTGGTGTGAGGTAGAGGTCCAGCTTTATTCTTTTGCATGTGGATATCCAGTTGTCCCAGCACCATTTGTTAAAGAGATTGTTCTTCTGACTAAATGATCTGGGCATGGTTGTTGAATACCAGTTGACCATAAATTTGAGGGTTGATCTTTGGACCCTATATTTCATTGCTCTGTGTGTCCATACTTCTGCCAGTACCACACAGTCTTGCTGACTATAGTTTTGTAATAAGGTTTGAGATTAGGAAGTGTGAGTCCTCCAACTTTGTCCTTCTTTTTCAAGATTGTTTTGACTTGTCCAGATCCCTCACATTTCCGTCTGATGGATCCACCTAATCCACCTAATGAATTAGTTTGTCAATCTGCAAGGAAGCAGCTGGAATTCTGACAGGGATTGTGTTGAATATGTTGATCCATTTTGGAAGTTTTGCCATCTTAACACTGTTAAGCCTTGCAATCCACTGACATGGGATGTGTCTCCATTATCTTAGTTCCTTTGCCTGTATATTTTGCAAATGTGGAACCCCTTTCTTCCTGGCTCACCCTCTATGGCTGTTTTATGGTTCTGAGGAGTAAAATGTGAAGTAATGGTATAAATGCAGCTATAAAAGCCCAGAGAGCAACACTGCTGAAACAGCAAGTGGATGGCCCATGGCCACAGAGTTTTTTCAAAAGGTTTCTAGTCAGCTGCTGTTCAGAAATCTAAACGTAGTATAAAAAAGACACTTTAAGAGAGTCACTGCATGGAACGTGGGTCTCAAAGCCACTCAGGTAGGTCACCCTATGTGGGCATTCCAGTAAAGCCCTGACAAGCCCTCTCTGCAGTCTGTGGAAAGTGAATTCTCTCTCTGCATTCTGCAACAGTAGGGAAATTGATTTTTTTTAATTGTATTTTGAACATTTTAACCTGCAGGAAACCATAGTACAGTCAGTACTTCTCCATGGACTCACATCTGAATCCAAGACACACATTCTCATCATTATGCATGTGTACACACTCACGACACAAGGCTTGGTTTTGTTTTTTTAACTTTTCCTTTAGGAGCAACATTAGATTTGCAGGGGGCCACAAACATAGTGTGGAGTACCATGTAGCCCTCCCTCAGTTTCCCCTAATATTAGTATCTTGCATGACCACAAGACAGTTATCAAAGTAAGCTAGCACTGGCTCAGCACTTTCTTCACATTTTTGACTAGTTTTTCCTCTAATATTGTCTGTCCCTGGACCAAATCCAGGGCCCTCTAGTTATTATGTCTCCTTAATCTCCTCCCATTGGCGATGGTGGTTGGTCTTTCCTCATCTTTCACAACATTGGACAATCTGATGAATACTGGCCAGGGAGTTCATAAAACAACCCTTAGTTGGTGCCCATACAAGGTTTTCTCCAAATTAGTGTGGGTTATTGAGCTTAGAAAGAATACCTCAAGCCATGGAGCCCCCTTCTCATCACAGCGCATCATCACAACCCATCACTGTTGATGTTAACCTTGTCACCAGGGGAAGGTGGTGTCAGCAGGTTCTTCCCCTGTGAAGTTACAGGTTCCCTCCCAGACTCACCTCAGCCAACTCACCCTCAAGTGGGAGGGGATTGAGCACCACCTGCTGGAGTGAAGAATATCAGAGAATTTTTTGACATTTGTTAAAACCACATGGTAATGAGTATATACTTTGGGGGAGATATTAGAGGCTGTGCAGATAGTAAAGCTGTGCCAGCTGGCTTCAGAGTTCAGCTGTGGCTGTTGTCTGCAGCATTTACACTGTGCTGTTCTCATGCTGATTTTCTGTTTCGCTCGTTCCATCTGTATGCATTCATTGGAATTTATCTGTGAGGAATATTTCTCCCTTCTTCCCCATTTATTTTTCCAGACCTTACTTTTGATGGCAGGAAGCAGCATGGAGTCCTGTATAAAAGCAAGACTCTGAGGGCCGGATTGTGGCTCTGCCACTGCCACCCAGTGGCCCCACTGGGTGGTTTGTGAGGAGTAAATGGTACCATGCATGGGAAGGGCTTAGAACCCAACTCAGCTCCCAGTGAGTGTGGGTGGTCATCCTCTTTGTTTACATAGAAAGTCACATATTCCAATCCCCCAGAGCCAGCCAATAGGCAGTAGAAACTTTCCTGACTTGTGTCCGTCCATCCATCCATCCATCCATCCGTCCATCCATCCATCCAGTTGTGTTGACTGTGTGGTGTTTACCGAGTACTTAACATGGGTGTTAAAAGCTGTTAATACTTGAAAATATGCCCCCCCCGCGCCCCCCCCCCCCCAAGTTGTTTCATCCTGTGTTAGAGATTTGAAGAGGTCACTTGCTCAAGGGCTCATGGTGGGGAAGAGGCCAAGCTAAGTTCAGAGCTGGCTGTATCCATTCTGGGAGCCTTGTTCCCTACCACTGCCCTGCCCTGCCTCCTCCCATCTAGGGAGGCCAGCTTATATCCAGAAGGGCAATGAGCAGAGTTTTGCTATAGAAGGGTCCCAGGCGTGCTGCCTTTGGAAAGCTGAGTTTGGCCAAGACTCGGCAAAGGGAGTGAGCCCATTCAGGGAGGATTGTGGGTAGCCTAAATGAGACCCCTAAGTAGGTGCCTTTACGAATCTGCCCATCACCCTAATCTTCCTCATGTGTCAGGATGGAAAAGAAATCTAAGATTCTTTCTTTTGTCTCCTTAGCGCATCTATTATCTTTCCCTGGAATTCTACATGGGCCGCACACTGCAGAACACAATGGTGAACCTGGGCCTTCAGAATGCTTGTGATGAAGCCATTTATCAGGTACAGTGCTTTGGGGCTGGGCTGGTGGGTAGCCTCTTGCAGCACACTGAGTTTTAATCCAGGCCCCACAGAGGTGAGCATTGATGTTGAGATTTGCTGCCGTCTGGGGCTGGTAGTGACTTACAGCATAGTCTGTCCTACATGGGGGAGAATAGGTTGGTGGGTGACACTCTCAAGGGGAAAAAGTAAGGATTGGATGGGAAACTAATACATGGGAGTGCAAGCATGGCTTTTCATTGTGGTGCTAAGGTTTCAAGGCTTCTAGGAGCCATTGTACTCCTCACACCCGCCCCAGGGGCAGATTTACCCCAGGGCAGAAGTGCTTGGTATTGTCCATTTCATTCTTGCCTTACTGAACTAGTAACCCACCTCTGGGCCCCTCTCCCACCCCAGGCAACTTTTTGTGCTCATCTTACTCTCTAGGTATAAAATTGCCCCTTCTCCCCAGTCGGAATAAAAACTGTCTTTGCTTAAGGGGTCTTAATGAACACTTATTCACTTGGAGGCTAACTCCGTACACAGTTCATTTGTGGTTTTAGAGCAGAGCTGAAATCCATCCTGTCTGTTTTCTGCTCTCTACCCACCTCCCTGGACACCCATCTTCCTCCTGTACTGGACACTCAGTGTACAATTTGTAGGTGTGAATATGTAGCACTTCTGCCCTTCTGCACGTACATAGCAGGGTCTTCACCAGAGTCTTCCCTCCCCCAGCACCTTCCACTGCCTTTGCTTTGGTTCAGTTTAGGGTGGGAGGCACTCTGGGGCCCTGTTGGTAGCAGCATGGTGGGGACCTCACATGGGTCTCAGGCAATTTGGAAAAAGATTGGACTCCCCAAAATGGAAATTGTATGTTCAAAATTATCTAAGAAGAGACTGGAAGGGAAGATGATATTGGAGTAGGAGGACCCTAGGCTTGCCTTGTCCCACAAACACAACTAGATAACTATCAAACCACCCTAAGTACTCCAGAAATCGACCTAAAGAATGACACAACAAACTCCACAACTAAAGGGAGAGAAGAGGCCACATCGAAGAAGGTAGGAAGTACGGAGACATAGTTTGGGAAAGAAATGGATCAGATCATGCCCACTGTGGTGGGGGAGGGAGCCACTGTTGCAGAGAAGGGCAAGAGATAGACTAGCACACAGGGGAGTGCATGGGATAGATAAATCTCCATAGCAGTTGACTTGGAAAGTGAGAGAGGTTCAGTTTCATGACTTCTTGTGACCAGTGGGGCTTAAAGGCTGGAGGGCTTTTGTTTGTTTGTTTGTTTTGTTTTTTTAATTGATTTTCTTGAGTGGTGGAGCAAAGAAGAGGGAGAGAGATAATCCCAAGCAGGCTCTGCACTGTCAGTGTAGGGCCCGACATAGAGCCTGACACAGAGCTTGAACTCATGAACTGTGAGATCATGACTTGAGCCAAACCAAGAATAGGATGCTTAACTAACTGAGCCATCCAGGCACCCCTTAAAGGCTGGAATTTTAAAGTTCAACGGGCTTGGCTGGGATAGAACCCAGACGCATTGGATTGCTCTTGGAGAAAAGGCAGACAAATACCTTTAGATATACTATGTGGACACAACAATCTGGAGAGGACCTGGAACACACAGTGGGAAGGGTGTTTGCTCATTTTGGAGTGTGTTCTAGAGAGGCAGCATTTACAGAGACCCCTCTGAGAACAAAGGAACTGGCAGGCACCGCTTCTCTCCCCTACCCATCAGTATAAGCACAGGGCCACTTGCGGGAACCAGCATAGTGCCATCACTCCCTAAGTAACTTGCTTTCACAAAGTCATGCCCCCAGCATCCTGGTGGAACTGCCCCTCCCAGTCATGCTTGCCTCAGTCCTGGGGTGGCAGGTCCCTTCCCCCCAGAAGACTGGCTCAAACCCCTACTTACACCATGTCTCCCATTGTGAGAGTTTTGAGAGGCCTTGGTTTCAGCAGTGGTGGAGACAGGTCTCATTTCACAAGCTGACCAGAGCACACCTAGTCAAAAGTTGCCACATTCAGGCCAGGGATTAAACATTGCCCGCAACAGACAAAGACGGCCTCTGCAGATGATTGGCCTCAAGGATAAAGCAGCCAGAACACAATAGTTGAGCACACACAGCACACATTGGAGACACTCCCTGAAGCATCAGGTTTTGGAGAATAGGGGACACTACACTGCAGGACACTACAGGACCTCTTTTTCATAAAACCATTACTCTCAAGAATAGGAGATGTAGCTGACTTTCCCAACATACAGAAATAGGCATAGAGACTTAAAATGAGAAGACAAATTTATCCCAAATGAAAGAACAAGATAAGGCCACAGCTGGAGATCTAAGCAAGAGAGACATAAATAACATACCTGATAGAGAATTTAAAGTCCAGATACTTGTTGGACTTCGGAAAAGAATGGGAGGCATTGGTGAGATGATCAACACTGAGATAAGGAATAACATAAGAAAGATAAAGTGTTCGCTAGGAGAAATGAGAAACACACTTGATGGAATGAACAGCAGGCTGGAAAATGCAGAGGAAGGAATTAATGACTTAGAACAAATGACTCCATCAAACAATAACATTATAGGGATCCCAGAAGAGATAGACAAGGGGGCAGCAAATTTAGTTGAGGAAGTAATGGCTGAAAACTTCCCTAATCTGGGGAAGGAAACAATGTCCAGATCCAGGAAGCCCAGAGTACCCCCAACAGACTCAACAAAAGCAATCCATACCTAAAACACAGGGAAGAGAAGAGTAAACAATTGGTTGACACTTAAACAACCATCAACTTAATATAGACTGCTACATGCAGAAGATGGTATATATAAACCTAATGGTAACCACAAATCAAAAACCACTAACAAATATGCAAAGAATAAAGAGCAAGAAATCCAAATATATCACTAAAGAAAACCAGCAAGCCATGAAAGAAAGAGAAGGGTCAGAGAAAAACTTCAGAAACAACCAGAAAATAAGGAATAACATGACAATAAATACATATCTATCAGTAATGATTTTGAATGTGAATGGACTAAATGTTCCAATCAAAAGACATAGGGTGTCAGAATGGATTTAAAAAAAAAAAAGACCAGTCTATATGCTGCCTGTAAGAGACTCATTTTAAACCTAAACACACCTACAGATTGAAAGTGAGGGATGGAGAAACATTTATCATGCAAATAGATGTCAGAAGAAGCTGGAGAAGCAATATTTATTTCAGACAAAATAGATTTCAAAACAAAGAATGTGACAAGAGACCAAGAAGGGCACTATATAATAATAAAGGGGGCAATCCAATAAGAATATATAATTTAAATATTTATGTACCCAACATGGAGGAACCCAAATACATAAAATTGTTATAATAAACACAAAGGAACTGTTTGGTAATAATACGGTAATAGTGGAGGACTTTAATACCCCTGTTACATTGATGGATAGATCATCCAAACAGAAATTCAATAAGGAAACCATGGCTTTCAATGACACATAGGACCAGGTGGATTTAACAGATATATTTAGAATATTCCATATTAAAACAGCAGAATGCACATTCTTTTCAGGTGCACATAGAACATTCTCCAGAATAGATCACATATTAAGCCACAAAACAAGTCTCAACAAATTCAAAAGGATTGAAGTCATACCATGCATCTTTTTGTAGTGTTGATACCACACTATGAAACTAGAAATCATAAGAAAAAAATCTGGAAACCACAAATACTTTGAGGGTAGATAACATGCTGCTGAACAATGAGTGGGTTAACAAAGAAATCAAATAAGAAATCCAAAAGTACATGGAAATAAAAGTACATGAAAATTAAAACACAATGTCTAAAACCTTTGGGATATAGCAAAAGTGGTTCTAAGAGGAGGTTTATAGCAATATAGGCCTACCTCAAGAAGCAAGAAAAATCAAAAACAAAAACAAAACAAAACAAAACAAAAAAAACCTAACCTTGCACCTAAAACAGCTAGAAAAAGAAGAACAAACAAAACCAAAACCGGCACAAGGAAGGAAATAATAAAGATTAGAGCAGAAATAAATTATATAGAAACTAAAAAACCAGAACAGATAAATGAAACCAGCAGCTCGTTCTTTGAAAAGATCAACAAAATAGATAAACATCTAGCCAGACTCATCAAAAAATAAGAGAAAGGATTCAAATAAATAAAATTTCAAATGAAAGAGGAGAAATAACAACCAATGCCACAGATATACAAACAATTGTAAGAGAATATTATGAAACACTATATGCCCACAAACTGGAAACCTAGAAGAAATGGATAAATTCCTACAAACATATAATCCACCAAAACTAAAGCAGGAAGAAATAGAAATTTTGAATAGATAGATTACCAGCAAAGAAATCAAATCAGTAATCAAAAAACTCCCAACAAACAAAAGCTCAGGACCATATACCTTCACGGGCAAATTCTACCTAACATTTAAAGAAGAGTTAATACCTATTCTTCTCAAACTTTTCCAAAAAATAGAGAGGAAGGGAAACTTCCATATTTACTCTATGAGGCCAGCATTACCCTGATACCCAAACTAGATAAAGACACCACATAAAAAGAGAACTATAGGCCAGTATCCCTGATGAACACAGATGCAAAAATCATCAAAAAAAATACTAGCAGAGTCCAATACTACATTAAAAAAAAATCATTCACCACGGTCAAGTGGTATTCCCAGGACACAAGCGTAGTTCAAAACTCACAAATCAGTCAACATGAGATATCACATCAGTAGAGAAAGCATTAAAAACCATATCCTTTCAGTAGATGCAGAAAAAGCATTTTTCAAAGAACAACATATGATCACGATAAAAACAAAGTACAGGGGTGCCTGGGTGGCTCAGTCGGTTAAGAGCCTGACTTAGGCTCAGGTCATGATCTCATGGCTCGTGAGTTTGAGCCCCACATTGAGCCCTGAACAATGCTGTGTCTCCCTCACTCTCTCTGCCCCTCCCCCGCTCGCACTGTCTCTCTCTGTCTCCCAAAAATAAAAACCGTTAAAAAAAGTTTTTTTAATTAAAAAAAAACAAAGCACAACATCTGATCATGATAAAAACCCTCAGCAAAGTAAGGTTAGAGGGAACATACTTCAACATAATAAAGGCCATATATGAAAATCCACAGTGAGTGTCATCTTCAATGAGGAAAAACTGAAAGCTTCCTCCCTGCCACCCCCAAGACCAGGAACAAGACAAGGATGTCCACTGTCATCACTTTTATTCAACATGGTAATGGAAGTCCTAGTCACAGCTGTTAGCAAAACGAAATAAAGGCATCCAGATTGGTAAGGAAAAAGTAAAACTTTTACTATTTGCAGATGACATGATACTCTATATAGAAAACCTTAAAGACTCCACCAAAAAACTACTAGACCTGATAAATGAATTCAGGAAAATCACAAGACACAAAATCAAGTGTACAGAAATCTGTTGCATTTCTATGCACTAATAATGAAACAGCAGAAAGAGAAATTAGAAAAACAATCCCATTTACAATTTCCCCCAAAATAATAAGATACCTAGGAATAAATCTAACCAAAGAGGTGAAAGACTTGTACTCTGAAAACTATAAAACACTTTTTTTAAATTTTTTTTACATTTTTATTAATTTTTGAGAGACAGAGACAGAGCACAAGTTGGGGAGGGGCAGAGAGAGAATGAGACACAGAATCCAAAGCAGGCTCCAGGCTCCAAGCTGTCAGCACAGAACCCGACGTGGGGCTTGTACCCACAAACTATGAGATCATGACCTGAGCCAAAGTTGGATGCTCAATCGACTGAGCTGCCCAGGCACCCCAGGAAAATCACAAGACACAAAATCAGTGTACAGAAATCTGTTGCATTTCTATGCACTAATAATGAAACAGCAGGAAGAGAAATTAGGAAAACAATCCCATTTACAATTGCTCCCAAAATAATAAGATACCTAGGAATAAATCTAACCAAAGAGGTGAAAGACTTGTACTCTGAAAACTAGAAAACACTTTTTTTATGAAAGAAATTGAAGATGACACAAAGAAATGGAAAGGCATTCTGTGT
Organism: Leopardus geoffroyi; assembly: GCF_018350155.1. Taxonomy (NCBI): domain Eukaryota; kingdom Metazoa; phylum Chordata; class Mammalia; order Carnivora; family Felidae; genus Leopardus; species Leopardus geoffroyi. Next base: position 50,083,507 of record NC_059336.1, read on the forward strand.
TCATGGATTGGAAGAACAGATATTGTTAAAATGTTTATACTACCCAAAGCAATCTACACATTTAATGCAAACCCTATCAAAATACTGACAACATTTTTCACAGAGCTAGAACAAACAATCCTAAAATTTATATGAACTAGTAAAGACCCCGAATTGCCAAAGCAACTTTGAAAAAGAAAAGCAAAGCTGGAGGCATCACAATTCTGGACTTCAAGCCATGTTACAAAGCTGTAGTGATCAAAACAGTATGGTACTGACACAAAAATAGAAACATAGATTAATGGAACAGAATAGAAAACCCATAAATGAATGCACAACTATATGGTTGATTAATATTTGACAAAGCAGGAAAGAATATCAAATGAGAAAAAGACAGTCTCTTAACAAATGGTGTTGGGAAAATTGGTCTACTATATACAAAAGAATGAAATGGACCACTTTCTTACACCATACACAAAAATAAATTCAAAATATATTAAAGACCTAGATGTGTGGCCTGAAACCACAAAAATCCTAGAAGAGAGTTCTAGGCAGTAAAGTTTCTAATATTGGTCGTAGCAACATTTTTCTAGATAGGTCTCCTGAGGCAAGGGAAATAAAAGCAAAAATAAACTATTGGGACTACATCAAAATAAAAAAGCTTCTGCACAGTGAAGGAAGCAATCAACAAAACTATAAGGCAATCTATAGAATGGGAGAAGATATTTGCAAATGACCTATCCTGTAAAGGGTTAGTATCCAAAATATATTAAGATCTTCTACAACTAAACACCCCCCCCAAAATAATCTAATTTAGAAATGCACACAGAAGAAATGAACAGACATTTCTCCAAAGATATCAGATGGTTAACAGACATATGAAAAGATGCTCAACATTACTCATTATCAGGGAAATGCAAATCAAAACTACAATGAGATATCACCTCACACCTGTCAGAAAGGCTAAAATAAAAAATACAAGAAACAACAGTTGTTGGTGAGGATACTAAGAAGAAGGACCCTCTTGCACTGTTGGTGGGAATGCAAACTGGTGCAGCCTCTCTTGAAAACAGTGTGGAACTTCCTCAAAAAATTAAAAATAGAACTATGCTATGATCCAGCAATCACACTACTGGGTATTTACCCCAAAAATACAAAACCACTAATTCAAAGGGATATATGTACCCCTATGTGTATAGCAACATTATTTATAATAACCAAATTATGGAAGCAGCCTAAGTGTCCATCAATAGATGAATGGATAAAGAAGAGTGAAATTGTATATATACAATGGAATGTTATTCAGCCATAAAAAGTAATCTTGCCATTTGCAACAACATGGGTGGAGCTAGAGATTATTGATGCTTGATAAAATAAGTCAGTCAGAGAAATACAAATACCATATGATTTCACTCATATGTGGAATTTAAGAAACAAGCAAAGGGAAAAGAGAGAGAGAAGCCAAGAAACAGAGTCTTACCTGTAGAGAACAAACTGGTTTCCAGAGGGGAGGTGGGTCGGGAGATGGGTGAAATAGGTTGATGGGGATTAAGGAGTGCAATTGTTGTGATGAGCACCAGGTGATATATGGAATTGTTGAATGACTATATTGTACACCTGAAACTATTACACTGTATGTTAATTATACTGGAATTAGAATGAAAAAAATTATCTAAAAAAGAGGTTATCCTTCAAATTTGTCATTTGAATTCTGTTTACTGAATATGAACATCAGAATGCGTATGTAAGGACCACAAAACATGTAAAGTCTAGGTCTTCAGTGGAATTTATTGTTACAGGAAGTGTTTTAGTTTTCAAAACATTCTCTTTATATATATTCTTACAGATAGTAAAGATTTGAGGGAATGTTTGTGCCATAATTATATGCCATCTCTATAATTAATTACACAAATAACATGTTAATTATAGGGAGTTAGAAAATGAAGGGTAGCATATATCTTTTTAAATGTTGTACATCTTTTTCTTAAAAGTGGTATTTCTAAGTTTTAATTAACCTTGTATTTGAAAGGTTTTCATGATGATCAAAGCTTTACTGTCTCTAGGTACATGGTTGTTGGGCCCTTCTATTCATAAAGTGGGTGCCACATGCTTTGAGTGGGAATCAGATGATGATGCAGGGCTTGGGTGGGCCTCCTCCCCCAGGCCCCTCCCCCATTTATAATATAATATGAAAAGTGAAACACACCACCAGTGTATCATACAGGGCTGGAAATTAGTTCCAGGGAGCAGATTACACTAAAAACTAGAGCTTCAACAGAAGCAGCTCCCTCCTGACTGCCATCAAGGGCACATTTAAATATTTTTTTTATCATAGAAAATCTAAAATATGTACAAATATTGAGTGACTGCTATGAAGAACTCCTTCCACATACCCATCACTGAGTTCCACCTGTCATCAAGACCTACTCATGACTTCTCATTTCCCTCACATCCCTCGCTACTCCCAGATTATTTAAGCTAATATCAAACAGCATATTTCACTTACTGCCATTTCAACGGGTGTCTGTAAAGATAGGGTCATACCGGTATGACCCCTAAGATATTGACCATCATTTTCAGGCAGTTGACAAACTTGTTGACTGCCTTATAATTTTTTTTGATAATTTTTTTAATATGAAATTTATTGTCAAATTGGTTTCCATATAACACCCAGTCCTCAACCCAACAGGTGCCCTCCTCAGTGCCCATCACCCACTTTCCCCTCCATCCTATCCCCCATCAACCCTCAGTTTATTCTCAGTTTTTAAGAGTCTCTTATGGTTTGCCTCCCTCCCTCTCTAATTTTTTTTTTCCCCTTCCCACCCCGCCATGGTCTTCTGTTAACTTTGTCAGGATCCACATAAGAGTGAAAACATATGGTATCTGTCTTTCTCTGTATGACTTATTTCACTTAGCATAATGCCTTATAATTTTTTAAGCAGTATATTCAGAAACTTAGCTGCATTTGTTTGATATGTCTCTTAGTCTCTATTAATCTATAGGCTTCTCTTTTTTTATTCTTCTGCCTTCCAGTTTATTTGTTGAAATGGTTTGTCCTATAGAGTGTCCTGCAGTCTCTATTGGACTGATGGTGTTCCCAGCTGGTGTTTAACCTGCTGCTTTGTCCCAAGGATTTTACTTTCACCAGTTCTACTCATCATAATACTGACAGGTCTAGCTGGGGTATTTAGAAAAGAAAACAAAATAAGAGGCATCTAGATTGGAAAGGAAGAAGGAAAGGTATCTCTTTGAGCAGATGAAACAAAAATATATTAGTACAACTGAATGAGTTCGGCAAATTTATAGATATAAGATCAATATGCAGAAATCAACCGAATTTTTATGTAACTGCAATGAATGATCTGAAAATGAAATTAAGAAAATTATTCCACTTAAAATAACATCAAAAATAATGAAATACTTAGGAATTAATTTCCAAAAGAGATGCAGAGTTATGTTCTAAAAATTATAAAACATTGTTGAAAGAAATAGAGACCTAAAAATGAAAAGACATTTCATGTCCATCCATGACTTGGAATCTTAAGATGGCAATACTCCCCAAATTGATCTACAGACTTATTGCAATCCCCCACTAAAGTTCCAGTTGTCTTCTTTGCAGATATTGACAAACTGATCCTAAAATCCAGATGGAAATGCACAGACCAGAAATCAGTATGTATGTATGTATGTATGTATGAATGTATGTATGTATGTATGTATGTATTTATAGAGAGCAGGTGAGTGGAGGAGGGGCATAAAGAGAATCCCAAGCAGGCTCACACTCAGCACAGAGCCCAAAGCAGGGCTTGATCTCATGATTGTGAGATCTCTGAGCCAAAATTAAGAGTCAGACACTTAACCGACAGAGCCATCCAGGTGCCCCCAGACCAGAAATCATTAAAACATGCTTGAAAAAGAACAGTGTGGAGCCTGCTTGGGATTCTCTCTTTCCCTCTCTCTGTGCCCCTCCCACACATGCTCTAGTTCTCAAAATAAATAAATAAACTTTTTTTTTTTTGAAAGAAGAACAAAGTGTGAAGGACTCACACTTCCAAATTTCAAAACTCACTATGAAGCTACAGTGATCAAGACAGTGTGGTACTGGCATAAGGATAGACGTATAGAACAATGGAATAGAATTGAGAGTCCAGAAATAAACCCTTACATTTATAGCCAACTGATTTTCCCCCAATTATTTTGAAATTGTGGTAAAATACACATAATATAAATTGCATTCATACTGTGCCATGATCTCCACCATCCATCTCTAGAACTCTTTCCATCTTACAAAACTGAACCTCTATATCCATTAAACACTAACTCCCCATTCTCTCCTTCAAGCTGCTGACAACTACCATTCTACTTTCTGTTTCTATGAATTTGATATTCTAGGTACTTCATATAAGTGAAATCATACAATATTTGTCTTTTTATGACTGGCTTAATATCTTCAAGATTCATCCATGTTGGAGCATATGTCAGAATCTCCTTTTTAAGGATCTACAAATAATATTCCATTGTATGTATGTACTACATTTTGTTCATCCATTCATTGGTCTATAGACACTTGGATTGCTTTGCCTTTTAGCTACTGTGAATAATACTTTTATGAACATGAATGTACAAATATCTCTTCAAGACCCTACTTTCAATTCTTTTTGGTATATACCTAGAAGTGGAATTTCTGGATCATATGGTAATTCTATGTTTAACTTTTTGAGGGACCATCATACTGTTTTCCACAGTGGTGAAACCATTTTACTTTCCCACCAGCAGTGCACAAGAGTTCCAGTTCTTCCACATCCTCACCAACACTTGAACACTTGTTATTTTCCTTTTTTTTTTTTTTTGATAGTAGCCATTCTAATATATGGGAGATAGTATCTTTTATGGTTTTAATTAACGTTATTTCCCTACTGTGTTGTATGTAAGTGATGAATCACTTAATTGTACTCCTGAAACCAATATTGTACTGTATGTTAACTAACTAAAATTTAAAGAAAAAGAAAAAAACCCATTATTTCCCTAATGATGAGCGATGTTGAGCATCTTTTCATGTGCTTATTGGCTGGCCATCTAAATATCTTCTCTGGAGAAATGTCTGTTTAAGTCCTTTGCCCATTTCTGAATTGAGTTGTTTGTTTTTGTTATTGTTGAGTTTTGGGAATTCTCTATTCTGGATATTAATCCCCTGTCAGATATGTGATTAGCATTGCTAATATTTTTTCTCAGGTGTCTTTTCACTTTGTTGACAGTGTCCTTTGATGCAGAAAAGTTTTAACTTTCATGAAGTCCAGTTTTTTTTGTTTTGTTTTGTTTTTGTTTTTGTCACCTGTGCTTTTGGTGGCCTATATAGTCAAATTGCTTTTTTTTTTTTTAAGAAAGTGTACCAAAATAACTCAATAGAGAAAAAATATTATTTTTGATAAATACTGCTAGAACAGTTGGATGTCCACATGCAAATGAATGAAGCTGGATCCCTACCTGATACTCCATATAAAAATTAAGTCAAAATGGATCAAAGACCTAAATGTAAGAGCTAAAACCCTAACACCCTTAGAAGTATATAGGCAAATCTTCATGATTTAGCAATAGATTCTTAGAAATGACATCAAAAGCACAACCAATAAAAAGAAAAATAGATAAATTGGACGAGAGTTAAAACTTGTGTCATCAAAGGACATTATGAAGAAAGTGAAAAGGCAAAATGGGAGAAAATATTTGTAAATCATAAATCTGATCAGGGTCTAGTGTTCAGAATGTATTAACAACTCTTACAACTCAATAACAAAGAGACAGATAACCCAATTTAAAAATAGGCAAAGGACTTGAACAGACATTTTCCCAAAGAAGGTATACAAATGGTCAAAAAGCATGTGAAAAGATAATCAGCATCAGTAGTCAGTCATCAGGAAAAGTAAATAAAAACCATGAGATACCACTTTGCACCCACTAGAGTGGCTATGCTTGTAAAGACAGAGAACAAGTGTTGGCTAGGACATGGAGAAATTGGAACCTTCATATACTGCTGGGAGAAAGTAAAATGGTAGAATCATTTTGGAAAATAGTTTGGAAGTTACTCAAAAAGTTAAGCATAGAATTTACCATGTAACCTAGCAATTTCACTCCCAGGTTTATTTCCAAGAAAAATGAAAACATATGTCTACCCATAAAATTGTACTTGAATGTTCATAGCAGCATTATTCATAATAACAGTGGAACCAGCCTAAATATCCATTTATGTGATAAATGCATACACAAAATGTGGAGTAGTCATCCAGTGGAAAGGTACTCAGTGATAAACAGTACTGATACATGCTCCAACATGGATCAACCCTGAAAACATTATTCTAATTGAAAGAAGCCAGATACAAAAGGCCATATGTGGTTTGTTTCCATTTAAATGAAATGACCAGAATAGGCAAATCTATAGAGACAGAAAGTAGAAAAGTGATTGCCAAGGTCTGGAATAGGGAAACTGGGAGTGATTGCCAGTGAATATCGGGTTTGTTTTTGGAATGGTGAAGTTCTGGAATTAGTGGTGGTTGCATAACTTTGTAAATATGCTGAAAACCATTGAATTATTCTCTTCAAATGGTGAATTTTATATGGTATGTGAATTATATCTCAATTAAAAAGGTTAAAGATGCTTTATCATGCTTTTTCTGTCTTCGGTTCTGAAACCCACTTGAGCAAGATTTTACTTTCTGTCAATTAGCTACTGTTTGTGCCTCTTTTGAATACTTTCAAACTCATGGCAAAATTTGCCTTACTAGGCTGAGATGTACCTACAACATTCAAGGGTAAAAACATAAAAGAACAAAACATCTTTCCTCCCACATAGCCTACCTTTATGTGGTATGCTGGTCTCTGACTTTAGTAGGTGTTTTGTGAATAAGAGGTTTCACAGTCAGATAAATCTGGAAAATGCAGTTAAATGTGTTGCTTAATTTGGAGCCAGTGTATATTACTGGGTAAATTCTGCCTCCCCTGCATATCCAAAATATCTTTGGTGGAACACACTCCTTGAAATTGCTGTGGGAATTAAGTCAGTATTTTGAAATCTTACTCTAAATCAGATCACAGTTTGTGTTAATGCTGTTCAATTTACTTAATAGACACTAAACTGTTTCTTTATGACTTTGATGTTTTTATGTCCTTACAACTTTGCTTCTACCCTTTGTAATTTATCAGATCCTAAAGTATAGTCCGGAGACCCCAGGGGCCCCAAGACCTTTCAGTGGGTCTGCTAGATCAGAACTGTTTATTCTTACTCTGTCACAGGTATATGGTGAAGCTTTCCAGAGATATCCATGTGATACCTCAACAGATTGAATGCTAAGAGAGACAGTTATTAAAGATATTTGTAGAAATGTAAAACACTGCTACTCTTCTCAGTAAATTGTTTTCATTTTAAAACTGTATATTTGATTAAACTATGTTGTTTATGTTAATGTTAATGGGTTTATTATTTTAAAATGAATTCATATAGCCTTAAAAAACATTGATCTGTTTTCAATTTTTAACTTGATAAATATTGATAGATATAATTTCAATAAAGAATAGCTCTTGGGGGTCTTCCTGAAACCAAAAAGTTTAAAAACCACTCATCAAGATAATTAATGAGAGCCATTTGTGAAGTTTAACATACTAAAGCCAGATTAATGGAACAATTATCCACCTATCATAACTGATAGGCAGAACCTTCAGGTATGCATTCTGGAAAGGTTTCAAGTCAGGTGAAGAAGCTGTGACTTTGTTACTTTCTGATTTTTAACATTGTATACATATTTCACAAGATTGCACAAATGTAGTTGGGATGCCACAGGAAAGGTAGTTTTAGGTGTTGGTTTAAAAAGATGTCACATAGGACATCCGAAGAAGATGGCAGAGTAGGAGGAGCCTAGGCTCACGTCATCCCACAGACACACCTACCTAATAAGCACATCAGCATAAATAACCCAGAAAACGACCTGAAGACTGGCAGAACAGATTCTCCACAGCTAGAGAAGAGGCCACATCCAAGAGGCTAATAATAAATCTAAGCAGTTAAATAATTAGTAAATAAATAAATAAGTTACATAAATATCATTAAACCATATGCAATTAAAGAATTATTGAAACCACTAATTTTGGTGTTAGGCTACATGTTATAATCTGTTCACTATACGTAGGTTAATAACCTGGCAATATCTTTGGATGTTAAACCATGTCTCATTTGGATTATTTATTCTTTCTTTTTTTTAAGTTTATTTAATTTGAGAGGTGGGGGAGGGTCAGAGAGCAAGGGGGAGAGAGAGAATCCCAAGCAGTCTCCATGCTGTCAGCTCGGAGCCAGACACAGGGCTTGAACTCACGAATTGTGAGATCATGACCTGAGCCGAAACCAAGAATGGGAGGCTTAACCAACTGAACTACCCAGGCTCCCCTGATTATTAATTCTCAAGTAGTTTGGCAGCTTTTGAGATACCTGGAAACTTTCATTTTCATAAATACCAGATTTTAACATTGGATTTTCAAGTCTAAAAGCAGACTTTTTTAACCTTTGATTGTTAGAAACTCACAAGATTTAATATCTTTCCTCCTGTTGTGTGAAGAAGATAGACACTAAGTAATACTAAAACGTTGCCCTTGTTTTTATTCACAGCTGGGGCTGGACTTGGAAGAACTGGAGGAAATAGAAGAGGACGCCGGCCTTGGGAATGGAGGCCTGGGGAGGCTGGCAGGTAAACCCGGCACCTGGCTGGTGCACAGTCTCTCCTGGTGTAATGCCCTGGCCACTGCTCACATGGCGAGGCAGAGGTCAGCCGTGCTCTGAACAGCAGTCTGTCAGTGTAGATTGGCCCCTCTGAGTGGATGGGAGAGTGTGTTTCATCCACATCGAAAAAATTGCAAAATATTATGTTTTTCCTTTATACAAGGGATACTTCCTAATTATCATGAAAACCAGGCTTGCTGGTTTTTGGGTAGCTGGCCCTGGGAGGGGGTTTCCAGTATACTGACCACTTTCCTCAGCCAGTAATTGGGAGAAAGATGGATAGACACATATGTGCACACATATACACATACATATATGCATGTGTGCACACGCATACATTCACATACACATGTACACACATACACACACACATGATTTATGAATGTAGGTATGCTATTCCTGCTTTACTGTAGTAAACAGATTGCCTGGAAATAGTAGAGTCATTCCTTTCAGGATACTGCTCCCTTGGGCCATTCTGTTTGACAGTATATCCAGCCTTGTTTTTCCTGTTTGAGGTGTTTGTTTTGTTTTGTTTTTGTTTTTGGGGGGTTTTTTTGGTAGCTTTTTTAGGGCAGAGGGAGCTGAATGAAGAACTTAGAAGTGGAGGGGCACCTGACTGTCTAAGTCAGAAGAGCAAGCCACTCTTAATCTCAGGGTTGTGAGTTTGAGTCCCACGTTGGGTGTAGAGATTACTAAAAAAAAAAGTAAGTAAACTTAAAAAAAAACCAGAACTTAGAAGTGGAAATAGCTGTCACAGTGAGATTTGATTTTGCTGTGTGCTTCAAGGCTCTTGGGCACAATGTTTCTGGAACAGAAATAAGTTTTGTGCTGCCCTTGTGTGTGGGGGATATGGGAGGGTGGGCTCAGGCCCCTACCACTTTGCATTACTGCCCCTCTGGGGAGTTGTCATTTTCTAAAGGGATCAAACACCCTAAAGTTTATCTGAGCTTGTGCATGTGCCTTTGTTTTCAAATGTTAAGTTAAATTCTTCAGAAATTATAAATGCAGCATATATTTTTCCCAAACAAAACAGTACATGGATTTATATAAGGAAACAGTTTGCAAGGCCTGCCCCACCTCCACCTGTTGATGTGAAAAGCTTGTGTGTCACCTACTGCTCTCAGATGCAGGGCTCTGTCTTAGTTTATGGCAGTGAAATCATCCCAGACAATAAGCTGTAGCTTACTTTCCACACAGACCCGATCATGGCATCCCAGCTAGAGGGCAGCGCGTAGCCCTGAGGGAGCTCCTGGGTCATCAGTCCCCTGCGGCTCCCTTTACCCTCGATAGCATTCTGTTGATTATAGCCATCTTCCCAGTCAGTAAAAACAGCACCTGTTTCTCCAAGCTCCAGGAGGCTCCAGACCCTTCGGTCTCCTTCACAGCTCAGGTAGCTGCCTAAACTCCCCTCCTACCCTAAGGCTGGTGACTGTCAGGCAGGACAGTCCCATCCCTGCTGTAACACAATCTGCTCCCTTCAGGGGTTCAGGGCATCTGCAGGCCTTCCATAGTCTGGTTCCTATTGCCTTCCTAGTCACCTTTCCTGCCACTTGTGTGGTGCCACTGGCCTTGCCCATGGACTGGTGTGACCTCCTCTGGGGCCGTTTCCATGGACTCCTCTTACCTGTGCAGATGTGGGTAGACCCCAGCCTGCTGTAACTTGATGTGTCCTGTGGCCCTCCTGAGAGAATGCTTTCTTCAGAACAAGGTTCCAGATCTTACATTTGTGGATCCTCTTATTCCTAACCCTCAGCACAGGGTCTAGTAACAGGGGTCTGGGCATACTTGGTGAACTGAGCAAGTATTTTATTTACTGATGTTTCTTGTGGACTTTTTTTCCTTTTTAATCCAGAAGTTTAATAAGACTGCCTTCTGGATCTTTATTTAAAACACTGGTCTTTTTCAAGACATTTTCATTGGAACAAAGGCTTATTAGGTTGATGTGCTGCTCCAGCCACGTTCCAGGGGCCTTGGGTGTTTGAGTTCTTTTATGGTAAAATGTCCATTCCCAGCCCCATCCCCGTGCCTCCTGCACTAGCGTGTAGAGCTAGTTCGCGGTGTTACCCCACTGTCCAAACAGCATGGACAAGTAGAAGGTGCAAGGGTGGGGAGGCCTTCAGCCTGTATGAGCTCTCTAAGACAAAGGTAGCAGTGAGGGGACTTTGTGTTGAAAGGTGTGCCAAGTTAGATGAGACTCTCTGGGGTTCTTCACTTCTGCCCTTCCCATCTCCCCACAGCCCCCACACTAACACCCTCTTGGCCCAGACCATGGCTCTCAAGGTGAAGGGATTGAGGGAGGGCTCAGTTTTACTTTCATGAAATCTGAAGCTGACAGGTTAGCACTGAATCACTGTCTGGCATCCAGAGGCCAGTGTCCCAGTACCTACTTAACATGGGTGTCTGGGCCTTGCTTCCAGGGGGCCTCAAAACTGCTAATTATCTTTGATTCCAAGAAGTTCTTTGTGTTTGGAATTTTCAGCCTGCTTCCTTGACTCAATGGCCACGTTGGGCCTGGCAGCATATGGCTATGGAATCCGCTATGAGTTTGGGATTTTTAACCAGAAGATTGTCAACGGCTGGCAGGTGGGTGAAACTCGGTTCTTTCACTTGTTTCCACCTCTCATGTGCAGAAGAAAACAAACAGGTACTTTCAGTTCAGTTTTTTATATGCTAAATTCCTTCCTGGAGAGATTGTCTGCCCGTCCTGGGCAAGGCAGAGGTGGGATAGGTCGGGGGTATCCTGTGAGCTTCGTGCTTCCCTTAGAGCTCTATGTGGGCTGCCAGAGGCCCATCTTCTGTGTGAGCTCATCACACACAGCTTCTGTGTGAGCCTGGGAAGCCTGCTGGGTGGGACCCAGGGCCTAACTGGCCTTATAGGTGTTGCCAGGTGCTGCCTGCTGGTTCCCTGTTGTACCTCAGCATGGAACAGAGGTGGCCCTCTCTGGTTTACCCTCAGTGGGACAATTGACATGGAGTAGTTAGAAGAAGAGTTATTGTAGGTTTTGTTCCCACCTTCTGCCTTCACTCCCCGACACCACTGAGGGGACTGTGTCCTGTGCCAGCCTCTGCAAAGCAAAGTGCCTTGAGGAAGAGTGGGCTTAGATCCTGAAATATCAAACCATAGCTAAGTGAGGTAGCCAAGAACACATTGGTGGAAAGAATATAACCTCACAGTGCAACCTCAATGTCCTACACTGGGCAAGAGGGTCATTTCCCCTCATTTAAAACTTTAAAATGGGGGCACCTGGGTGGCTCAGTTTGTTAAGCATCCAGCTCTTGGTTTTGGCTCAGGTCATGATCTCACAGTTTGTGAGTTCAAGCCCCAAGTGGGGCTCTGTGCCGACAGCGCAGAGCCTGCTTGGGATTCTCTCTCTCCCTCTCTCTGCCCCTCCCCTGCTCATGTATTCATGTGCATGCTGTCTCTCTCTCTCTCTCAAAATAAATAAATAAACTTAAAAAAAAAAGACTTTAAAATCAAAGGTATGGCTATTCCACTTGATTAGAAAATAGTTTATGTAATATAATTTGGCTCCTAAAAATGACAGACAAAGCAGGGCTGTGGTTGGGATTAAAGGTTTGTAACAGGAGAATAGTATAGAATATAAACAGATGGATGCCTGGGGTGATGGAAAGCTCCTGTATCTTGATGAGGCTGGGTCACAGGTACGGGCAATTGACAGAACTCCTCAAGAGTATCCTTAAGGTTTACACATTTTGCTGTCTATATATTAACCTAAAAAATAAACACAGAGTGAACTGTACTTAATGAGGTGCATGCTGAAGTGTTCGTGGAGAAGTGTACAGATGTCTGCAACTGACTTTGAAATGCATCAAGAAATTAATGGGTCGATGGATGGAGGATATGTGATAAATCAAGTATAGCAACATGTTAACAATTATGGAACCTAAGTGGAAGGTGCGTGGGTGTTCACTGCCAATTCTTTTAACACTTCTTTATGTTTGAAAGCACTCATAATAAAAAGTTGGCAAAGAAAAGTATGGCTAACAGTAAAAGAAAACTTAAAACAGATTTGTATCTATTGCTTAATTTGTAGAAGTACTCTCTCCAGCCTTAAAGAGAACTCCACTCTTCCTCCTGGTACATTACAGGTAGTTTCATGCACAGTTCCTTATGTGTGTCTGTCTGTCAGAGGCACCCCGGCCCTTGTACCTCTGTGTCCTTTAACCCATTCCAGCTCCTTACAGTCGATGCAATGTGCTTTCATAAGACAGAAACTCTGAGGCCCCTCCTTACCTACTTGGTGTTTTGGTTAAAGGCAGAAAGGTTTTTTGTGTTGTTTTTTTTGTTTGACCACAGACATTTCTTTCTTCTGGTGTTCTATTTCTGTATATTATTGCCATCTTGCAAAACAATTTAAAGACAGTTGTGGGATGATAAACTCACCCTCCTCTCACCCTGTTTTCATGAGAGCCAGTCAGTTTTTAATGGAGTTTAGCTGTAGCATAATTAAATGTGGGCAGTGGTCAGACAGCAGTGTTGTTGGCCATGGGGCAGGGAGAGGGGTCTGGAGAGGACACCCTCCTGCCTCTTGTACTTGAGGAGATGCTGCTTCTGCAAACAACTCATGGAATTACGTTACAGGAGATGACCAGGCTTTGGTGTTGGAGAATTTCACTAATGTACAGACATGGCACCAGATCAAAAGGCAGGACTGGTCCCATGATGAATAGCTACCTGCAGCAGACAGAAAAGCCCAGCCAGAAGTACTATGGAGAGACACATATTCAGGCAATAACATCAGCTGTGTCACCTCCCTAAAACTGCAACCAAATATTCTTCTTTTACTTCTGTGTAGGAACCATTAAGAAAAAAACCCAGAGCGCCTGGCTGGCTCAGTTGGTAGAGTGTGTGACTCTTTGATCTTGGGATCATGAGCTCAAGCCCCACATTGGGTACAGGGCTTACTTAAAAAAAAAAAAAAGACAAACGAATAAAAATTTTTGAAAACCCTCAAAGTAACATACAGGCACACCTTATTCTGTTGCACTTGGGTTTATTGCGCTTCACACATAATGCATATTTTACAAATTGAAAGGTGTGGCAACTCTGCATCAAGCAAGTTTGTTGGCCCCATATTTTCAACAGTATTGGCTCACTTTGTCATTTTGGTAATTCTCACAATGTTGCAGACTTTATTATATTGTTCTGGTGATCTGTGATCAGTGATTAAAACTTGCTGAAAGCTCAGATGATGGTTAGCATTTTTTAGCAATATTTTTAAATTAGGTATGTACATTGTTTTTTTAATAATTAATTAATTAAATTTTGGGGGGAGAGAGCATGTACAAATGAGTGGGAGAGGGAGAGAGAGAATCCCAAGCAGGCTGCATGCCCAGCGCAGAGCCCGGGGCTTGATCTCACAACTGTGAGATCATGACCTGAGCCGAGATCAAGAGTCAGATGCTCAACTTGACTGAACCACCCAGGTGCCCCTGGGCACATTGTTTTTTAAGACATAATGCTGTTGCACACTTAATAGACTACAGTATAGCATAAACAAAACTTTCATATGCACTGGGAAACCAAAAAATTCATTTGACTCTCTTTTGCTAAATTGGCTTTATTGTGGCAGTCTGGAGCCAAATGTGCAATATCTCTGAGTTATGCCTATACCTGGGGTTATTTGTTAAATTTGAAGAAGAAAGACTCACTTATTTAATTTATATTTATTATTCTTTATACATTGCCTGCCAAATTAGTTTGTTCCGAATGCTTCTACTCAAGGATTGTTAGACTCTGTGGGGCTACTTTTAGTTTTATTGGTGGGATTCTTTTTTGTGTATTTACTGATTTTGGATACCACTAAGTGCAGTTTTTGGAAAATTAGCTGCTTCAAGGAAGGCCTAGTACAAAAGCAATGTCTTCTAGTTGTGTGTGTCCAGGCATTCGTGCTACAAAGGCAGCCTGGCCCCTGGCACCTGTGAATTTGTGGTGTCATTTTCAAAGTGGTGGACTTCTAGTGATTCTTTTTTTTTTTTTTTTTTTTTTTTTTTTTACTATAACAGCTTTATTTAGTTATCAAGTGTTTTTTTAATATATTTACAAAGTTGGGCAGCCATCACCACTATCTATTTCCAGAATGTTTTCATCACCCCAAAAAGAAATCCAGCATGGATTTGCTGTCACACACTAGCACCTGACAACCATATCTGGTGTCTCTGTGCATTTGGCTGTTCTAGACATTTCCTGTGAATGGAGCCATACACTACATGGGCCTCTTTGACTCAGCGTCTTTGCAGGGTTTATCCATGTTGTAGTACGCAGCAGAACTTTATCCTTTTTTATTGCTGAATTCAGGTTGTTCTTAATGTCTTTTTACTTTAATGCATTCTTCTGAATTTTATCTGAGTTTGTTTCTTTAATAGGACGACATGTTAATTTTTAAACACGAGGCCTTGACTGGAACTGGACATCTTTGCCTTGTAAATAGGCTATAGTTTATTTCAGTGCTGGATGGCATCGGTATCTCAACAGCATGGTCATTGTGGGCAGTGGAAAGGGGTGGCCCTGCCCCCATGACTGTCTCCCCACTGCCACCCGAGAGAGCTGACCTTACCACCGGCCCCTTTCCAGGTGGAGGAGGCAGATGACTGGCTGCGCTATGGCAACCCCTGGGAGAAAGCCCGGCCCGAATACATGCTTCCTGTGCACTTCTACGGGAGAGTGGAGCACACCCCTGAGGGTGTCAGGTGGCTGGACACTCAGGTATCCACCCTGGGCATCCCCAGGGAAGTGTGGGGCTGAGTGAGGTGGCTGCCACATTTTGTCATCACTCCTCATTCCCTTTGGGAGTGGGAGGTGTGCTGTTTCCCCAGAGGACCTGACCCAAGGTGACTGCCTGGGAGGTTTTGTTCTCATACACTCAATTCTTACACATTGTCAGGGCTGCCCAGACAGTGGAAAACACTCAGTGTGAAGTCACTGTCTTTGCAGTTTAATAGGGGCTTGTGTTGGGGTTCAGACCAGCAGTCATTGAATGGCTAGCAGGACAGTGTTGTGACGGGGCAGGGTGTTAATCCCTGGAGGGACATGGATAGTCCCCAGCATCTCTAGACAGCAGGTGCTTGATGCATGCATTCACCACAGTCACCACACACCACAGGCCTCAGTAGTGTCTCCTGGGTGCCGCCCACCATTACTGAGCTATCAGAGTCCTGGGCATGTGGTGGTCTGGATGGATGTCCCAGCACAGGGCACAGGCACTGATGAGGGAATCAGGGCAAGAACATGGAGAGTCCAGTCCAGGCTCTGGGATGGTGGACAGTGCACATCTGAGTGGTTTCAGCTAAGGGACTGAGAGAGGTAGCAGGAGAGCTTTTGTGAGGGGGTAGCTGTAATGAGCAAGGCTCAGCCATCTAGATGTGGGGCAATGAGCCCAGGAGACTGGAGAAGTCCCAAGCATGCAAAAGTGAGTCATCCAGATTTTCTGCAGCATAAGTTTTAAGGAGTGCATGGGCTAGGGTTGGCTGGAGCCATGTTATGGAGGCCTAAAATGCCATAATAAGTTGTATTTAATTCAAAAGAGGAAAGAATAAGATCAGTTATCTGATTGCATGTGCTTGTAGAAGATGAGCATGTCATGTATGTAGGGAGGCATAGAGACCGTTGGGGCATTTCTGTCAGCCCTGGGCTGTTAGGGATGCTTTGTAGGGCTTGTCACTGGCTTGGATATGGCCTTGGGGGGCAGGGGAGCAGGGAGCAGGGGTGAGGGTAGAGGGGAAAGGAAAAGTGATTCTAAGGCTCTAGTGATGCTATCAACACAGTCCTTTTGGCTGTCAGAGCCGCTTTCATCTCGTAAAGCCACATAGTTGAACTTGTATGAGCCCCCGTGAGCGTACCTGAATGTGAGAAACCTCATCAGAGGATCTGAGGGTTGGAAGTGACCTTGAGGCTGGTGTGTGTCTTCCTGTGCTTGACAAGAGTAAAGCAGATACTTGTGGACAGACTGGAATCGGGGGTGGGAGGAGCGTGGCAGGTTCTGTGCGTAGAGAGCAGGCCCTGCATTTTCCGTTGTGAGTGGAGTGTGGGCTGGTTTGGTTTCTCTGAGGGTTAGAGGTCAAGTCTCCCAACAGGAGGAGCCTTTTGCAGGCATTGGAAAATGGAAGTCAGAAATAGAAGTCCTCTGTGGAGAAGTTAGTTTGGGTCGTGAAACTACACAAGTGGGTCGAGTGAGAAGAGGAAGGAGGGCAGAGAGAGGACAAGGACACTGGAGTCATGACTGCTAACAGAGTGTGAGTGAGGTTGACACAGTGGCACCTTGAAGATCTGAGTGGGAAGAATTCTTAAATCAATGCCAGTGTGGAAGGAGGAGAAGCTAGAGAAGACAGAATGACCTCAGGAGTGTGGTCAGGGCCTTACTGCAGAGCCATCACAGGTGGTCTTAGTTGGGGAGGCCTGCAGGCTTGCAGGGCAGGTTGCAGGGATTTGGGGCACAAGGAGAAAAGCCAGAGGGCAAGCAGGTTGGCCACCAGCGGGGAGCAGAATGCTGCTGCTGGGGTGAGAAGGCCTGGGACTGGGGACTGTGTTGCTAGCTGACTGGATCTGACCATCTCTCGGCCAGGTGGTGCTGGCCATGCCGTACGACACCCCTGTGCCGGGCTACAGGAACAACACCGTCAACACCATGAGGCTGTGGTCCGCCAAGGCACCCAATGACTTCAAGCTCCATGACTGTGCGTTCTGCCCCTCTTATTTCTGTTGGATGGCTTCTCCCAAATTCGCCCCGTGAAGCTCTTGTCACTGCTGTGCAAAGCACAGGACTCTCAATGTGGAGGGCAGAGGGCAGGGTCCTCAGAGCACCAGGGCTTCCCAGGGAGAGCCCACCAGCAAAGCCACTGCTCGTGGAACCCTGTGCCCTCAGGAAAGACCAAGGGGCCTAGGGCTCTGCAGGATGTGTGGGGGATACAGGTTGGGCCTGGGGCAGAGTGAAACCATGGCTCTGGGGACACCTTCTGTGCAGGAACATCCCTCACACAGTTCAGGGAAGTGAGGGAGGACCTTCAGGGAAGGGGCACATGAGGAGTCAAGGGAAGGGATGTGGGTTCTGACCTCACTGTTTCTGCCCCTAGTTAATGTGGGAGGCTACATCGAGGCGGTCCTGGACAGGAACCTAGCCGAGAACATCTCCAGAGTCCTGTATCCAAATGATAATGTGAGTATCTCATGTGGTTGCTTCTCTTCTGCTAGGAAAGTGTGCTAGGGGCTGGGGCTGTCTAGAAGGACCTATTTGCTGGCCTCCCATTCATCAGGTGAGACCACGTAAGTAGCTACCAGCAGCCCTGTGTGGCTCCTCGGAGTGAGGGCACCACAGCATGCTTGACAAAGCCCCACAAGTCCAAGTGTGCCTGTTAGCATCTCCCCTTTGCTCTCTCCCTAAGAGGATACAGCAGGAGGTTCTTGGCCTTGCCTCACATGTCTATACTGCTGTGTACCCGGCTGCCCCTGAGGCTGGCTCTGAGCTGACTCTCTGCAAGACCGTATGCAGAGCAACGTGTGGGGGATTTGGGAACTTGTCAGACCTCACGTCCAGTCAGTTTCTGCTCTTCTGGCATGTGATGCCACTTCCCCAGGAGTTGGATGAGCTATTTCTCAAATGGGAATACCAGTCCCTGCTTTTCAGTGATGCCTTGAGACATACGCCAGTCATGGTTCGAAAAGCTTTAATTATGTGCCACCACCCACTAGATGAAGTAACAATCACAGTCCCCAGTGATTGCTACTGAGTTTAGTGTCTGGTGGCTTTGTTGTTGCCAGACAAGAGCCCTTAGAATTTGCCTTTGTTAGTGGGTTGTGTGTTCTTTGTTTTATCAGAGTAACAGGTGCACATTAATAGCAAAGGGAATTGGTGTTGAAAGGCTCACAACCAAACATACCCCATTCCCCCTTCCCCTGCCAAGATTTTAAGCAGATTCTAAAGCTTCAGGTACAAGGCATTTTTAGGACACTGACACTTTGGAGCTTGTGCTTCTGAGTGGCTCTGGCTGTTAAGGAATGAGACCTGCATGCCTGGTGTCCTCACACAGGGCACTGTGACCATTTGCTGGCTGCTTCCCTATCTGAAGATCACACACAGGTCAGGCCATCTAGACCTTCTGCTTGTGCCCCTGAGCTGCAGGTTACCTGACCTTGGGCCCTGGGATGGTGGTGATGGAGGTCCACCATGCTGACACTCAAGGGCTCTCGTCCTCTCATGCACACGTGGGTCTCTATGGTCCCTGGAGCAGGGCCTCCCAGCCTCGTGCCCTTCTTGAGCCCTGGGGTGGGGGTGGGGGGGGTCCCTGAGGACCTGTGGTGGCCCTGGTGGCTGTTGTTGGTGCCAGCGCTGTCCTGTGTCCACAGTTCTTCGAGGGGAAGGAACTGCGCCTGAAGCAGGAGTACTTTGTGGTGGCTGCTACCCTCCAGGACATCATTCGCCGCTTTAAGTCCTCCAAGTTTGGCTGCCGGGACCCAGTGAGAACCTGTTTTGAGACATTCTCAGACAAGGTGGGTGTTGATGGGTCTTGTGCAGAAGGACAGGACATTCCCAGGCTTGATTTCTATCTCAAGGCTGGGCGTGGGTGAGGAGAGGACAGCAGCCCCCCTCATTTCCTTGTCATCAGGGGCCAGGCCCCCTCCTCTCTGACCAGGGCCACACTAGGTGTCCTTAGGAACAGCAAGGGACACTGTAAAAGGTTCCCGTGGCAAAGCGTGATGCATTTGATGGGCTGGGTTTAGTGATTTTAAACAAAGCCAATATATCCTCGGTGAGAGGAACATTCTGGGTCAGGGGGAGCTGTGGAGAGCAGAAGAGCCTCGGTGGGGTGCCAAGGGTCCTACTGCAGAGCCAGCCCATGGGGTCTTCCCAATGGCCCTCCCTGTGGCCCCTCTTGCCCTGTTGTCCTCCCTGCTCCTTGGCTGGTTTTCAGGCTAGGTTCAGCATCTGTGCCGTGATTTCAGCTCCCTGCTGTCAGCCCTATGGATCAGGCTCCCCAGGGGTGGGCGGCTATGGACCCTGATTCTGCACACACTGACCACCGTGGCACCCATGCAGATGCAGGCAAGGGGATTGAGGGGGATCACCCTGTGTAAACTGCAGGTTGCCATCCAGCTGAATGACACCCACCCAGCCCTTGCCATCCCTGAGCTCATGCGGATACTGGTGGATGTGGAGAAAGTAGACTGGGACAAGGTAAGCACTGAAGACAAGGGCACAGGGCTGGGCACATGGAGTGACTGTGTTCCCACACTGATGGGCATGTGGAGTGACACTGTCCCTGTCACAACTGGGTATATAAGGTGATAGTGTTCCCTGCAGACCTGGGCACATAGGGGTGACAGTGTCCCCTCACCTTCCAGCCTGTCCCAACAACAGTGGTGAGTACTGAGCTGGCCCTAGGATGTTGAGGAAGGCCTATCCCCTGTGGCCTGGGGAGTACAGAGGGACATTGTCCTTGAGAAGCAGGGCCATGAGGAGGCCGATGTTCCAAGAGCAGGTCTGGGGTTCTCCCAAGGGACTAAGACACCATAGGTGGAGCAGTGGCACAAAGGCACAGAAGAGCAGTTTTCTGGAAGACTGGGAAAAAATTCTGACACGTCTTAGAGCTTTTCACGTACATTTTCTCATCTTAGAATTGTGGCAAGAACCGCAGAAGTATTAAGTGTAAAGAAACACATTGTTTAAATTTTTTTTTTTTTAATTTATTTTTGGGACAGAGAGAGACAGAGCATGAACGGGGGAGGGGCAGAGAGAGAGGGAGACACAGAATCGGAAACAGGCTCCAGGCTCTGAGCCATCAGCCCAGAGCCTGACGTGGGGCTCGAACTCACGGACCGCGAGATCGTGACCTGGCTGAAGTCGGACGCTTAACCGACTGCGCCACCCAGGCGCCCCTGTTTAAATTTTTTATAAGTTCTTCTGGCTCAACTTATTTGGTCCTGGATGCTTGTAAAGCAAGATTTTCTTGATCTAGTTTAAATCAACTATAAGACTTTAGAACAATTTTCATGTCATTTTGTAGAACCCAGAGCCCCCTCTGGTTTGGGGTGTACTCCTGGGCAGGGCTGGGCAGTGCCCCCATGGTCCCATCTGCCCTTGGCCAGTGGAGGGAGGCCACACAGTTTCCCAGTGTTTCCAACTGGGTGTGAGATCAGTTTGGTGGAAACAAAGTAGAAAATTGTTTGGTGCTCTGTTTTGTTCGCAAACAAAAAATGGTTCACAGAAGAAAAGAGTGATGCCAGGTGATGAGGTAAGCGTCACTCATTTATGTGTGTGTACTATGTTAGGAAGTAGAATGTTCGTGGTCACGTTGGGAAGGCGAAGGGCATGGGGCTCACTTGTAGGTTTTGAGAAGGTTCTAGATAGCCCCAGAGGGCAGAGATATGTAGCCACCTGGGCTCCTTTCAAGTGGGATCCGAACATCTACCTTTGATGGACTTTGCCCTGAGCATCTGGTAGAAAAGCGGATTGTTTCTAAACAAAACAATTTGGAATGTTCTGGAATGTTCTAGGCCTGGGAAATCACAAAGAAGACATGTGCATACACCAACCACACTGTGTTACCTGAGGCCTTGGAGCGCTGGCCTGTGTCCATGTTTGAGAAGCTTCTGCCACGGCACCTGGAGATCATCTACGCCATCAACCAGAGGCACCTTGATGTGAGCAGGGTTGGGGTGTGTATGGGTGGGAGCTTTAGGGATGCTGCCCCCGAGATGACCACCCCTCCTGTCGTGATTGGGGATGGGGGTGGTGGGCTGCACCTGCACCTGGAAGAGGTGGAGGTTCCTCCTGTCCTCTATGTGGAATTGTCTGGCCTGCGACATGTATCTTCTCGCATGGAATAGCCCTCTGTCCAGCAGAGGGCTTTGGGGTCCAGGGGCCGTTGCTGGGTAAATCTCTTCCCCAGACCTAGACCCCTGCTGTGTATGTGGGAGTCATGGATTTAGGTCTTTTTGAAATGTTCTCATTCCCATGTGGGGCTCAAATGTAAGAGTCTGTTCCTGGAATGCCAGAGGCCTTGGTCCTGAGACACCATAGCAGCATTTGGATGATTTGGAAATAAAGCAGCATTTGTCTTTCCTCTGTTACCCATGGAGAGAAGAGTGCTACAGGGAAAGGGGAACTTAGAATCCAGGTGTGCTTGTTCAGTTGTTTAACCTTTTGGTGAAAAAGTAGCCGTTCCCAATTGGTCAGACCTTGCCTAGGCCAACAGGGCAGCACTCTTGTCTTTTCCTTCTAAGTCACATGGCACATCTTAGCACCACGGTCCTCCTGTCACCTTCCACAGAATAGCTCTGTCGAGTCCTCTGGCCAGTCAGGCCTTTCCCTGGGCTGCAGCAGTGTGGAGGAGCTTCCTGCTACGCCCGGGGCTCTCAGAGGTGCATCCAGGGAGTTTGAATGCATGTCTGGGGTGCAGCAACCTTGGGATTTTCTTGGAGGAGGCAGAACATCCCATGGGGGCCCCTGGGCTTCCTGTTCACCACTTGCTCACCTCCTGCTCTCTGACTTGGCTACAGCACGTGGCTTCCCTGTTCCCTGGGGATGTGGACCGCCTGCGGAGGATGTCTGTGATCGAGGAAGGGGACTGCAAGAGGATTAACATGGCCCACCTGTGTGTGATCGGGTCCCACGCTGTCAACGGCGTGGCGAGGATTCACTCAGAGATCGTGAAGCAGTCAGTGTGAGTGGAGCCAGCATTTGCGCTGACCTGGGTGTACCTTCTTCTTGACCCTAGACTCGCCTCTGGGCACTGTTGGCAGCCATACACACAGTGGCTGGGGCATGTTGCCCAGGCTCCACACTTGCTCTCCTGCCCTCACAGGTACTGTCTGAACTGCCCAGGGCATGTTATTCAGTGGCTGAGGACACCGTGGGCAATGTTAGGGCGTTGAGCCTTTGAGTTATCACCAGTGCCACCTCCTCTTTTCTGTGTCCTCTGTCTGTCCAGACAGATGCTCTGTCTTGGAGCCATCTGCTGCTGGCCAGGTGCCAGGAGTGCCTGCTTAAGAGTGTCCCAGGTTAGGGCAGGAGGAGTCAAGGCTTGTCAGCAAGAGGAAGGAAGAATTCTTAAGTCAGATCTCCCAGTGTTTTCCCTCCCTCTTTTGGTGGAACATGATTTTGAAACTCCTTCCTGCCATCCTTGACCCAGATGTATGTAGAGTACCTCCGTGAGCACCAGGTAGACCCCAGACCAGGTCTGTCTGTGTAGAGGCTTCTGTGTTCCTGGTACCAGCCCAAGCGCTTCATGTGTTATAGTCTTTAGATCCTCACAGCAAGCCTCTCAGAGAGGTGTGTCCCCATTTTACAGATGAGGAAACTAAACCCTGGCTCTCAAGCTCTATGATAGCCCGTACCCTCTTCAATGTCACATTCACTGTGGAAGATGGCCAGGTTCCATTACCTGTGTGCTTATTGCTATGTGACTAAATGTGCAGTGCTTTGAAAAGCATGTGCTCCATCCTTACTGTTCTCAAAAGAGGGCAGCAAGGCTGACTGCTCTGTGCTCCTTAGAAAACAACAAAAAAACTTAGCTTAGTGATCTTCCAGTGGGATTTCTGAATGTTCTCTTGCTCACCTTGTTTGTTGTGACATTTGTCTGTTTCCTGTGTTTTAGCTTTAAGGATTTTTATGAGCTCGAGCCAGAGAAGTTCCAGAATAAGACAAATGGCATCACACCCCGAAGGTGGCTGCTCCTGTGTAATCCGGGGCTAGCCGACACCATTGTGGAGGTGAGACCAGCTGCCTTTGAGTCCCCGGAGAGCTGTGAGCACAGTTAGCACCTCATCTGTTGCCCAAGGCCCTCAGGCCCATCACCAGTGTGTTGACCAGTGGTGGCTCCTGGCCAGGGACCCCAGGTGGGGTCCTGCTGCCACCCAGATGTGGGAGTGATAGGCTGGGCTGGGCAGTCAGTCAATGGCCCCAGAGGCCTGTGCAGGAGTTCAGAAGTGAGGCCCTGGGCTTCAAGAGGGGCTGGGGTGGGATCACCTGGTTGAGCAGCAGCCACAGGCCCGCTGAAGAGGTTTTGGGAGGCAGAGATGCAGTGGTTACTGATTGTTCATGTGCTTGTGCACACCAGGTGACAGCTAGCCTTGAGAATGCAGTAGGTGGCTGTAGGGTGGTGCCCGCTGAGAGTCTGTGGTGGGGACATTGCCTGCCTGGGCTGCGTGTGTCAAGGAAGGCATCCCTGGAGAAGGGAGAGCAAGACAGATCCAAAGGGCTAAAAGGAGGGAGTTGGGAGCAGTGAATCTCTGTTCCAAGGCCCTGTGGTGGAGGGACGTGGCCCACCCAGGAGCTGGAAGGCCAGCGAGGCTCAGTGCCTGGCGAGGCGGGCAGAGGGAGGACAGGCCTCGGAAGTGGCCAGGGCATTTGCAGGCCAGGAGTTTTCCTCTTGTTCCTACATTAGCAGCAGGGAGACTTAGTGGGGTACTTGATGAGAGGTACATTTGGAGTGACCACGCTGCTGTAGTGCAGAGAGTTCAGGGCCAGGAAGTGACTGGAAGGTGCTCCATTATTTCACAGTCTTGGCAGGTACAGAGCCTTGGGGATGGATGGCAGACAGGGCCCAGGCCAGGAAGAGCCGCTGGGCCACGGTTGGCCCCCAGGTTTGGGGCCTTTCTGTGAAGGGAACAAGGGAAGCTCGTGGGATTGTTGTGGATGTTTGAGCTTGACCAGATTGGGACATAATGTCAGGAGCAAGCCCAGGGACTGAGAGGGAGGCTGGGGCGGGGCTGCCCGTGGTGGTCGAGGCCACAGTGTGGGGGTATTTCCCCAGAGCTGGGCTATGAGAGAAAAGCTGGCCTGGAGCCAAGCCAAAGCAGATCCAGGGAGGAAAGCAGAGGTGGGGATGACAAAATGGAGGACAGTCTTCAGGAGGACAGGTCCTACAATAGGCAGAAGGCATGTATCCCCCTTTTTTTATTTTTTAATTAAAAAAAATTTTCTTTAATGTTTTATTTATTTTTGAGAGAGACAGAGTGTGAGTAGGGGAGGGGCAGAAAGAGGGAGACACAGAATCAGAAGCAGGCTCCAGGCTCTGAGTTGTCAGCACAGAGCCCAACGCTGGGCTCAGACTTACAAACTGCAAGATCATGACCCGAGCTGAAGGTGGCCTTTTAACTGACTGAGCCACCCAGGCACCCCAAGCATGTGTCCCTTTATGATTCTCCAGAAAATCGGGGAGGGTTTCCTGACTGACTTGAGCCAACTGAAGAAGCTGCTGCCATTGGTCAACGATGAGGCACTCATCAGGGACGTGGCCAAGGTCAAGCAGGTAGGCCCAGCATGGGGCGGCATTCCTGCGTGTTCCAGGTATCTGGCCCAGTGACCGCCAAGTCCATCCATCCCACTCAGCCCTCAGGTCATGGAGCAGGCAGGCAGATGGGTGCAGACCCCAGAGCAGCCCGGGCATGCCGTGGCCCCAAGTTCTGCAGGAAGAGCTCATTCCTGGGAGGTGCTCCAAAAGTCTATCTGGTCCTGGCGTCTATGCAAGGGTGTGCTGCTTGGCTGCATGAGAGCCTCTCCCCAGGGCAGCCAGCCTCACAGCCAGACAGGCCGGGGCCACTGGAACCCTCCAAACCTGACAGGTGGCAGCCTTGATGGAGAACTCAGTCCCTCATGAGCCTGTGTCTCTGCTGGGCTGCCGCATGGTCTTAGGGCCCTGAAATAGTCCTTCATCCTGAGTCTCCTCCCTGCTGACTGTCCGCATTTGTGTCCTTTATACCACACTCATGACTCCCTTTTATTCTGCTTTTCTTATCCTTTCGCAGGTTTGCCTTTTGGTCTAGTTTTCTGTTTATTTCTGCGACTCTTGGAGTGTGCCCACCTTCAGCACCCCATTCCCCCATCCTCCCTTCCTCAAAATGTCTCCACCCTCAGCTGTGGCCTCTAAGAGTCCCCACCTTGCTGCGTGGCTTGTGGAGGGACAGAGATGTCCCCTTGGCTCTGAGTGGAAAGCTGGAGCCTAGTCAGACCTTGGGGACTTGTGGGGTTCGACCATCTTTGTCCTTTCTCCCCAGGAAAACAAGCTGAAGTTCTCTGCATTCCTGGAGAAGGAATACAAGGTGAAAATCAACCCCTCCTCCATGTTTGACGTGCACGTGAAGAGGATCCATGAGTACAAGCGGCAGCTGCTGAACTGCCTGCACATCATCACGCTGTACAACCGTGAGTGTCCCTGGGGGCCACAGGGCCCTGGCTGCAGCCCTGCACAGTCCTAGTGGGTCCTCCGTGGCATCATGGGACTCAAAGGCTGGGCTATATGTTTACTTTAGTTTTTAGTTCAAATTTAGTTGTTTGTCATTAGACTTGTCTTATTTGGAAAGATTTTACTTATTAGAGACACTTAAAGTGCACTTAAAACAATGAAATAGAATGTGTTAAATTTATACACGTACCTTAAATTGTTCAGGCAGCATTCAATTATGAGAGCAAACATGAATCAAAGACCCCCAAAAGTAAATATGAATATTTTTTAGAGTTATAAATATAACAAAGCCTTAAGGAAAAACTTGTATTTTAAAATTTTGTAATTTAATGCTGTGACTATTCATTTTGAAAACCAAAGGAACCACAAATATTCTTTTCAAGATGCACAGCTCCTTTCAAGAACATCCTCCCATGCGCCAGCTACCCCCCACCCCCTGCAGCCCTAGTCTCTGCACGGTCTTGTGTACTTCCCAGGACCTGCCACTTCTGGGCCTGCTTTCCGTGGCGTCCCGTGAGTGCAGCTATTCTACCAGGCAGGTAGCTGGGGGCCTGTGCTCATTTCCACCTCACCATCTCCCTTGCCTGTGCACGCACGGTTCCTCCCTGGTCCAGCAGACAGCCTTGATGCTCTGCTGTGCCATCCCAGTCCCCAGCCTGATTTCTGTCACCACCAGCCGTCCTGCCCTGCTTTCCTGCTTTGATTTCCCTTTGGTTCACTACAGCCTTTCCTGTGGACCACGATCTGAATTATTGCTTGTTTAGAACATGGAGGACGGTTTGCAGGTGACGTTGCTGGCTTTACTTTCTTTCCTTAAGCATCTTTCAGGTCTGTCCTGCACTGTCTGGAGGATGGGGCATTGGTGTGTCGTGCTGTCCTGAGTACCTGTGCTAAATTTACTGGGCTGTGTCTTGGTGCTGAGCGTTGTGGGTCAGTTTTCCCTGATGCTCAGGGCATTCTGAATGCATCTACTGTGGTCTTGTATTATTTCTAAGAAGTTTTCTTGAAATGAATTTAAAACATTTGTTAGGTGCAGCTATTCTGGTTTTCTTCTTCCAGGATTCCAGCGAGGTGCATGCTAGGTTCCTTCCACCTATCATCTTCTTGTCTCTTCATTGCTCTCTGAACTTTTCTAAAGGTCTTTCCTTTTCTGCTATGTTGTCTGCTTTTCTTGTTTCCATCCTTTGTGTGTGCTGTGCTTTCTGTGTCTTGCCTCTCTCTTGGCTTCTTGTCACTCCCGTGTCCTGCCAGTTCTCATTTTGTGCACTTTCATGTCCTGTCCTCCCCCTGAGGTCTTGGTTTCAGCTCCGTGGACTCTTCCAAGCTGACGTCCATCACAGGTTGGAGATTTGGGTATTCTCACTGGGATGTCAGTTTCATTTCTTGTCTGTAGAAAAGCCACGTGTTGTGTTTGTTCAAATTTGCCTGAGCTGCACCTCCCAGGGCTACCAAAGGGGCTTTGTGGCACCCCAAGGCAGCTGCGGGCACCTCTCTGTGCAGCCGTGGACTCCTGTTTCTCCAAGCCCAGGCTGGTTCAGAAGGCCACCTGCCCTGGCTCCCCTGATTTCTGCCCTGGGGGCCTCTGCCCCAGGATGCCAGACCTTCCTCTTGGGTTTCCTAGAGGAGAGGGGCTGGTGAGGTCTGCCCTCCTGGCCCCCATCCTCCTTCCTGTGCCCCAGACACCAGCCCTGCTGACGGCTCCTCTGAGGAGGTTGGGTCCTGAGACCTATGTTCTCAAAGCCCTATTCCCCACCCACCCTGTAAACTGGCAGAACTTGTTCAGTGGCCTGGACTTTGTGTCTCTTTCCTCTTTCTGAGTTTTGGTGGAAGTGTAGTTTCTGTTTTATTTTTTCCTATTCTCTCTGTTGTTCTGTCTGATTTCTGGAAACAGGAGGATATCAGAACTAAGGCACAGCCATGTTCTTGGCAGAATCTGGAGTTAGTTCAGCCCCGATTCTCACTGCTCTGGCTGGTTCTTGGCCTCTGGTGAAGGCAGTGTAGGGCTGCCTCACCCCCCTGTGAAGACATCCTCCAATACCTCTCATATACGCTGGTACTGAAAGCCAGGGGCCTGGTGAGAACACCCTCAGTCTGCTGGGGCTGCAGGGGAGCTGACTGTTGTAACTTGACCCTCTGGCTGCCCCTGTGTGGGAGAGCTTTGGGATAGCCTTTCACCTCTTATCACAGTGAAGGTAGGGGGGCAGGGAACTTGGGGTCTCGCCTGACATCCCTTGAGGGCTGACAGTGCCATTACCATGATCTCAAGGTCCCCTCTTTGTCATGTACCCATCATGTGCAAAGGCCTTGACAGCTGGTGACTGATTGGATTCAAGCCAGGCACCTGCTTTGGGCTGTTCTGGAAACAGAGGTGCATCTTTTCCTGTGAGCCTTTTGGAAGAGTCTGTTTCTGGCCTCCTTCCTCACCATGGGATATAAATGCAGAATCTAGGGGGCTTGTCCCCCTTTTATAAGTGGGAATTCTTAATAGGCACATGGGGGCCCAGTGGCTGTGCCATGTCCCCTGGTTTGGGGTTGATCTCTGAGGATTCTGGTCACCACCCTGTGTCCCAAAGCAGGGGCATGTCTGGCTTCAGTGCCTTATCTGAATCTCTTGTTTGTCCTACAGGAATAAAGAAGGACCCAACCAAGGCCTTTGTGCCCAGGACTGTCATGATCGGGGGCAAGGTGAGGTGATGTTCTCTTCGCATCTTGCTTGATATTTAGCCTGAATGCACAAACCACCATGCTTTTTGTCAGTGCCACTGTGTCCTGACTTGAGTGCCAGCTGCGCAGTGGGCTGGAGACTGCAAAGGCTCAGAGCCAGCATACACACAGAATGCCAGAGGCCCCCTTCTTCCCCAGGTGTGCTTGTGGGCTGAGTAGGTTCAGTGTCCATCAGCTCAGCATTAAGAGGGAGCTGGATGGGACCCCAGCACATGAGAGTGGGGGTCCTAGCCCCAAGGGGAGTCCTCAGTGGACTTGTTTGCCCTCCATCCAATGCCTTTCCTTGTACAACCACCACCCTTCCACACCTGTGCCCAGCTCTCAGGTCCCAGCATGCTGCCCACTCACTTCCCTGTACTCGTGTGCTGAGTGGACATAGATTGTTGGCTGCTTCATCAGCCAGATGTATACCCATGGTGAGTGAGCTCAGCCTAGCTTTATTTCATTTTTTATTCACCGTGACACATGCTTTTGGATACTCAGTCACATAGTCCCAGTATGTTGCCATTACTCATTGATGGATGGGTTTTCTCATCATACTCTGTGCTCTAGGGCTGGTGTCCCCACCCTCTGCCACTTTCCCCCAAGAGCCTCATTGTCATCAGAGAACATGAGGACACTGTGGAGCACAGTTGTTTTATGGGGGCCTACCAGGCGGGGCCAGGCACTGTCTGCCCAGCCAGCAGCTCATGGTCATCTCCCCGAGTGCCTGCCATTTCCTTTGTTAGTATCCCAGTGTGCATTTCTTAGAGATACAGGCTTTCAAACAGTTTTTTAAATGCTAATTATTAAAATTTTTCAGCATAGACAAAAGTAGGAAGAATAGTAATAATATCCATACACCTATCCCAGACTCCGCTGGATCGTTCCAAATGAGTTCTGGACCTGGAATTGCTTTACCTCTAAGTATTTCACACGTGTTCCCGATGATGTTTTCCTCCAAAACCACAATAAGTACAGACCCTTTTGAACACCACCACATGATACCATCTTCTCACGTAGATAGTAAAGTTACAGATATCTGGAATAGTTTGTTTGAATCTGGACCCTGGCAGGGCCTAACCATGTAATTGCTTGCTGTCTGTTAAATCTTGTCATCAGTAGGTTTTTCCCCACGCCTACCTCTCTTCTTTCTCTGCAACTGATTTGTTACAGAGATTGGGCTTTGTGTCTTCCCCAGGTTGGCTTTTCTGAGCACATCTGTCTGGCATGTCCAGTACACCCCTTAGTTCCCTGTGTTTCCTGTAAGTTGGTGGTTCTAAAAGTCCTGCTTCTCTCATGTCCTCATTTCTGAAGAGCTGGCTAGAATTGGAGAACAGGTTTGAGGCTGGCAGGTTTCAGCACAGGCTGGGGCAGCTGTCAGGAGAGGCGCTTGGTAGAGCTGGGTCACGGGTAGACATCACACCCCACGGAGAGCAGGTTCCTCTGTCATGAAGCTGTCTGCCAGACTGCATGCAGGACATGGAAGGGGGGCCACTCAACTGGGTGTGACCTCAGTGATCTAGCATGGGGCCCCGGTTACAGGGAATGATGCCAGACCCTCCGAGGACCCTGTGCTGCCCAGCACATAGGTGTGTTCATGCTGAATTTCCCCTCCATCTCCAGGCGGCCCCTGGTTACCACATGGCCAAGATGATCATCAAGCTGGTCACATCCATCGGCAATGTCGTCAACCACGATCCAGTTGTGGGCGACAGGCTTAAAGTGATCTTCCTGGAAAACTACCGAGTGTCCTTGGCTGAGAAAGGTAGGCCCATGTTAGACAGGAAGGCCTGCCCCTGCCTGAGCACAGTATGGGTGGTCATTGCTGGTCCCAGACACCAGGCGCCCCAGCCAGAGGGAGACTTTGTTCTAGTAGTAAAAGGCTTTGGGGAAGTTCTCTGCCCTTCACATGTGGAGAATAACCCTCAACCTTTGTCTCTGTACTTCCTCACTTCTTCCTGTGACCTCATTCCTTCTCCTTGTTCTGTCCCAAGTTTTCTTTCCTGCTCCTAGAGCTTGCTCTTGCTGGCAGGATGTGCTTCCAGGGCAGCCTCCTCCCTCCCTTCTCCCACCCCCAGAGGATGCGTCTGCTGTCACCACCTATATACTCTCAAGGGCATTACCTACTTGTGATCTGGGCCGGCACCTGCCTCTTTGGTCCTTTCTGAGAGCAGCCCGAGGCCTGACAACCCAGCCCTTTGGTGAGAGTTCAGGCTGGGGCTGCTCCTTCAAGGATGTGTGCTGTCATCTGGAGAAGTTCCTGAAGCCAAATGTGCCTTGGAGCGTGGCTTTCCTGACCTGGACAGGCCTTTCTAAACTGGCCACTTGTGGAGACCCTGGCAGGAAGGTGATTTGCCCAACCAGATGATGGGAAACCTGAGCCTGGAATTCTGGCTCTGAGTAGTAGGCACCTCTGCAGCTCACACAGATCAGCTGCTGCCTGCTGTGCTGAGTAACGATGTGCAGGCAGACATGCTCCCCTCTCCTGACAGCTCAGCCAGGTCATTGAACCGTCTCTCTGGTCCCTCTGCTGTCACAGACCATATGCGGTTCAGGGTCAGTAATGTGCTTAGTTCTTCACTGAGCTTCTGGCACATCTTACTGTCCTTTGCACCTGGAACTCCCCCTCCTCACTGTTACATGGGACCAGCTGGCTCCTGGGTATCTTCAGAATTGGTCTTGGGGTACCTGGTCTAGGGCCTCAGAGCTGGGGTCTTAAACTTGCTGCAGCAATGTGTCCACTGTCACATTTGCTCGTGTCCCTCTGCCTTCAGTGTGGAGCTGCATGGGGGCCAGAGATGCCTGTATCTCTTTATCTTGGCTCCTGGGCTTGACCTTGAAGAAGAGCTGGACTTCACTCTTCACGGACCCTGAGTGCCAGTCACTGGGCTGGGGAAGCAGCATCAGCTCCATGGACAAGCTGAGAATGTGGGGGCAGGGATGCCAAGGCAGGGTGGGAAGATGAGGCTTTCCCATCCATCATGTCTTGGAGGCACAGGGAGCCCACCCTTTGGAGACACCTCAGGGCCACTGCATTTGGGTCATCGTTGTGGCTGGTTGGGCCCAGTCTGAACACAGCACAGAGTGACTCATGTGCATGTGAACACAAGGAAATTGCCTCTGCCTTCCTAGTTCCCTGGTTCTTTAAGAGTCCAGTTTCCTTTTGAAGTGCTCTGAAGAGACTTATGGGCTGATGGCATGAGACAGAAGTGCTGTCAGGATGAAAGAGAATGATGACATCAAAAGCAAGAACCAGGGGACCCCAGAGTATGGTTGGGCCTGGTCCCTGGAAGGTTCTAGAACAAAGGTCCTTTGCTACCTGGGGTCTTCTCTTCAGGAGTCACCATCTTGACCTCAGGCTGCCCTGGATCAGGAAGGGAAGCCCTTAATAGGTGGGCAGGGTGGGCTGCAGGGCTCAGGCCCATCCTGGAGTGGGTGGGAGATGGCACTTGCTCTGGGAACGCCAGCAGTGGGCGTGTGGTGTCTTGCACAGTTCCCATTGCTGCCATGCTGTGAGCGGTCTGTGGTGATGCACCTTCTTGCCCACCTGCTTGCAGTGATCCCCGCTGCAGACCTGTCACAGCAGATCTCCACTGCGGGCACTGAGGCCTCGGGCACAGGCAACATGAAGTTCATGCTCAATGGGGCCCTCACCATTGGCACGATGGATGGCGCCAACGTGGAAATGGCTGAGGAAGCTGGGGCTGAGAACCTCTTCATCTTTGGCATGCGTGTAGAGGACGTCGAGGCCCTGGACCGGAAAGGGTGTGTATTCCTTCCTGTGCCATCGGGGGCACTGCAGCATCCCAGACACTGCTTGGAGCACTGGGGGTTGGGGGTGCCAAGAGGGCTCTGGGAGCCAGGCCTGCGCTTGCTGGGGGAGATGCCCGCCTGGCAGGTGGGGGTGGCTGTGGGCATGCTGGCTGAGCCTGCTCCTGGCCTGAGCACCCCACCAGCTGTCCTGGGAGGCTGGCTTGGGTGGGAGCTGGCTACTCTGTGCTTGTCTCCATGGGCCCAATCCCTGGGGTCCAGAGTGAGTCTTTTCAAAAGGGTAGAAGGTTCTGGTCTCTGGAGAGAAAGCTCTGAGCACTCAGCCAGTGTGGGGATTTGGGGCTGAGCTACTGCTGAGATTCTCTGGCCAGATTCTGTAAAGTAACCCTTGGAATAGTTTCACGTTTGCAGACAAGTTGCAAAGATAGCACAGAGTCCTATAGACCCTTCTGCCATCTCCCCTGTTGCTTACATCTTCCTAATTAGAGTCATACGTTATCAAAATTAGGTAACCAATAGTGGTGCATTGTTATTTATTAACGTCCATACTTAGTGTTTCCCATGAATGTCCTTTTCTGTCCTAGGATCCCTTCCAGGGCACCCCTCTGTGTTTAGATAGCAGGTCTCCTGTCTCCTCTGGTCTGTGACATTTTCTCAGCCTTTCCTCATGTTTCATGACCTTGGACACTCTTGATCATGACTGTGGACACTCTTGAGTCTGGCCCTAGCCTGATTCTGAGCAATAATTAAAAAGAAAAGACAGTATTGCCTAATTGTCTAAAAGCCCTCAGGGGAGTTGGTGAGGCCTCAGGCACCAGCCGGGTGAAAACCCAAATGTCACCTAAAAAGTCACAGCTTAAAGGTGAGTTAGATGTCTCAGCTTGAGAGTACACTGCCCCATGTGCCCTTTCCTACCTGCTCCTTATTTGGGCTTTCTGCTCCATCCCGTGTCCTGAGACTGCATATCTGCTCCATGCTTCCCTCCCCAACTCCCTGATGGCCAAGGACTGTTGGGTCTGGTTGTGTCTGGTTTATGCTTCATTTCCTTCTTCATTGTCCCAGTGGCAGGGGGCAGGGTGGTGGCAGGAAGCAGGGGGCATCGTTAAGGGCAGGGTGCAGCAAGGTGGGGTGGAGATGGCATGCAGCAGGCCAGTTCTCAAGCAGCCTCCTGTAGGAGTATGATAGTGCCATGCCAGTGATTGTGTGTGTTCCAGCAATCACAAGGAGCTGGTGGGATTCATTCTGCACACCCAGCACATCACTGCAGGGCCCAGCAGCACTTGGGCCTGGAGCCTGGGGCAGTCTCGGACCAGGAAGGTGCCCAGTACAAACAGCCCTGCAGCTCACCCTGAAGGGTGACGCTTGGCCCCACCTCCCCACAGGTACAATGCCAGAGAGTACTACGACCACCTGCCCGAGCTGAAGCAGGCCGTGGACCAGATCAGCAGTGGTTTCTTCTCTCCCAAGGATCCAGACTGCTTCAGGGACATTGTCAACATGCTGCTGAACCACGACAGGTTTGTCCTTATGTCCTTCCCCACTGGCTGGTCAGATAGATGGGTCCTTCTGGTGGGCTCAAGACTGCACTTTGGGAGTGACCCTGGACCGAGGTGAGGCTGGCTCCCTACCCCATCCCATGGGCAGAGCCTCAGGCCGCCAACCTTGACATGCTATACCCAGGGCCTGCTGTGGTCTCTGGAGGTGCTTGAATGCTGGGGGACCCTGGTGGTAGGGATTGCTGGTTCATGATCTGGCCCTAGGCCCCCCCAGCACTGGCTGACCCCCGGAACGGCATGACAAGCAGAAGGTGGTTTCAGATGGGGCTGCCTGGAGGCATTTCCTGAGTCCTCTCTTCCCCGGGGAGAACAGGAGTCTGGGCAGGACACACCAGAAACCTCCGGGAAATGGGGGGTGAGGGGCACTGTGCCTCCACAGTCATGGTCCTGCAGTCCCAGCTGAGGCAAATGTTGGCCGGTGGTGACACAGAGTGGTTAAATGGAATTAACTTGTGACATAAAGTACGATGTAGTTAATGGTTTTTTTACAACACAACTATCCCTGATTATAACATCCACATTTACAGACTCACTAATTTACAGCAGGTCAGCAATGCCACTTGCCCTCTTTTGACAGTTCTTTGCTCCACCCTGTTGGTAAGAATCCTTGAATCTGGCAAATGCTGAGAATTGACCTCTGTTCCACTCTCAGTTGCCTTTGGATTGGCTTTGTCTATTGCTCTTCCCGTGAGTGCTGTGAGCTGGTGTCAGATCAGATTGTAGCTCCACACATACAGGGCTGGGAGCTGGGCCCTGGCTCAGTCTGTGATCAAGGAAAAATTTAGCAGTTTCATGAATTGTCCCTGTGACTCCATCATAAACAAAAATGCATTTCTGTGTTCATAAATCCTACATTTTTACCCACAACATCCTTTCTCTAGACCACCAATTTTTGGCCCAGTTAGACCTGGGAACAGATGGCTGCGTAGAGCCTCACTGTCATCCTGTGCCCCCTCACCTGGGAGATGGAGTCCGCAGGAAGCCTCTCAGCCTGTGCGGCTCTACCCCACATGCATGGAAAGGGTGCATTGGAAACACCCACTTCTTTAAAGAAACATAGGCTTAAAACAAGGATTTTATAGAATAGTACACCAGGACAAAAGTATTGCTCATTAGAGCCACCTCTGTGGCCAGGTGGGCTCTGTCATCCTAAAGTGTGAGGACCTGGATGGCTGGGACCTGTTTCCTGACCACCTGCCACGGTGGACCACCCTCTTGTCTCCCATTGCAGGTTCAAGGTGTTTGCAGATTATGAAGCATATGTGGCATGCCAGGCCCAGGTGGACCAGCTGTACAGGGTATGGTTCTCGGGCCCCAGAGCTGGTGGGGGTGGCCCTGGCAGGGTAGCAGTAGGGGATATCTATGAGGTCCAGTCCCGGAAGGTCATAGTTCACCATTGAGCTGCATCATGGACTCAGGCTGAATGGGGCTGCTTCCACTCAGACTGACCTAGCCGTCTCTCTGCTCGCCCCTGGTAAAGGCTAGTGCCCCTGGGACCAGGCCGCTGTCCACACTGGCATGTTTCCACGCAGCCTCCGAGCAGCTGCCGCAGAACACAAGTGAGCAGGACAGGAGTTTCCTTCCTGCAGACAGCAGAGGCAATGGGCAATGCCTCAGCCTGTGGTCTGCACTCCCATGTGGCTATGATCAGGAGGGTGCAGGGAGCAGATGTGGAGCCAGGAAGACTTGTATGTGCACACAGAAAGCCTGTGTTTAAAAATGAGAATGGGAATGCTTCCTTGGAAAAGTGTGAGCTTCAATGTTAAGTAGAGTGAGGGACCCATAGCTGTGAGAAGCAGCCTTTTTAGGGCAGGACCACTGCAGCCAGCTCCCTACTCCTTGGTAAAAGTGGACAAGGGAGGTCCTGTTTTCTGTGTGGAGCATGTGCTGGCCAGTGTCCCTGGGGAGTGGGTGTCTCCATGTGGGGTCTCGAGGGTGTCCCTTGGTGCCCTCTTCTCTCCCCTTTCCTGGGGGTGGGGAGGGGAGGCAGTGGGAGAGGACTCTGGCTACCATGGTGTGACTGCAGAGTTGTGGGTCGGATGGATTATTTCCCAGGTTCTTGGACAAGGCCTGTGGGATTTGTATTTCTGATTTGTTGCTGTTCTGGCCCCCACCCCCTGCCCTTAGGAAAGCTATCTGTCCTTCGGGACCCATGAAAGAATGGGGGGGGGGTGGGAAACTGAGTGACTAGGCAGGGCTCTGGGGGGATCCTTTGCTCCTCTGACCCAGACCTCAGCAGAGTGTGCCCTTTCTGGAAGACTCCTCTTGGTGCTGGCTCAGTCTAGGGGTTGTTGCCAGGCTTTGGGGGAAGCTGTGGATGGGAGACCACTTGGCCATTTTCCCTGGATCCAGCCAGTGGCAAGTACTCACCTGGAGGTATTTCTTTGTCATGGTGGGCCGTGCCCCAGAGGACGTGGTGCATTTTGAGGTCCGGGACCTTCTCAGACTCCTTGCCCTTGTATCTAATCATCTGGTAGCTTTTCTGGTTGGTGGGTCCCCCCATTTGAGTGAGCTGTTGATTACAATTTCCTCTTTGTTCATCAAGCTTCCCAGGGGCTAAGAGCTCATCTGGGAACAGTCCTGAAGTTCTGGAAGTGCAGGTTGTCTTATGTGGTGCCTAGGATTAACTCAGCCTCTCCTTCCCTCTGCAGAACCCCAGGGAGTGGACCAAGAAGGTCATCAGGAACATTGCCTGCTCAGGCAAGTTCTCCAGTGACCGGACCATCACAGAGTATGCCCGGGACATCTGGGGCGTGGAGCCCTCTGACCTGCAGATCCCACCCCCCAATCTCCCCAAGGATTAGGAGCCCTGGCAGTGGCCTTGCTTGTTTCAGTGCTGTTTCTGGAGGGCCATGGGGATCGTGGTGGTGGCTTGGGGTGGGAAAGGAAGGAAAGATGTAAAGAATAAGATGTTCCCAGTTTTCTGCAGGAAATTGGGGCTCACAGCACTGACCAGGGCAGCTGGCCCCGCAGCTTTAGCCCACCTGTCCCAAGGAGGTGGGGAAGGTGAAGCCACCTGCTGGGCTCCTCTGAGACCTTGCATGCACCTTGCAGTGAGCTTGTTTTTAGTTTTGAGCTTTTGGATTCTGGGGTCTGGGCAGGTAGCTGTGGCAAAGCCTGGGGAACTATGTGTTTCTGCACTACATGGGCTACCCAGCTGACCTCCCTGGCCCAGCTGTGCTCCTGGATGTGCTGGGAGGGTCCAGTACTCCAAGCCAAGTCTGCAACTGCTATGTAGGTGCTCTGGCCCAAGTTTCCAGACAGATCAGATAAAGGGGCCCTGGATGAGTGAGGGTCACATGGATGAGGACACCTGTGTCCGGCATTTTGGGGGTTTGGGCTAGGACAAGGCTGGCTGATGCAAAGTTAGCTTGGTTTTGCTTTTTCAAGAGAAAAATTAACTTCACAGGAAAATGAAAGTAGCTGAAGCCTTTTCTCGTTTTAGCAACTAAAAATTGTACTTCTGAAATTTTGTCCTGGGTTGGCCCAGCCCTGGGGGCCTGGGATGGAGTCATTGCCTTTGCTGGAAAGGCTGATAGCCCAGCCCCTGCTGCAGATCCATACCCGCCTTGTACCCCTGCCCTGTCCTGGGGGCTGTGTCTCCTGTCTTACACATGAGGCTAGTCTCCTGTCTCCCTCCCTGTCTACCAGTACAACCAAGGTGGTCTAGGAAAAGGACTGAGCAGGCCCAGAAGGGAGCCCACTTTTCCACTCTGCCTGGATGGCAGGCTGGTGGCCGTAAGGGTGGGTAAGCCCCTCTCAGCTGCCCAGAGGAGAGAGCCAGGAAGCAGCCTGGCACGCTTCACTGCAGGCTTATTGGAGACACGGGTGGGAAGCACCCTTCCCGAGGCTCTGCCTCCTTGCATGCTGGATCTCAGTGGCACAGGGCTCTGCCCTCACCCCGGGTCCTGACTGCTCACAGAACCAGGCCATGGAGGATTTGCTCACATGCACACTTCACCAGAGCTGCAGAGGTCTGGTGGGGAGGCCCACATTCCAGGGCTGTGGTTGAATCCATGACACCCTCTGCTGCCCCATTTCTTAGGCCACATGTGGACCCATCACTGTGCCACTTGCTGTTACTGCCTTGTGTGAGAAAATGATTAAACCTTCCTGCCTGTGCTTGGTTGACCTGAACTGTTTTATTCTGCGCTGAGAGCAGGGTGGGAGTTGGGTGGTGTGGGCCTCAGACCCTCTGCTGTAACAGCCCATCACTGTGGGATTAAGGACAGACCACATTCTCCTATCCCAGCTGTGAGTGGGACTTAAGAGTATGTGTGCTGAACTGCCAGCTCACAAAAGAATCGTCAAATCTGCTTCATAAACTGTCTTCTGCCACCCACTCCTGGCCCTGGAAAGTGGAATGCTCCAAAAAACCAGAGCATTTCCCCCTAAATTGTGTAGCTGCAGGCTGAATCAAAGTCCAGGAGAGACATGAACTTGGGGTTGTTACACAAAGAACCTGAGAACTGCAGGCCACTGGGGCACCATGGGCCCTGCTGGGGTGGTCTTGGGTCTGGGGACATGCTTAGTTTCTTTTTGTTTATTTTGAGAGAGAGTACGAGCAGGGGAGGGGCAGAGAGGGAGAGAGAATCCCAAGTAGGCTCCACTCTGTCAGCGCAGAGCCCTACTCTGGGCTCAATCCCAGGAATCGTGAGATCATGACCTGAACTGAAATCAAGAGCCACTCAACCTGAGACACCCAGGCACCCCCTGCATATTTTTTAAGTAGGCTCCTTGCCCAATGTAGGGCTTCAACTCAATGGCCCTGGGATCAAGAGTGGGATGCTCTACCGACTGAGCCAGCCAGGTGCCCCAGGACATGCATATTAACTGCAAAATTTACAGCTGTGCATGTCTTGATCTTTTTTTTTTCTTCAAGGATTGGTTTTGTAACCATCAGTGGTTACATCTGTCCTAGGCCATCATAGGTTTAGTTAATAGAAGCCAGCAGGTGGGGGTGTTTGGACCTGATTAGCTGACCCAATGGCCCAGCAACTGCCCCTCCAGTGCTTACTGCCTCTTTAGTGCTTTCTCCTCTTCAGTCCACCTGTCAAAATACCAACACTTGTATTTTACTTCATATCCACAGCCCACCCCATGAAGATCTGAGGCAGCTGACACACACAAAATGTTAAACAGGGTAAAGACTGGCTCACCCAGGGTGGGCTGGGTCTGAGACCACCTGCCAGCAGGTCACATCGTGTCACTGATGGAAGTGGGCTGGGAAGGCGGCTCTGTCTCAGGGCCTCTGTGATAGAGCCAGTAGAGGGTGCCATGTCTGAGGAAGGGCTGTCAGGTCCAATGGGCACAGTACGCAGAGCAGTTACACAGGAAGACACTACGGGATGGGGCCATGTGCCCCAGCTCTGAGAGGTGCAAAACATGCACCCTGGGGATGGGTTGGTGTCTTGCAGGCAGTGCTCACACCCAAATTAGATGCCAGGAGTCAGCAGGGAACCTGTCCAATAAGAGGAAAATAAATATTCGGACATAAACTGACTTTAGGAGTCTGTTCACATTTCAACCTATTTAAGAACGGTGTGATTTCCCCAACATGAGAATCACTGTAGGCAGCTTGAAGGTGCTTCATTAAGGAGGTATAACGAGTGTTGACCTCTGGGCCCCCTAGCCTGCCCACAGCTGCTAACAATGGCCTATGACCTTGAAGAACAGGTAGACTGGTGAACAAGGCCCTCCATACCCCCCAGGGAATTTTTCAGCTGCCAAGACTAGACAGTCCCAGAGCCTTAGGACCTAGGAGAAAGTCCCACCATCAGAAGAATCAGGTCCCAGGTGGGTTTACATCCTCTGGTCTGGGTCACACCTCTGTACTTGCACAGCAGGGGTAGGACAGTCCCCTGTGGGGGCAGCTTGAAACCTTCTTTCTTCTTAAGCCATGAACCTTCTCACTCCCAGGTTACTGAGCCCAGACGTAAGAATCTGGCCCTTTACCAGCACCCAGTGGTGAGAAGCAGGATTTTTAGAGGGTGCCAGGTGGAGGCAGCAGAACTGCAGGGGAGACTGGTTTGGCAAAAAAGCTGAATACCAAAAGAGCCACCCCCAGTGAATAATTGAGGTGGTGCTCATGGGCCAGAACTAGAAACCCTGCACTCCAGGGCCCCAAGTTCTTTCATGGACCCCTGCCAGGGCCTCGCTTGGGGTCTGTGGGTGAAACCCAAGAGCCTGCTGATCAATACCAGAATCCAGCAAGCTTGCTAAGTGTGAGGTTGAAGAGAGCCTAAATTTTATGCCATCTAACTCATCTGGAGAAACAGTGACCCCATGAATACACCTTTCCCTGAGACAACACCACTCCTTGAGTTGACCTCTATCCACATCTGGAAGAAGGGAGAAAAGGAATGCCCAGCGTCCCTAGCCTTATAGAGCTGCACCTCCTTCCACGTGGCTGGCTCTCAAAATGGCCTGGGGGCAGCTGGAAACATCACTGAGAACACAACAAACAGACCACCACCACGATTTTATTCTTAAATAAATGCTCAGTCTAAGGCCAGGTTAGGCAGACAGGTGGGCAGAAAGCAGAGGAAGTGCAGGTCATGGGCACCTCCCCCGCTCTGAGAGGTGGGGCCCGCCCAAAGAGGCAGGGATGGCCTATGTAGGCAAGCAGGGTGTTCCAGGTGGGAGGGGCCAGTCAAACCATTAGAGTCCATTCTGTGTGTGCCAGGAAGGGACAGATGAATCCATCTCCCCATAATCTCACCAATGGTGCTGGAAAGCTCAGCGTGGTCCCAATACCCCATGCTTCCTGCACTTGGCTCCCCATGCCCAGCTCAGGAAGTGTGGGATCAACCAGCAGGAGGCTGGCCTGCTTTGTCACTGTCTTCCCAACAAGAGCTCAGGTTGAGTGGCAACAAGAGGGAGAGGGGATCACATGCCTGCAATCTGTGTTTTCCACAAGGATCCGTGCTCCCAGCCATCTGGGGCAGGTGCCTCAGGTCTGCCGGGGCCTCCTCTGCCTGCCCCAGCTGGCATCCGAGTCCTCTCTCCAGGGGCATCGAAGATGCTGGCACCCCCTGGGCTCCAGAGTGCCAGGCTGCCAGAGCGAAGGAGAGGAGGGCAGAGGTCTTCATGCTCCTTTAGGCAGCAAGACTCAGTGCTGGCGCCCAGGTTCTGACTTCCCCAGGAATTCCCTAGACCAGGTGAGGACAACCATCAGCCAAACCCTGAGCCCACACCAGAGGTCCTGCCCCCTATGATCCTCAAAGGGCCCACCTGAGAAGGAGCCTGGAGGACCACCCCTACTCAGAAAGCCCGAGTTAAACAAACAGGTCACCAATGGCATTGGCTTGGTCAAATCCCAACCCTGTAGGATGAAGACCAGGTAACAGGCTACTATTCTTTGTTCTAAACTCTGAGCTATACTCTGGGCTAAATTTTCTGCATCATATTCCTTTTATGCTGGGGAAAATGACAACTCTAGAGCAAACCCACACACTCAGCTCACAGTCCCATCTCGGCAACCCAGGTCCATGATGCAGGAAATGGCAAACTGCTAAAGAAATGCAGCTTTGCCTCTGGACCTGCCAAGGCAGCCACAAGACAGCTGAAGTGTGATGGGATAAAATTCAAGATGGCTGATTCAAATACTTCCATGCTCAGCTGCCCCAAGAAGGTGAATTCGCACCTGGGCCGGGAAGTGGAAGGCTGCCTGCGCCTTAGGTGGGAGGCAGGGAGGCTTGGCAGCACCTGCCTGAGTGATGGAATAGGTCTCAGCACAAAAGCCTGGGCTCCTGGGTGGGGCCAGGCTGTGTCCAGTCCACATTGCCCTTTGCCACCGCCTTGCCCTTCAGGCTTGGGCTCTGCACCCAGGCACAAGACGGTTGCCCATGGCCAAAGCCCATATCCTGGCCCTGGACAGTGGCCATCATGACGCAGCCAGGAGCACAGCCTCCCTTCAAGAAGCAGCTGGGAACAAATAAGCTTTTGAGAGCTAGCCCAGAGTCTCCCAAGTGCTGTGTGCACAGGGGCAGTACCTGACGGGTATGTGGGAAGGGACTGAGGCCTGACCTACAGTGGCTGGGGTGCATGTCTACATGCTGGATGCTCCCCTGAGCATGGTGTCCATGCAGGCCGCACAGCCCATACCACAGGGAAATCACTGCCCTGTCTGATCATGGGAATGGTCCAGAAGGGAGGGGTGATAAACACTCAACCCCTCTCCATGGAGATGAAAGGCTCTTGAATCACAGTGACTCCTGGCCCCACTGAGGCAGCTTTAGAGGCTATGGCTGCTGCATGCCTGGCCTGAGCTGTCACCACCCAGGCGAGTTCCTGGTGAGGGGAGAATGCCTCACCTCAGTATCCGTGGGAGCTCAGGGCTCTTGTAGATATACTTGTGCCTGTAGCCGAGGTCTGAGTGAAAGGGAATAAACTGAACTTTGAAGTCTCGGAAGCTTCGAGATGGAGCAGCGATGTTGTAGAGCTGGGATGAGGAAGAGATGGGTCAGCACCCACAGATGGCAGCCCTGTGGGCAACCTGCCTGGTGGTCTCCCCACTATAGAGACCAGTGAGTGGCTGCTGCCTCCAAAGAGCAACCCAAGCTCCTAGCAAATAGCACTGCTGCAGCCTGCACGGCCTGGCCCGGGGAAAGGGGTGCTAGCAGGAGCCCAGCCCAGCCTCGGCTCCTCGGCCTGACGTTTGAGACCCTCTGTCCTCATGCCTATCTCCCAGATGGCCTTTCTTCAGGGGGCGGCAAGGCGGATGAGCCCACATTATGGGAAGAGCTACCTGCTGTGCAATGGTATGCTGGCCAGAGTGCCCGGAGAAGTCCCACTGGTGGAGGATGCTGGGCATCCACCTCAGACTTCACTGTGTGCCGGGGTCAAGGTCAGTCAGCAGGTTGGCTCACAATCCCTCCCACCCTGGAGACTGCTCGGCTCTGTGGGTCTGGGTATCTGCTGCTGGGCAGTCCTGTGTGCCTGCACTCTCTGAAGGGAGGGGACCTGGCCCTGCTGGAACTTGCTGGCACCCGGGCCTCACTCCCTCTAGGCTGCCCCTGTCCCTCACCATCACCATGCCAGGTGGTGCTCTCTCCATAGCACTCTCACTTACAAATCTAGTGCTGCTTCCTGGCAGCAAAGGCAAAGCAAACTCAGCAAAAGCAAACATGGAGACCCCACAACAGCATGGCATTTCTGTCATCAGTCCAATCCCAAAAACAAGAGAACAGACAAGAGCTCTGTATGAAGTCTACTGACTGAGACCCCCATGTTGGAGCCAAGGTGGGGCCACATCCTCCTCCTTGAGAGTTCTTTCCCTCCAGCCAACAACCAGTGAGTCCTCCTGCTGAATACCAGGTAGTGAAGTCCCTGTCACCCCAAGACCTCTGCACAGGGACTGGGAGCCATCTGCTTACTTCTCAGGTCTCCTCTGGCCATCACCAAATATGCTGGTAAAGACGTTCACACCCTCAAACTTACCTTTGCTGATAAGGCATCAACTGTTGGCCTCCACCCCAATCCTGCTGACCTCCCCTGCTGTTCTCTTCCTCACAAGGGGCACCTGCCAGCAGCAGGACTCCCTCCACGTCTGCCTAGGCCCAGCTGGCCCAAATGGGAGCCTGCTAGATGCCTGCCCACACTGGGGGTAGCACCTGATGCCCACCTTTCTGCCGAGCTGGAAGGGCACAACTGGGTCGTCCTCAGCATGCAGGATGAGCAGGGAGCAGGAGATGTGCTTCACACTGTGGGAGGAGAAGGCACTAGACCAGGACCCTGGGAGTCTCTAGCCCTGCCTGTGGTTCAACAGCTACAATTCTGCTAGGCTTTTCAATAGAGAACTAAGTTGATTTCTCATATATCTCTACCAACATCTATTCAGTCAAGTCTAGAGATGGATTCGCTCACCAAATCTGGCCCCTCCCTGTGTATTTTCTGAAAATTGAAAATAATTATTTTTGCCACTAGACATATTCTTTAAAAGTTATAAAACAGGGACACCTGGGTGGCTCGGTCGGTTGAGTGTCTACTCTTGATTTTGGCTGAGGTCATGATCTCAGGGTCTCAGAAGCCTACTTAAGATCCTCTCCCCACCTCCCCACTTGCACATGAACACACACACTCTCTTTCTTAAACAAGTTACAAAACAGTATTTACATACCAAATAACTTAGGTGGTCCAGGAAATTTATTGCAAATGAATGCTACTAGCAATATGTTGGTAAAAAAGTCCATAACCTTAAAAGGACATTTAAGGTACTCCTGAATGTTTACAAATAAAGTAACATTTTCAATAGGTTCACATAATTCAAACCCTCCAATAAACCACATAATGGATGGGCTGTGGGACTGGATAGGCCCCGGAGTCTCTTGGCGGCCCCTCACTAAGCTCTCAGGTGAGCTGGTAGATATGGCACCCACCTGGTCCTGGTGGTTGCATTCTGATCTGGGGGCTCCATGAGGGCAGCATTGGGCAAGCCTGCCACCTGGCAGGACCTGGTCCAGGAGGCCTGACGCCC
This sequence comes from Leopardus geoffroyi, assembly GCF_018350155.1. NCBI lineage: Eukaryota > Metazoa > Chordata > Mammalia > Carnivora > Felidae > Leopardus > Leopardus geoffroyi. Next base: position 50,127,953 of record NC_059336.1, read on the forward strand.
CACCAACGCCGAGCCCAGACAGCAAGTCTGCGCTTCTGCTAGTGGCACACCCGTATGCCCACTCTCCCCCTGTTCTGCTTCCAGGGAGGAGCATTTCTGGTGTGCAGGTCACACTGTGATAGTGGAATGGCTCATCTTTGCAGAATTTCCCCAATAAGTAGTATGTCCTAACCTCTGCCCGCTCTGGGAAAGGCCTAGTTCCTATGCTGTCACCTTAGCAAGTATTTGGCAACCAAGCTGCCCAAGTGGGGGCTCCTGACTTCCAGTGGGTGAAGTAGTGCTGGCCCCCTAATGCTCAGCTGGGAGCGGGACCCAACACTCACTGTGGTGCTTGTTGTTGTGGTTTTAGAAGCAATCTTGCTTATTCAGATAATTCTTCTTTAAGTTCCTAAACAATAATATTTACAAACCAGCAGGTTTGGGGTTATGTTTGCTCAAATTTTAGTTTGTTCTATTTTTAGAACCAAAACACACAATTAAGGGGAAAAATATTCCATTTTTTCACATTCTGTTTCAAAGTGTAGACTTTAAATGCTAACTGAACATTTAGATAAGAATTTTTATCCTTTCAATTTTTTTTGAAGAGAT